>NC_090447.1:823059269-823364734 GCF_031143425.1 Pleurodeles waltl
CACCTTGAAATACAATACTTCAAAGTATGTGAGCTGTGCAAAAAAACACCTTTGTATATGGTTTAACCAATACTTTAAATGGAAACATGTTCAGGTGCTCACTATTTATAGTACCCGCTTTCTCCTGAGAAGTGCCAGTACACTCATTAAATGTATCGCAGCAATGCTGAGATGTGCTGCTATTTACCACCGGACAGTCCCTGTCTATTTAAGCACTGGGTTTAAGCGACTAGAATATAGTTCCATCCACAATAATAATGTAAACCAAATATGGTGGACAAAAGACTTCCCTTTTGGTTCACGAATTAGGGGTTGAGAGCTCCCGAATGTTTCTAAATTTGTGACAAGAAAATATAACTTTTAATAAATGTAATTTAACGCGGCGATATAATCTAATGTACATAAGTGAATCCCTTCCACTTGTTAAAGAAATACACCTTTCTGAACATTGAAGACTATTTATCACATTTTACAGGACAATCTTACACAAATACATGGCAAGGATGTTGGTTGCTGAGCTACTAATGTGGCGAAGCCACACCCTTCGGCTAGGCTGTGAGTATGCACTCCCTATTAATTTGCTGGAGCAATTGCCCGCCTCTACTGGATGCTTTACACAGAAACAGAACCCTGTTCGAGAAACAGCAAAGATTAGTCACCCAGACGTAAGCAGAAGAAACACTTACATGTCTTGAAATTAGAATGTTTGTCGAAATTTGTTCAAGGAAACTAGCAGAATTTATCTGTTGAAACTGTGCAGGACAAACAACGTCAGGTGAGGGAATTTCGGAACAGCAATAATCCCGAATCAGGTTACTGTTTGGGGTTAATCGGGGTTCCCAGGATTTCGTTTGAGGGAGGGCCTTACTCTTTCTGTCTGCAAGCACTTGCATATTATTGTTTGTAAAATAAAGTAATTACGGAAAGAAAAACAATTCGAGATCACATACCTTTATAAATAAAAATAAAAAAAAATACAACTGATTCCCTGTAACAGGCTTCTATATGTAAAACTTACGTGCGATTTGGCATTTTCCTCCGAATCTGGTGTGTTTGTACAGCTTCCGTCAGCCTCCTCGCTGTAAAATAAAAATGCAAATAAAGCTCTCTCAAGGCAGACTTTGTACAGAGAAAGCTCAAAGGTCAGTGTCAACCTATCGTAGAAATCATAAATGTTTCTGGCCATTGTAAGAAAATATTTATATTTGCATGACCATCCCCCACTTTTTGTACTGAAGCTGCTGTTTTTTAGACAGCTGCACTGGGGCTCTGCAAACCTGGCCCCAGTGCATATGATCTGACCCCTGAAATATGCGTACAATTGGTTAATCCCGAATTGCCATATTTAATTTACATGTAAAACCGTAGTCTATGGTACCCTTTGTACCAGGACCTGCAATTTCAATGTGGACTACAGCACTTATTGTGCAATTACTACAGTGATAACTGAAAACAACAGTCTAGTCCTGCCACTCCAGCCTAGATGGGCAGTTTTATAACTGCCATTTAAACCTATTAAAACCACCCGTTTGACAAGCCTAAACCTGCGTTTTAAATAGCATGCATTCACTCATAAAGACGCAGTAAGATTCACTACACCAGTCTATAGCTACACAGCTGTGTGCATATTTCAAATTAAATAACTGTGCAATGCATAATTCTAAAGACTTGTGGTTTCCTGGCACGATGCTACCGCTCTTTGAAGTTCTGCCATGGGGCTAGGGTGGGACCAGGCCCCCCAGCCATACTTGGGACAAGGCGGGCCACGGACATTTAATTTCAAAACCCTTGGCCGCTTCCCGCAGCGCAGGTCTCTACATTCAGCGATTTCCTTGCCCGCTACTATTGTCATTTGAAGTTCTGCCATCGTTCTGGGGTGGGACTACATCCCCCAGCCATACTTTGGGCAAGACAGGCCCAGGGCCAGTTTACTGTATTGAAAAGCACTGGCAGTTTCCTGCAGCACGGGCCAAGAGCGGGCCCATTTGAAGCCGGGTTGGGCCACCATCTTGGCCAGAATATCAAACTTGGTAAATCGCCCTTTTTGCCTATCAGTACCTATGCATATTGTGACTATACTTGACGGCTTAGGGGGAAAAACAATTATGGGCAAGCAGAAATTACCACAAGGCTCCATAGGGAACAGTGCAAAGCCTGGGGAAACCACCAATCCGACAACAAACTATCTTACCACCGCAATGGGTTTAATAAATAGCAAAATTGTCAATGCGGAGGAAAGGCTGGCTGCAACTAAGACTGTCCTACTTAGTGCCATTGAGGATGCCAGTGACAATCCTGTTTTACTAGATGCAGGGCCTAGTATCTTATGCAATAGCATCCAAACGATAACAAAACAACAATCATGTTCGGCCACCTTGTGTATCAAATACACCCCTTTAGATATCTGTACTCTCTCGTAGCAATGAGCTAACTTCCCCTCCAATGAAAAAAAAGCATTAGTCCAAAGAAATCCAATAGTTAAACAATAACCAGCGGAAAAGGGTGCATGCAAAGTTGGACAATATTGAAAGAAAGTTTTTACTCGAGATGAAAAACAAAAGGAAAGAGTTTCTACATTAGAAAATGCTGTCAATGATCAACCCCAAATTAGGTTACCGGCTCCCCTAAGTTCTAATATTGAACCAATGAGCTCAGGAACCAATGATCAGACAGCTGTTGGTTCACTAAGTCAGAAAATATTTAGCACCACTTCCAAGAAAATTTCCAGAGGGATGTCTATCCCCATCAACTTCAGGAAGTGGCATTTACACACCACAATGGTGAAATTAATTCAAGATCACTTGAACTCGCATCAGACTATTTGCATTTCATTAACAGATGCTACTCTGTATGTTAATATTTTTAAAGAAATACCAAAATTAGACTCACATGTATCAGAGACCTGGAGAAATTAAAAAAAATAAGGTTGTACACTGAATTTAAAAACAGATCTGTGACAAAAATTGCTTATACCATGAAATAACAATGGTGCGAAGGGTAAATTAGGTCAGTCTTTCTAGAAAACTAGGTCCTGGAGATTGTACTGTTGTAACTTTTCGTTGTTCTTCTGTGGTAAAATCTCTCCTTCCTGATCTTCACCATAGGCAACACCTTAGAGGCAATCTAATTGGGGAAATTACAGCTGTACTTCTCGGCTTCTTTTATAAACCTCCAGTGAATAACATCACTTACAATGGGTCCACCCACATGCATTCTTTATCTAAACCCAGCATGTGCATATCTCAACCAATCTCTAATCGATTTGCACCACCTAGAAGTTGTAGTGAGCAGGATTGAATACAGGTGTGGGGGGGGGTCACAATGAATGATGTATCTCCATTATTACACCTGCTATACCTTCAAATAATGGAAGGGCAAAGGGGGGACTAGTTGTATTAATATGTACTGAAGTCCCATTAACCCTAAAGATTTTATATTTCCGGACCGATGAGAAATGTAATATTAATTTATTAAACTTCTTTAGTACCATATTCAACAGTACAGTAAGCAGAGTAACCGATGACCTAGGAAAGGAGTCTGAATCTTTTGCAAGTTGCATTGAGGCTGACTGTATTTACATCTGGGCAGGAAATTTTGATAATAACAAGTGCAACGCTCTAGCTGGATGACCTGTGGATACATGTGTGAAATTGGGAGTAATCAGCCTTGTTTTCCTCATGACTCGTATGGGGAGGTGATAAATTAAATGATTTTTAGATATAATCTAGAGCTCATGAAGAAGGCCTACATTATAGAAAGAGCAATCAATCAATTAGAGATTTGTAAAGAGCGGCTAATCACCCATGGGGTCTCAAGGCACTGTTTAAGGGCGTGCTGCTCAGTCAAAGAGCCAGGTCTTGAGGTCCTTCCTGAACTGCTTCAGTGATGCAGTCTGCCAGAGCTTGAGACATAGCGTGTTCCATGTCCGGGCTGCTAGGTAGGACAAGGACCTTCCTCATGTTGTGCTTTTTTTGGATCTTGGGGATGGTTGCAAGGGCAAGCTGAGAAGAACAGAGATGTCTGTTGGGGTACATAGAATAGACAGTGGTTGAGGTATGCTGGTCCAACCAATTCCAATTTTTAGGGAAATGGTTATAGTTCAATCACTGACCACATTTTGGTCTCGGATAATGGCCTGGGGTTGACTGAATCTTTTGAGATTGTTCTGAGCTCTTTTAGTGACCACCAACCATTATTGTTAGTCCTCAAATCAAGACAAATCCTGGGGACTGAGTGCAACTAGCAGCACACATTGTAACCCATGGCAATAATGGTGTAAGCTGTAAGTGGACGGGTATAAATGAATCTGCTATCCAGCAAAAGCAGTAAAAGATAATACTGCAGAATTTATTATGTGCACCAAATGGAACACTACCCCATTGCAAATTATAGCTGCCTTCTGTAAAATAACAGCTGCAATTGCGGGCAATTTAAAAAAATCACCAGCAAGGCCAATATTAAAAAGAACAAAGGCTGGTTTGAGCACCATTGCTCCCGTACAAATCGGACCCTTAAGAAAGCCTTGTAGACTATACCCAGAAATAGGGTGGAGGTTAAAATATTAAGATGCATTTATAATCAGGCTTTAAATAAGAGAAAAATGGATTTATAAGGAAGGGCTTGGGCCCATTTGGAACAGGCGGTTGCAATGAGAGAAACTACATTGTTTTAGAAAACAATCAGCATTTTGTTAAGGATTCAACAGCACCCATGGTTGAGGCTCTTGTCCAACAGTCACATTGGTTAAGACACTATGGCTGGATTTTTAACTCTAGTGAGGATGGTGCAGAAGTGCTCAATGATTGCATAGTTTGCATGGCTGTAAGGAAATGCCTCCTTGGCATGGTTACCCCCTGACTTTTTGCCTTCGCTGATGCCAAGTTATGATTTGAAAGTGTGCTGAGGCCTGCTAACCAGGCCCCAGTACCAGTGTTCTTTCCCTAACCTGTACCTTTGTTTCAACAATTGGCACACCCTGGCATCCAGATAAGTCCCTTGTAACTGGTACCCCTGGTACCAAGGGCCCTGATGCCAGGGAAGGTCTCTAAGGGCTGCAGCATGTCTTATGCCACCCTGGAGGCCCCTCATTCAGCACAGACACACTGCTTGCCAGCTTGTGTGTGCTGGTGGGGATACAATGACTAAGTCGACATGGCACTCCCCTCAGGGTGCCATGCCAACCTCACACTGCCTATGGCATAGATAAGTCACCCCTCTAGCAGGCCTTACAGCCCTAAGGCAGGGTGCACTATACCATAGGTGAGGGCATAGGTGCATGAGCACTATGCCCCTACAGTGTCTAAGCAAAACCTTAGACATTGTAAGTGCAGGGTAGCCATAAGAGTATATGGTCTGGGAGTCTGTCATACACGAACTCCACAGCACCATAATGGCTACACTGAAAACTGGGAAGTTTGGTATCAAACTTCTCAGCACAATAAATGCACACTGATGCCAGTGTACATTTTATTGTAAAAAACACCCCAGAGGGCATCTTAGAGATGCCCCCTGAAACCATACCCGACTACCAGTGTGGGCTGACTAGTTTTAGCAGCCTCCCACACACCAGACATGTTGCTGGCCACATGGGGAGAGTGCCTTTGTCACTCTGTGGCTAGTAAGAAAGCCTGTACTGGGTGGAGGTGCTGCTCACCTCCCCCTGCAGGAATTTTAACACCTGGCGGTGAGCCTCAAAGGCTCACCCCCTTTGTTACAGCACCCCAGGGCACTCCAGCTAGAGGAGTTGCCCGCCCCCTCCTGCCACGGCCCCATTTTTTGCAGCAGGGCTGGAGGAGATAATGAGAAAAACAAGGAGGAGTCACTGGCCAGTCAGGACAGCCCCTAAGGTGTCCTGAGCTG
The DNA here is from genome assembly GCF_031143425.1 of Pleurodeles waltl. Lineage (NCBI taxonomy): Eukaryota > Metazoa > Chordata > Amphibia > Caudata > Salamandridae > Pleurodeles > Pleurodeles waltl. The sequence goes on from NC_090447.1 coordinate 823,065,129, forward strand.
AGGTGACTCTGACTTTTAGAAATCCTCCATCTTGCAGATGGAGGATTCCCCCAATAGGATTAGGGATGTGCCCCCCCTCCCCTCAGGGAGGAGGCACAAAGAGGGTGTAGCCACCCTCAGGGCTAGTAGCCATTGGCTACTAACCCCCCAGACCTAAACACACCCCTAAATCGTGTATTTAGGGGCTCCCAGAACCTAGCAAGATAGATTCCTGCAACCTAAGACGAAGGACTGCTGAGCTGAAAAACCTGCAGAGAAGACGGAGACACCAACTGCTTTGGCCCCAGCTCTACCAGCTTGTCTCCCCCCTTTAAAAGAACTGCCCTAGAGACGCGTTCCACAGGGTCCAGCGACCTCTGAAGCCCAGAGGACTTCCCTGAATCTAAAAGGACCAAGAACTCCTGAGGACAGCGGCTCTGCTCCAAGGAAGAAGCATCTTTGCAAAAAAGAAGCAACTTTGAAAGAACACACGTTTCCCGCTGGAAGCGTGAGACTTTGCACTCTGCACCCAACGCCCCTGGCTCGACTTGTGGAGATCCAACGCTACAGGGAGGACTCCCCGGCGACTGCGAGCCCGTGAGTAGCCAGAGTTGACCCCCCTGTACCCCTGCAGCGACACCTGCAGAGGGAATCCAGAGGCTCCCCCTGACCGCGACTGCCTGCTTCTAAGAACCCGACGCCTGGTAAGGACACTGCACCCGCAGCCCCCAGGACCTGAAGGATCCGACCTCCAGTGCAGGAGCGACCCCCAGGTGGCCCGCTCCCTTGCCCAGGTGGTGGCTACCCAGAGGAGCCCCCCCCCCCCTTGCCTGCATCGCTGAAGAGACCCCTAGGTCTCCCATTGAACTACATTGCAAACCCGACGCCTGTTTGCACACTGCACCCGGCCGCCCTTGTGCCGCTGAGGGTGTACCTTTTGTCTGACTTGTGTCCCCCCCCGGTGCCCTACAAAACCCCCCTGGTCTGCCCTCCGAAGACGCGGGTACTTACCTGCTGGCAGACCGGAACCGGAGCACCCCCTTCTCCATTGAAGCCTATGTGTTTTGGGCACCACTTTGACCTCTGCACCTGACCGGCCCTGAGCTGCTGGTGTGGTAACTTTGGGGTTGCCCTGAACCCCCAAGGGTGGGCTACCTTGGATCCAACTTTGAACCCTTTAGGTGGTTTACTTACCTGCAAAACTAACAAACACTTACCTCCCCCAGGAACTGTTGAAAAAAGCACTGTGTCCAGTTTTAAAATAGCTTATTGCCATTTGTGTGGAAACTGTATATGCTATTTTGCTAATTCAAAGTTCCTAAAGTTCCTAAGTGAAATACCTTTCATTTAAAGTATTGTTTGTAAATCTTGAACCCGTGGAAAATATATTTTTCTATATAAAAACCTATTGGCCTGGAATTGTCTTGGAGTGTGTGTTCCCCATTTATTGCCTGTGTGTGTGTGCAACAAATGCTTAACACTACCCTCTTATAAGCCTACTGCTCGACCACACTACCACAAAATAGAGCATTGGAATTATCTCTTTTTGCCACTATCTTACCTCTAAGGGGAACCCTTGGACTCTGTGCATGCTATTTCTTACGTTGAAATAGTACATACAGAGCCAACTTCCTACAGTACCACAGTGTTTTAGGCCCTTCCTACAGGTGTGGCTCATGATGTGCTACTGGCAGGCCATTTGGGGGCAGGTCAAGAACTTTGACAGGCTTGTCACCCACTTCTACTGGCCCCAAATGAGGAAGAACTTAGATGTATTCTGCAAGACCTGTTAGACGAGTGGCAAATCTGGGAAGAGGTGCAAGGCTTCTCTTCAACCTTTCTCTGTCGAGAGCATCCATTTTGAGCAGGTGGACATTGGCATTGTGGGGATTCTGGATCCCAAGGCAGCCATGGGCAAAAGGTTTTTCTAGGTCTTGGTGGACCATGCCACCCTGTATCCGGAAGCTATCCCTCTGAGGACTGTGACTGCACCCAAAGTGGATAGGGCACTGATAGGGACATTTAGTCCTGTGGGTTTCCCCAAGGAGGTGGTATCTGACTGGGATACCAATTTCATGTCACTGTACATTAAGTCCATGTGAAAGGAGAGTGGTGTTATGCACAAGTTCACCATGCCTTATCACCCCCAAGGGTAAAGGTTCAACCATTCCCTGAAAGGCATTATTATGGGTCTTTCAGAACCCCTGAGGTGTAAGTAGGACATCCTGTTAAGATGTCTGTTTGGTTACAGGGAGGTACCGTAGAAGGGGGTTGGCTTCAGCCGTTTTGAACTTCTGTTTGGGCACCCTGTGAGAGGGCCTCTCAGTTTGGTGAAGAAGGGACTGGGAGCAAGCTCCCAAGAAGCCGCCCCAGGATGTATTTCTTTACATGCTAGCCTTCAGGAACCAGAGAATCAGCTCCCGAAAACTAGCTCAGGAGAATCTGGAAGCTAGCAAGGAGGACATCAAACTATGGTACGACCAGAATACCACTCTGGTTGAGTTTCGGCCTGGTCAAATAGTGTGGGTGATGGCCCTGGTAGAGCCCTGTGCTCTTCAAGATTGTTGGTCTGCGCCATTTAAGGTGAAGGAGCGCAAGGGTAATGTCACCTACCTGGTGCACATGCAGACTACCAGGAACTCTTTGAGGGTCCTGCACGTGAACCGCCTCAAGCCACAATTTGAGAGGTTGAGTTGACCATGCTCTTGGTCATGGATGATGGGTGGAAGACCGTGAACCTCTCCCCAACCTCTTGCTGGCAAAAGAGCAGGATGGGTCAGTGGAGGGTGTGAACCTCTCCCCTACTCTGAGCCTAGAACACTGGGGACTTCCCCCAGTTGCTGGGACAGTTTGTCTCTATGTTCTCACTCACCCCTGGAGTCACCCAATGGTGTACTCAAGGTATTGACACTGGGGACAGCCTTTCTGTTAAGCACAAGTCTTACCGGGTGACTGATAGTGTGAGAAACCACATCAAGGTGGAAGTCTCTAAGATGCTGGAATTGTGGGTGTTTGAGCACACCAACAGTCCTTGGTCCAGCCCAGTGGTTCTGGTCCCCAAGGCTGCTCCTCCCGGTGTCATACCTGAACTGAGGTTCTGTGTTGACTCCCGGAAGCTCAACGTCATCACTGAGACTGGCGCACACCTCATCCCCAGAGTTGATGAGCTCATTGACTGGGTGGAACCTGCCAAGTTCCTCCGTACATTTGATCTCACCTCTGGGTACTGGCAGCTCACCTTAGCCGAGGGGGCAAAGAGAGGTCAGCGTTCTCAACACCAGAGGGGCATCACCAGTTCTGTGTTATGCCCTTTGGGTTGAAGAATGCCCCTGCCATCTTCCAGAGGCAGGTCAACCAGGTCCTGGCTGGGTTGGACAACTTCAGTGCCGCCTACCTGGATGACCTTGCCATCTTCAGCTTTAGCTGGGAGGACCACTTGTCCTCCAGGACGTGTTGAAGGCTCTGCAGAGAGCAGATCTCACTATCAAGGCAGGCCAATAAATGCCAGATAGGGTAGGGGGTCTGAGGTGTACTTGGGATCCAGGTAGGGAGCAGCCAGGTGGCACCCCTCCAGGCCACAATTGACATTATTCTGGCTTGGGCACCCCCACCCCTCCAAAAGAGGGGAGTCTTTTTAGGTCTCACCGGGTACTACAGGAGATTTGTCAAAGGGTATGGCACCATTGTTGCCCCATTGACGGAGCTGATTTCCAGGAAGCAGCCCCATCAGGTGACCTGGACAGAGGTGTGCCAGACTGCTTTTAACACTCTGAAGGAGGCCATGCACACAGCACCTGAGCTCAAGGCTCCTGACTTCTCTAAGGAATTTGTGGTGCAGACAAAAGCTTCAAAGCATGGTGTGGGAGCCGTGCTCCCATGGCTAAACGAAGAGGGCCTAGATCAACCTGTAGCCTTCATCAGTAGGAGGTTACTACTCAGGAAACAGGTGGAGCAGAATTGAAAGGGAAGCTTTTCCTGTGTTCTGGGCACTGAGGAAGCTAAGACCCTACTTGTTTGGGACTCACTTCTGGGTTCAGACAGACCGCAGGCCCCTCAGATGTTTACTGCAGATGAGAGGTGTGAATCCTTAACCGTTCAGGTGGTCCATCTCCCTACAGGGAATGGACTACAATGTGGAACCCCGCCCTGGCACAGAACACGCCAAAACTGATGGTCTGTCCAGGTTCTTCAGCCTTAGTGATGAGAAATCCCATGAGGCCGAGTAGTTCTATCCACTTTCAGCTGGGAGGGGACACGTGTTAGACCTGTCAGCCCTTGGTGTGGTTTCCTCTGTCTTTTTTGGCTCCTTACCGCCTGTTTTGATCCTGTGCTGAACTTCGTTTTGCTGGCTTTAGGATGCTGGGCACTTTACCACAGCTGACCAGTGCTAAAGTGGAAGTGCTCTCTGTCTACATTGTATTTGTGATTGGTTTATCCATGATTGGCATATTGGATTCACTAGTAAGTCCCTAGTAAATTGCACCATTGGTGCCAGGGGCCTGTAAATCAAATGCTACAAGTCGGCCTGCTGCACTGATTGGACCACCCACATGAGTAGCCCGGTAAACATGTCTCAGGCCGACCACTGCAGTGTCTGTGTGGGCAATTTGGAACAGTCAGTTCAACCTGGCAAGCGTACCCAATTGTCAGGCTCAAACCTTCCCTTTTACTACATGTAAGTCACCCCTAAGTTAGGCCCAAGGCAGCCCCATGGGCAGGGTGCAATGTATTTAAAAGGTAGGACATGTAGTCAGGGGTGTGGAATTTAATAACATATCTACTTGTCCATGGGACAGATTGCTTCTTAAATCCTCTTGTCTGGTAAAGAAATATACTTGTCCCTTTGGTGCCATGTAGTGCGGAGACAAATTATGGCAGCAATCTCATTATGTAAGAGCTCTGATAATAGCCTCTCTAATTATTTCAGGGCTACTATTATAGTAGGGCTTGAATACTTGCAATTTCAATCCCAGCTATAGCAATTTGCTTATTTTACCACCTTTCCACAGATCTACATACTAGGGCTGGAGGAGGCAGTAAGCAATAGTTCCAGGTCTGGAATGGCTTGGAGTTTGCAAACCTACTAACTTGCATGTTTTAAGGATTTTCACCAGCTCTTCTCTAATCTCTTTCCATAATGAGAAAGGCTCGAAATTTACTCCTGGCAAGGGCAGAAGTAGAAGTTCTTCCAAGGTTTTGAAAAAAAGTGGTTGGAGGGAAAGTGAACTTGTAAACGCTCAACAGATTTTCACATGAGCAAATCTACACATGCATATTTGCTTGTGCTAAAATACAATTCACAAATATTTTCTAGGAGTACGCTTTCCTGGTCTACTTCTTTAAGTTTGTTTGAATTCATGAAAGCCACCAATTCAAAGACAAATACCACTGGGGCACGTTTGTGACTTTCTTTAAGAATTGGGTCCCTAATTAGGTCTGGCATTAAAAAGGAAATTCATTTTTTTGTACTTTTATTTTTCTCTTGGTCTATTGGCTGGCTTTACTTGGAGTGATCGCATTCTGCTCTTCCACAAGGAGCATACTGGCACACAAAGTAGTTTTGTTCAGTGCCGGGAACCACTGTGCAATCTGTGGTGTAACAAAACTGGAGAAGAACAAGGAGAGCCCCTCCCTCACTCAGGGCAGGTGCTGAGGAGGCCCCATGTAGGGGGGCTGCAGGTCCTTTATTAAGCAACTGGTGGCAACGAGTGCTATTTAAGACCAAAAACTTTTTTTTTCTCTTTTTGACAGTGTTTGTTACAATGGTGAGGCCCTGGCAGCTCCCACAACAATAAAGTGTTTCAAAAGCCATGTCAAAACAAGACACGCATTGACGAAACCAAAAGTCTCACAAATAAAAAATGACAGGTCCTTGGCTTTCCCAGTGCTTGTTTATTTTCATGCTTCCCATAATCTTGTTGAAAATGGTTACACTGGTTTTCCATTAGGATGTTTTTTTTTGGGGGGGGGGGGCAATACTAGCATGCATCCACACATTTTATTAGACGATACTTCAATGAAATAGCACCTAAAATTTCATAGTAGCAAGCAAAACATTTTTGTTTTCCTACTTGCATTTTTTTTTTTATTTTTTTTTTTAAACCAAAGAATCATCACTCTTTCTTACAAGCTGCTTCAAACATTTGCATCTAATCAGAGAGCATTCTGGAAGCATTATACTTAGCCTCATATTGTTAAACTTTTCAAACGTGTGTACATTTTTTTTTTTTTACTGGAACCACTGTCAGTAGTGCACTGTGACCTTAAAATGTTTATTTACAGCGCTCACCCCAATAATGAAGGATTTTAATTAATGAGCCATAAATACAGGTTTGAACAGCATTAACCTATAGACACACATATTGCAGACAGTTCCCTTCTCTGTAAACTGGAAGCCAAAGGGATTATACTGCAGGGTGTTGGGCCTACTCGTCCAAAGGACAAAATAAACATGAAAACTTGTTGCCCTTGACCCCAAACAATATGTCATGGGCGCGGGCGATAGGAATTCCACATCCCTGACTGTACTGGTGCGTTTTACATGTCCTAACAGTGAAATACTGCTAAATTCAGTTTTCACTATTGCAAGGCCTATCACTCCCCTAAGTTAACATGAGGATTGCCTTGAAATACCTTTTAAGTGTAATGTCCCACTGGGAAGAGATAGAGATAGAGTATTGATTCTCTGAACTCACAATTTAAAAATACACATTTTAGCAAAGACGTTTTTTAGGTTGCAAGTTTGAAAATGCCACTTTTAGAGGGTGGACATTTTCTTGCTTAACCATTCTGTGCCTCTGCCTGTCCGCTGGAATACACATCTGGGTCAAGATGACAGTTGGGCTGATTGTTTGACTGTATAGCGTGAAATTACAAAGGGATCCGAGGTGTTTCCTGCATGTCCTGATGGGTCTTCTTGGGCTAGAGTGGTGGGAGGAGTTGACACTCGCACATGAATGGGGCTATGTCTGCCCTTACACAAAGCAGCCTCCAGCCCCCTGGAGTGTGTCTGGGGCCAAGGCAGGAAAGACAGGGCCTTGTGCATTACAAAGACTTCCTTTGAAGTGTGCCTACTTTAAAGGCAGAAAGGAGTATAAGTATTGGTCCTCTGGGACCACAACTTCAGAGCACTTCTTGACTGAGGGCATTCTACCAGGAAGAAGAGATAGGTGCCGTAGGATGGACTACCACTCTAGATGTTTTGCTGTGCTGGCTTGCTGCTTCTGTCCTGGGAGTGAAGATTGGACTTCACTTTCTACATCCTGCTTTCCAAGGTTCTCTAAGGGCTTGAACTGAGCTTGCTTCCTGTTAGACAGCTCAGGGTCATCAAAGACTTCATCTGCCAACACCTAGACTTTCTTGCTGAGAGTCCTGACTTGTCAAGTGGTGTCAACTTCAGTCCTTGGGCCCTTGGAAGTCAGTTGTTTTGAAACCAAGAAGAAACAAAGCGTTTTGACTCCAGAGTGACCTCGGAACCAGCACCGCTGTCTGACTCCGTACAGCTGCCTGCACCAGAGCCGTGGTCTCCGCCAAGTGCAATGACTGCGACAGACACCACAGGCCTGACGCCGCTGCAGCACCTCTGAAGTCCTGCCACAAGCGTGAGTCCTGAGTGCCGTGCCCCCAACGTCCGGGTCACCCGACTCCACCACAGCACCTGTGGCGTGACAGCGGCACTGGTAAGTTGACACCGCATGTCTTGACCTGCTTGATTCATTGACCCCACCAGATCGTAGGAACCAATGCCTCTCCACCGATAACGCATCACCTCCCCTGCAACTGTGAGGAACCAATGCCTCACCTCCCCTGCTTCGCCGTAAAGAACCAATGCCTTACCTTCCCGGTAGCTATAAGGAACGGACGCTGCACCAGCTCCTGCGACGCCTTATCGCCCCAACTCCGTGCAACGTCTTTGTTTCATCATTTTCAAAAGGTGCTGTACCTGGGGTCCATAGGACTCTGTGGCCACTTTATAAACTGAACATCAAGCGTAGTGGTTGAAGTACGGGGGGAATCTGAGGGGCACATGCTGGTTAGGATTCACCTTCACAGCGCTTGAGAAATCTCTTGTAAATGAAAAAAAATAATAATAATAATTATATATATATATTCTCTATCTCCCTCTCTAAAAAGTGCTTAGACTCTCTCTCTCGCTCTCTCTCTCTATAAAAAGTGCTAAGTGCTCGGCCATTACTTACCATTGGTTGGCTTCCATGCCACTCATTTTGTTGCTCCTCCCCGGTCGGGTCGACCTGTTTTTTTTCCATGGAGCATGGACGAAGAACAGCATCCTGTTCTGCGGCCAGTGTCCTTCCACAGGTCGCTCACGTTTGGAGGCACTTACTTTTTTTAGTTTCTTCGCTACCATCAACATGCAAAAAAAAACAGAAAAAAAAAAAAAAAACAACAACACACTGTACTGCTCACAATTAATGCAAACCTATGCTCAACAACAAGCATTCATCACTCGTTTTCAAAGAGAAAGTCTGTGCTATGCTGCTGGCTAATTCACAGAGAAAGCAACATTTTTTTAAAGCATATTTAACGACCATTACAATAGCAGCACCGGGATTTATTTTAAAACTTGACCTGATTATCATTCTTAGCACTACCTATATGGCTAAGTGTTGATGTGCAGTTGGAGTTCCCTCAATCCTTTGTTGCTTGCCCTCCCACATCTGCTTTCCCACTCCACAATCAGTTGCTTTTCCCATTCCGCTCCCGCCCTCCTCCCACTGTTCGTCGACCTGCTTTCACCCGACGCGTTTTTTATTTCCTAATGTATTTATCTGGTGCTACTTTGCTCTTGTAAGCTGTATACCTAAAAATCGCTGCAAAACGTTGTTTCATTTGTACGGCTCTTCACATACAAACATTGTGGGCCATTCTGAAGATTTGTTTTCATTTGCTTGCTTCATCTACTGTTAATTGCTCCCTCCTCCTGCCACCCGCTCCTCTGATATCCTGTTGAAATGCTTCCTGGTGAAAAATGGACACTTAATGTCTGTATGACTACTTCTATGGCTTAGTTTGTGCACTGTTGCTATGCAGGCACCAGAGCTCTGTCAGTTAAAACCTTTCTGCTGACACCTATTTGTATCATATATGTTAGAAATTGGGTTTCTGGTTGGCATAGATATGCACCCTGTTCAAGCAGGAACCACAATCCTAGTCAGGGTAAATCACAAACACACCCTTAGGTTAACCTGTGCTTACCCTGTGGTAGCTAGGCACAAAGCAGTCAGGCTTATTCTGAGAGGCAATGTGTTAACTAGTTGTGCAACACTTCAAGCAGTAAAAACGCCACACAAAAAGACATCACACCTGGTTAGAAAAATAGAGTTGAATTTAATAAAACAAGGCAAAAACTACAAAAATCTAATAAGTAGAACTTGAGTTATGAATTTTAAAGAATAAACTGTAAAATAGCTCTTGGAAGCAATAAGCACCTATTTGGGCTATATAAATCGCCCTGGACTGGGGCAAAGTCAAAAGTTTAGACGGACAGCTATGGAGAGCAGGCCTGATACAGGGGCCCAAGGAACAAAAGCACCTTGATCCTGGTTGTGTCAATGTCGAGAAATATGTGAGGTGCAGACTAAAGCAATGAGTCGGTGTTGATCCCTGCAATGGAGGCAATGTGTCGGTCCTTTCCACGCAGTGGCAAAGATATGTCGATTCTCCCATGAAGCAGCAGTTATGCATCAGGTCAGAGATGCAGCGGTTCCTAAGGCGATATGCCAAGGTCGATCCACACTAAAGAGGTGATGCATCGATTCCGATCCAGGCAATCGGGCCGATGTGCAGATTTCAATCCAAGCAACTGGAGTGATGTGATGGTTCTGGCTAGAACAGCATGTTATATTCACTTCCAGGGTCCCAGGACTGTATTGGCACCACCTGGCAGGGCAAGACTAATAGATGGCACAGTCCAGGTACTGTAGCAGTTAAGTTGGTGTCCCTGAGGCTTCAGAAAACAGGAGGGAAGCCAGCAAGCCCTTGGAGTCACTTTGGTTCTGGGATGGAGAGATGCAGGTCCAGTCCTTCTCACTCCCAAGCAAGGAGGACAGCAGGTCAGCACAGCACAGCAGGGTCAAGTAGAGTAGCAGCCCATTGGCGTGGCAGTCCTTGTAGCAGCACAGCAGTCCTCCTTCCTGGAAGAGTGCTCATATGTCCAGAAGTGTATTAACATGGTGGCATCAGTGGTAGAGGACTTATACCCAGTTGTGCCTTTGAAGTGGGGTAGACTTCAAACAACGGTCTTTGAAGTGCTGGAGCTCCTCCCTTTGTGCCTGCCCTGGCTCCAGACTCACTACAGGGGGGTAGGACACAGCCCATTTAGGTGTAAGTGTCAGTTCCTACCTCCCATCCTGCCCAGGATGGCCCATCAGGTACACCTAAGGTCCCTTTGTGTGGCTATCCAGCAGGAAGTCCACCAGTCATTCACCCCAGACGTGTATTCAGAGACAAGCAGTAGGCACCAAATTGTTAAAGAAAATGCCAACTTTCTAAAATTGAGATTTTCAGGACTGCAATTTAAAATCTGATTTCACCATAAGTTGTGATTTTAAATTGTGAGTCCAAAGATAACAAACTTGATAAACGTATCTCTTTCAGGTTGTGAATTACACTTATAAGATGTAATAAGGCAATCTCAATGTTATCCTATGTGAGAGATAGGCCTTATGTTAGTGAAAAGTTACTTAGGGAGTTTTTCTGAGGACACATAAAACTTGAAATTACATGTCCTGCCTTTTAAATACATTGCACTCTTCCCTCTGGGTTGTCAAGGGCCTAATAGGGGAGACATATGTATAAAAAGGGAAGGCTTGGGCCTGGCAAACAGGTTATTTTGCACTGGTTAGCAGTGGTAAAGTGCACAGAGTCCTAAAGCCAGCAGAAATTAGGTCATAAAAGTGGAGGCGGTAGGCAAAAAGTTAGGGGGTACAACCCAAGGCTGTCAGGTCCAAAAATCAGGGGTGTGGAATTCCAATAGCCAGCCTCCTAGGACCTATTCAGGGCTTGAAAAATCATAAAATGTTACTAGACCTGCAGGTCAAGTAACTCAAATATTCTATTCGAACTAACTGTAATGTACTTGACCCGTAAACGGGTCTCAAATTGTGTGATCGTGGACAAATAGTTTACAGAGTCGCCTTTTTCTTAATTCTCACATATGATTGCACCTTCAAATATGTGAGCTCAGCATTTCTGCAGTACCAAAAAACCTCTTTTGTTTGATTAAGTAGACTAACGTTTGCTGCATGCATGACAATAATCTAGTCCCACACACCCATGAGGTCTAGCCCACATAATCTAGGACTTCTTTTAGTTTACTAACAACATTGCCATCGGGGCAGGGGTGTTTCTCAGTTTGTTTAAACACTCAATTTTAATACATATATTACTAAACCATGATGTGGTAACATATTGTCATCTACACACAGTAACTTTCCAAGAAATGTCCAAAAACCTCTCCACTAACTTTCAGCTTTACTGATAAAACTATGTAGTGTATTAACAATCTGTGAAAATTGGGTGTCAGAAAACATATCCTTTGCATGTCAATATATAAAGTATTCTGATTTGTTTTCATCCTATTAAAGTATTTTTTCATTACACAGATATATAAAAAAGGGCTTTCACAACTACTGAAATATATTTTGAAATGTTTGCACAGTTAACTTAGTCATTTAAATGTTGTGTGTTAGGAAAAACTTGCTACCCTATTTCCTTTTATTTTACATTCCAAGCAACAGGTCACACAGTTCACCTTACAAAGTCCTGGAACTCCGCAGTCATAAGGAAAATTAATTGCAAGAAAAACTGACTTTTGACCTCTGCCTGTGAACACAGAGCAAATGTGACATAAGAACAAGACTTAAAGGCATCTTTAATTGCCCCTCCACTTTTCAACTGAACAGAACATCTGTTCAGTGTCAACTGCCAAAAGGGACAAGTAAGTATTAAAAATAGCTCGACCTGATCAAATAAGACTCGCCAATGCAAGTGGTCATGTGGATTTTTCGAGCCCCAATATTGTTTGGGGCCAAGGACAACAAGTTTTCATGTTATTTTGTCCTTGGCACAAGTAGGTTGTCTCCCTGTACACAAGCCTTTTGGTTGCCAGTTTAGAGTACCACATTATGGATCAAGTAAGGACATTGTGTGCAGTTAAGGTAATATGTGCGTACAAATATTAATGCTGTTTGTACTTGTATTTATGGTTCATTAATTCAAATAATTTATTATTAGGGTGAGCACACTAATGAAACGTAAGCTTGGACAGCACTGCACTGCTGATAGTGGTACCAGTATAAAAATGCGTACACATGTTTGCAAAGTTAAACAGTAGGAGGCTATGTATAATGCTCTCGGATAAGATGCAACTATTTGCAGAAGCTTGAAAGCTAGATTGATGAGTCTTTGCTTTCAAATTAAATGTTCACAAAAAAAATGCAACTTGGAAAAAATGTTTTGCTAAACTTTTCAAACTTTTAGGAACCATTTCTTTGAAGCATCATCTAATAAATTGTGTTAATGCATGCTAGTATTCCCAAAAAATATTCATAATGGAAAATCAGTGCAACCAGTTTCAACAAGATTATGGGAAACATGAAAATAAACAAAAATTAGCAAAGCCCAAAGGTCTGCAATTGGTGGTCAGCCTTTTGGTTTTGTCAATGTGTGTCTTGTTTTGACATGGTTTTTGTGAAACTTTATTGTTTTGGGAGCTGCCAGGCCCTTACCATTATAACAAATATTGGCAAAAAGCAATAATATTTTTAGGTATCAAAAAGCATGCATTGCCACAGTAGTCTCTGGCACTGAAAAAAAAAAAAATACTTTGAGTGGCAATATGCTCCTTATGAAAGAGTAGAATGCGGTTACGGTCACTCACAGTGAAGCCTGTTTGGGGGGGGGGGGGTGGAAGCGGGAGAGAGAATTTTCATAAAAATGAAAGGCCTTGGTTATATAAAGTCACAAAAGTGCACCAATGGTAAATTACCTTGCATTAGTACAGATTTACAGCTTTCATGAATTCACAAATAATTTACAGGAGTAGGCCAGGAAATCGTACTCATAGAAAATATTTTTGGGCTGCATTTTAATGCAAGCAAATATGCATGTGTGGATTTTGCTCCTGCAAAAATCTGTTGAGCCTCTACAAGCTCACTTTCCATCCAACCATTTCCCGCCCTCCCACCCACCCCAAACGTGAAAGAAGTTTTATTTCTGCCCTTGTCTGGAGCAAATTTCCAACCTTTCTCGGTATGGGAAAAGATTAAAACAAAGCTGCTGAAAACCCCTAAACATGCAAGTGACTGACTTGCACAGAGTCCAAAGCGCATTCCAACCCTCGAACTATTGCTTATACCTACCTCTAGCTCCAGTATTTAGATCTGTGGAAAGGTGGAAAAATGCAGGAATTGACAGAATTCAAACCCTACTATACTATGAGCCCTGGCATAATTAGAGAGGCTGTTATCAAAGCTCTTATATAATTGAGTTTGCTGTCATAATGTATTGCTGCAGTACATGGCACCAAAGGAACAAATTATTATTATTATTTTTTTACAGGACAAGTAGATTTATGAAGCAACCTGTCCCATGGACAAGGAGGTGTTTTATTAAATTCCACACCCCTGAACAATACAGTTCACATGTTTAAAAACTAGCAGCTGACTCTGCCTTTCATCCTTTAAAGGTTGATAAAATAACTAACAGTGCGTTTGGGAATCTTCTGTAATTTCAGTGCTCCTGCTGTTGGGCACTGTTGGATACAACAGGTGTCATTCATTTCTATGCTGAAAATTATGTCAAAATTGTCTTTGCTCTGTGATTTATTTAAATGGGGAGAAGAGGAATCAGATGTTGAATGTTAGAAATTAGGTTCATGCGCTCTACAGATAACCAAATGTTATGCAGCATTTTTCTAGTATTTATTTTGACAATTAATCAGGGTACCATAGTAATCTTCCTAGTTCTTATGAACATAAAATCCTGTGTTATCTAAATACACAGGCACGTATTATCTTATTTCTTTACTTGTTCAAGATTAGCAGCAAAGAAAACCAAGCATGGATGAGAGTAAAGAAAATAAGAGCGCTATAAGGCAAGCAGCGCTGGCTGCATCACAGCTCTTTATTTTAAGCCATGATGCACAGCAGGCTGTGGTGCTATGCAACATGTCTAGAAAAACACTGACAAAGCCAATGGATCTCCCATAGGCAAAACCTATTGGCTTTGTCAATGCTTGTTTATTTTTAGAAAACCAGTTCCCCTACTTTTTGTGAAAAGACAACCATACCAGGACTGTTAATTCCCAGAGTTGAAATACTTCAGCTGTAGTATAAGGCAGAGTCTCCTGTGCTGTGAAACCAAGGGAAGGCTGAACAGGTAAACAAGCCGTCCTGCCAGAATGCCTGCCTCCCTGAATAAAATGGAAAAGCATGCAACTGGCCAATCTGCAAATGTAAAAGGAGTTTGGAAGGCAGTATTGGCTTTAATTGATTACATCACTAGAAACCTCAGATGACACACATTGATTCTTTTTTAGTGGTACTAGCTAAGCTGTGATGTGTGTGTACTTTTAAAAGACAGTTCTAAAACAATTGCATTATGTACACTCTGGGTATTACTACAATCTATTTTGGAAGCACTTTTTTCATCTTAAAAATGTCCGCACATTTTGTAGCAGCCACTCTTATACTGTATGTAATGCAATTTTAAAATAACGACTTGCATGTTCGTAGTGCTTTCTGTCAAGACTGGGACTTTGTACCACTAAACATACACAATTAGCTATTCTCCACTGCACCAACCACAATTAGGTTCTTTACCTCTCTGGCGCAGTGCGTGAAGTAATATAGGGTTCATAATGTACGATAGTTTATTTACAACTGATTACCATAACGTTCATTACATTTTCATTTAAGCTGTGCGTTATTTTATTTGTAGTTACCTGAAGGTAACAGAGAAAAATGTTACAAAATATTTTTGTTTCGTTAGTCCTGCCTTTTAACACGTCCCCAAGCTCACTCGCCCCATCTACTTTGCGCGCAGCACTGCAGTTACCATACTTTAACTTACTGCGCCCAAAGATCCAATGGCAGTAAATGGTATAAATGTCACGAGGCTTACAGAACTGCCAGCTCGTATTGTGCGTGGCCGCTTCCAGACTCCAACCGCGTCCCATAAGGCTGTCACGAGCAGCCACAAGCTCTAAGGAAGTGGAGAGCAGCCAAAAAGTCAATAAAAAGTGTGTCATTCTACAACTCACTCCTAGCACCCATGGTCCTACTCCGCTCTTCAACACACCCACAACAACACGCGGTAAGTAACCTGTCCGGCTCTTCTTTCCATCATTAACTCACCACGCACCACGAAAATCCAAGTAAGTCCAGCCGTTCACAATTGGCAACACACCATATGATGATCACTCGGACAAAACATGTGCCAACTCTACAGCCAATAAGCACTGCGGACTTCTGGATGGGGCGCTAGGATTGGATAATGTGCTTTCATTGCTTCTGTACGTTGGTCACATTGCACATAAGCAGTACCTCCCGCTCGCCGACGGCTCCTGGAATACGTTTTGCTGGGGATTGGTTGTAATACGACCCGGAAGTGCTAACATTACGTGCAATAACATCCGTTAAGAGACCAACTGCGAACAACAAGAAACATCCTGATTTTATCAGCGGCCCATGTAAGTAGCGAACTGTGGTCTAGTAATCTACATTCCTTTGTTAATCTACCTAATCCGTTACCTATAGCACACTGCGAATTTGTCTAAACTCATGCAAAAGTATGCTGAGATAATGGGTTGTGCAAGGAACTGTAATGGTCTCTTTCTGGAAGCACCTTCAAACCTTAGCACGACTGGCAGCTGCAACATGCTCGTCATAATTGGTTAAGCCCATGTTTGGACTTTGCTTTCTACTACTTGGAGTCTTGAGTTTATAATGAGGCTAACAGCCATAGGCGTACTAGAATTATTACAAAAATTGGAATAGGGAAAACGAGAGTTCTTATCAATTTGATGGAAATAAGGTAACAAGCAAATGTATGATAACGATTGCAATAACTTACACGCTCGACCATCGTATGTTCACAATAAAACCACATTAAGTCTAATTAATCCTGTCTGATCACACGAGTATATCCATTTTAAGCTTAGTTGCTATAACGTGCTTCTACGGCTTCTCTTCCGTTTAATGTCTAACCCATTTATTTTCATCTCTTAGATTTCCGAAAACACTCCATTGATTAGCATCTGTAGCATTTTGATGTTTTCCGAAATCTCATTAATTAATGACAGCCACGTATTGGAATATTTTTGATTATGAAATCATATAAAGTGTTCCTTTTGAATATTGGCTTTGATTAAAGGTTGACTAAGGGCTGTGAAAACCAATGAAGACTGCGGCATTTAACAAGCATTGGCAAAGTCTATAAGCCTCGCCATTACCCCTTAGCCATGCTGTGTAGCTTTCCAAATGCTGTGCAGCATGGCTAAGTAGGAAGAAAGAACTTGTTTTGGCCTTTGGTTGTCCCATGCATCTACAAAATGTCGCAGCTGCGTTTTATTCTTTTCATTTGCCTTTCCAATCTGAATCAGCAAATAAAATGAAAAAGAGGTGCATACTGTAGAAATAGCTGGAAAACACACGCACACTCAAGGTGTGCTTAAACAGAAAGAAAACAGAGCCTGAAAAAGGAATAATTGTAAGGCCACAGTGACGCGTCAAGAAGAGCAAGGACGGCACACGTATGCTAAAAAGTAAGAAGAAAGCAAATCCGTGATAATGAAGCTAGCCATTGGTAAGCAATGAGTGGGATTTAAACCGGCTTTATTTTAACAGTGTCTTGCAACAGAAAGCACATGCGTTGTGTAGAAGGCAATACCTAAAAAGGGCTGCATACAACCTCTTACAAAAAAATAAAAATAATGAAAATTGCATGGTCCTTTGTAAAGGGCAGTTGTCACGTGGAGAAAAAGTCTGAACCTGGTGTTGTATAATAGTGACCAGGCTTTGCACGTGGATGTGGTGACTGAACATTATAGGGCTAATGATTGTCGAACAAATTACTGTTCCTGTCACCGTTTCAACAATATGAATGTCATGATGGTACATTTTGAATTGTGAAATTTCAAATTAAAGATGCCTGAATTTAGCACAGCAATATGGGAAATTGATTCGAGAGCAACTTATATGTGTTATTACAATGAGAGACTTCCATGTTTAAGCCATAAGAAATCTTGTTGGGATTATTGCTCCGAGCGAAATGGATTGATTATTACTCTAGGAAACTAAACATTCCTTCGGGCAATTAAAGACCAAACATTGTTGAACTAGCCTTTCATTTAGAAATATAATCGGTTTCACCAGTCAACCGAAGAGTTTATAAGGTCTGCACCAAAAGCTGTGATACAATATTATAATTAATTGTGGTAATTTGATACCTCTGAAAGCAGTATTTGTGGTGGGAGTAGTAAAGACGTAGGGGCGATCAGGAGTAGTAAAAACGGACTGACTGGCGTTTAATCTGCAAAGTACAATTCCAATAGCAGGCAATCCTCTAACGGTTCTGGAAAATTTAAATGTGAATGATTAATCAGAATCTTTAGCAATGAAGGGCCTCAAGCCCCCTCCCAGTAATTAAGATTTTCAATAGGTTGTTGTCAGAGCATATCTATGTTTGAGGAAATTCACTCCACAGGTGGTTTGCTTTGTAACTCAATCGGTTTATCATAGGATTAAACATAACATCACCAGCGTTTTCGTATATTTTTTGTATTATGTCGTGCAAAATTGGATAATACCCCAGAGTCTCTGGATAGTATTAGGAAAGCAATAGCATGTCCCGCTAATTGCGGAGGAGTTCCCCCACCTTTTGCCTTTGTGAGAGGAGATAATAGGAGCAGTCTGAAAAGGAAACACACTTCTGCACACTATACAGTGTTAATATAGGAAAGCTGGTGAGTAGAAGCAGCACTGAGAGTAGATGAGGGACTCTAGGCAAGGGGTGACCAAGGCCATGTACAGCAATATGGTGAGTAGCAGGAGGGTAGTGGTGACAGGAAGCTCCACGTTCACACAGTAAACGATCCCCATCATTAGCAAAACTTCTGGGTTTTAGACCAAGTTCAGTGCATCCCACCACAGTCTCACTTGCTACTTTGTTGTGGCTGACACCAGTATTGTGCAGTATTCATTTGAACTGGTTTGCCCCGATCCTTTGCTGATGAGATTAAAGGGCTCAACTTGTAAAGGGATCACTCTGGTAGGTTGCGGACCTTCCTGACGTTTGTGTATGAGTTGGTAAGTTGAGCATTCTTGATGTATGTGGCTCATTTAAATCTATAGTCTTCTCTTTGTTTTGTAGGTTACATTTACAATGGCAGCTGCTACTATAGTCCACGATACATCAGAAGCAGTTGAGCTGTGTCCTGCTATGGGATTACATCTAAAACCCATCACAAAAATGACAATCAGTGTCTCGCTTCCTCAATTGAAGCAGCCAGGAAAGTCCATCTCAAACTGGGAAGTCATGGAAAGACTAAAAGCCATGGTGCAGAACCATCAGTTTTCCACCTTGCGGATTTCGAAAAGCACCATGGACTTCATCCGTTTTGAAGGAGAAGTTGAAAAGAAGAGCCTGGTGAAGGCCTTCCTCACTGCCCTTGATGGCAAAACAATAAAACTTAGTGGTTTTTCTGATATCTTGAAAGTACGTGCAGCTGAATATAAAGTTGATTTCCCCACCCGGCATGACTGGGACTCCTTTTTCCGTGATGCAAAGGACATGAATGAAACTCTTCCAGGAGAGAGGCCGGACACCATTTACTTAGAAGGATTGCCTTGTAAATGGTTTGCTGCGAAAGATTCACTTTCTGAAAAACCAAGTGAAGAAGTACTTATTCGAGTATTTCAAACCTTTGGGGAAATACGTAATGTGGATATACCCATGCTAGATCCTTACAGGGAAGAAATGACTGGTAGGAACTTCCACACATTCAGTTTTGGAGGACACTTGAACTTCGAGGCCTATGTCCAGTACATGCAATATGCTGGGTTTATCAAAGCAATGAATGCTCTGCGAGGAATGAAGCTGATGTATAAGGGTGAAGATGGGAAAGCTGTGGCATGCAACATCAAGGTAAGGATGCCAGGCGCTAGAAATAGTTATTTTCATCTTAAATTCTTTGTCTGTTCCTAAATTGCCCAAACTGTCACAAAGTTCATCTGTTTTTTTTTTATTTTTTACTATTATTTTTTTTTTTTAAAGAGATTCAGTTAAAGTGCAAATTGTCTTTCTTATGAGCATCGCCAAGTAAGTTCTAAAAAGTTTGTGTTTTATTATTCTGTTGCCACTGCCTAACAAAATCCATTGTTTTACAGTAGTTTCATGCATGGAACTAAAGTCTGTAGCCAGTGTAAGCAATAATGTAAATGGCTTCATGCCTTTGAAATGTTATTTTACACTATAAATCTTGAACATGGAGAGACTACTGAAAGATCACAATGGAGGGTGCAGGTTTTTCAAACAATATATTGTACCTGGTCGGTCCTTATCTTTTTGAGAACATGGGTCAGGAGTGATATGGGCACCCTGACGTCCCAAGGCAGAACACATCTCCTAGTGATATACGCTTTGGAAACTGCAACATGCAGAGGTTCTGACATTGTGTGTTCTCGGTGGTGGCAAGCAGATCGACTTAAGGTTCTCCCTATTCACAGAAGAGACCTTGCGCCACCTCCAGGTGTAACCGCCACTAGTGACCTGCTAGGTGCTGATGGCTGAGTTTGTCTTCCCTGGCTCTCAGGAAGCCCATCAAGTGATTTACCACAATAAATATTCCTTGGCGATCCAGCCATTTCCAGAGGTATAAGGCCTCCGTGTAGGGTGTGTAACTCTACCCTGCCTTGTTTGTTGCTGTACCACATGGCAGTGGTGTTGCCCGTGAACACCTGCACTAGACTTCCCTTGATGGAGAATAGAAAGGCTTTCAATGCTAGTTGGATCACTCAGAGCTTCAACAGGTTGATTTGGAATCTGGATGCCACCGGAGACCAGAGGCCTCTGATCTCCACCTCTCCCAGGTGGCAGCACCAGCCTAGACGAGATGCATAAGTCACCACTGTCCAGTCTGGATGGGAAAGGGAGAGGTGTCTCCCACTGACCCAGTTGTGGTTCAACAACCACCACTGTAGATCTTTCTCAATCTCCTCTCAAATCTGGAGCAGGTCAGAGAGGTTCCCTTGATGTTTTGCATTCTGGGACTTCAGATCCCACTGCAGAGCCAACGTATGCTACCTGGCGTGCTCGACAAGAAGAATGCCATCAGTCACAGAAGCCTCAGAGTCTATCTCGCTGAGATCCAGGACTGAGGCTGAAGTATTGGGACTATAGCCTGAATGTACTGGGCTTTTTTTTCCTGGGGGAAATGAATTATTCCCAGAATGGCTCAGATGAAGGGGAGTGACTGAGGAGTTGTGTGAGTTTGACACATTGATAGTGAACCCCAAGGATTGAGGAGGTTCGCTGTAGTCTGGAGTTGGTTGATGACTCCCTGGGGAGAGCCTGCCTTCAACAGCCTGTCGTTGAGGTAGGGGAAGACTGCACCCCTGACCTCCGAAGTCGTGCTACCATCACCACCATCACTTTCGTGATCAACCAGGAGACACTGGTAAGACCAAAAGGGAGCACAGCAAACTGAAAATGCATCTGTCCCTCCAGCGAACTGCAGGTAGCTCTGTTGGGCCGGCAGGATGAGTAAGTGGAAATAGGTGTCTTGCATGTGCAATGCCACCAACCAGGGTTGAGGGCAGACAATATCTAGGTAAGAGCGAGCGTTTTGAATGTCCCCTTCTAGAGGAATGTGCTAGGACGGTGCAGATCTAGAACGGGTCGAAGACCTCCATCCTTCTTGGTCACCAGAATTTAGCAGGAATAACAACCACATCATATTTCTGGCACCCTCTCAACAGCCCCTTTGGCCTAAAGGGTTTGCACTTTATGCCGCAAAATGGAGAGATGGTGCTCAGTCACTCTCTGGGTGGATGTTGGAAGGTGCAGCAGGAAAGAAAGAAAGGGTAAGGCATAATCTTTGTGGACAATCTGCAGAACCCACCAAGCTGACGTGACCGCTTGCAAATCTGGATAGAATCAGTGGATTCTGCCTCCTACTAGGTGGCTTTGGCCCTGCAAGAGTACGCTAAAGAGGTTTGGCAGGGCGGGCTGCTGAGTTTGGGGGGCTGAGCAGCATGCTGTCCTTGGTTGCTTTGGGCACTTCGGCCTCTCCTGCAAAACTACTGGGCTCCTTGGTGGGGTGGGACAGGAGTTGGTAAGGGAAGCCTTGGCCAAAGCCATGAAAGAAACAGTGGAATTGTTGCAGCTGGCGAGGCTGGACAGGGAATCCCAGAGAGGAAGCAGTGGCCCTACTCCGTTTGAAATGTTGTTGGGCAGAGTTAGCCTTGTCCCCAAACCAACAAGTCCCATTGAATGTCCTGTCCATCAGAGAGTGGGAGAGGACTGGGAGTCATTGGAGAACCCAGTCAGTCACAGCCATGCATGACGATGAATGGCAATGATGGAACCTATAGCTAGCCCAAAGGCAGAGAGCTGTAGACCTATTTCTCTGCTCCCAGCGGTTAGCAAGATTATTGAAAAGCATGTTAATAAACAACTGTCTAGCTTTTTGGAAGATCATGATATTCTCTAACTCACTTAGACAGGCTTCAGAATGGGATGCAGCTCTTAGACCGCGATGTTGGTTGCAATCAAGGAAATGAGTGCCATTTTTAGATTGTGGTGGCTCAGCCACGATTATATTGGACCTTAGCACAGCCTTTGACATTGTCACATCCCATTCTCCTCTGCAAAATGCTTAAAGTGGGAATTTCAGGGACGCTAGCAAGTGCCTGGAAGCCTTCCTGGGGAGTAGGAGCTTTCCAGGTGTGTGATGGATCATTCTAGTCTACTATCCACCCACTACATAGTGGGGTCTCCCAGGGCTGATCGCTAAGCCCCACACTTTTTAATTTTTATGTACGGACCCTAGCAGAGATCATACACTCCTGCGACCTTGCTCTAGTGTCATATGCAGATGGGACTCAAATTATCACGACCCTGAGGTTAATCGGACCTTCATGCAACTGAATTCGTGTCTCATAGATCTGGAATAATACATCTAAATGGCTGGAACTGGGATGATCAGAACAACTTGGAGAATTACCCAAACCGGCCTCAGCAGTCAAGATACTAGGCATCTTGATAGATGAGAAGCTTACTATGGAAACTCAATCCAAAAAATTGTGAGTTCCTGTTTCAGTCTCCTTAGGTCCCTCAGAAAGCTTTTATACATGCTACCACACTCCACAAGAAGGATAGTGGTAGAGGACCTAATAAATTTACACCTAGACTATGGGAACTCCCTCTACTTAGGGAGCCCGAAATATGAGATTAAAAGTCTTCAAGTTGTCCAGAATGCAGCTGCCAGAACGCTTTATAAAATCCTGAAGTGCCAATCTACCAAACCTGCACTAATAGCCCTTCACTTGGGGCCCAGTGGAAAAGAGTATTATTTTCAAGGCCCTGAGTATTGCGCATCAGGCCATTCATGGGAGAGGCCCAATCATTATCCGGAGCCTTTAGGCCTCTTACATCCCAGTGAGGTCTATTTGCTTGACAGATCAGTGGCTCTTGTCAGTGCCCAAGGGTCAAAAGAGGAAGAAGCAGCAGCAGTTCATTTGCCTTTCTGGTTTCTAAGCTTTGGAACACTCTTCCCGCCCCCATCGGAAGTCAGCAGTCTAAATCCGTTTTTAGAAAACATCTTGAAACTCACCTTTTTGAAATCTGAGCTTGCTCAAATCTTGTAGCCAATTCGAAGTGGCGGTCAGTAAGTGCTGGGTAGCAATGCGCTATATAAAACCAGTTAGAATTGAATTGTCGTGGTGTCCAAGCCACAACTAATTGTGAACTTGCCCGCATCACAACCACATTGAATCGCCTGCAAAAAAATGGGGTAAAGGTCGTCCTGTACACCATGGAAGACTTGTGCTACTGAGTCCCAAAGGCCTTGTGTGTAGCAGCCCAAAAAACAGTAGGCATTGATCAATCACAAGAACAAAATCGCCGATTAGAAGAGGCGTTTTTAGAACATCGCCATTCGCTTTGATTCTCTTTCAGGAGTAGTAGAAAAATTGTTGAGGTAGGTCCGACTGGTGGACTTCTGCACCACCTGGCTCTCTGGAGAAGGGTGCTGTAATAAATGCCCAGGTTGCCTGGAGCAAGGTTGATGGCACCTGGTGATTTGTTTGTTAACCAGTGGACCAGTTCAAGGCTTGGCCCAAGCACTTAGGAGGGTCTCTTCCAAGACCTCACTGAAAGGGGGGATTGACTCAGAAATAATCTGGCCAGGTTGTAAGACCTCAGTCAGCATGTTTTTTTTCACTTCCATGGTGGGAAGCTGGAGGTCAAGGACTTAATTTGCCCCACGCATAGCCATAGCATAGGAAACAGATCCACCCGTGGCTGGGCTGAGAGGACAGAAAAGGGCAGTCTCTGGGCAGGTATGTAGTCAACTAGCCTCATGCAGATCCTCATACTGGTTGTTCTCTGTATAGTCTGGGTGAACTCATCACGTAGATTGTATTCATTCGCAGAGTCAGAGTTGAAGACTGAATGCAGTGAATGTAGCTTGCCATGTGGAAGTTCGAGTGCAGGAACTGGTGCCTCATTCGAATTTGGGTGCGGAGTCAGTTGAATTCGGACTGGTGTTAATTCCACATCTGAAAGGAACTGGGGCCATCTCCTCAGGAGGCAAGATTGGCATTGACGTACCTGGGCCTGACATGGGTTTGGTCGCTGGGGTCATCGTCTGAACAGGAGCCAAGGACGAACCCACTGGCAGTAGTCCAGGCAGACGGCCTCTTAGCTCTAAGGGGCTTTCAGAGGTGCACCAAAGTGAGTCGATATAGATCGGAAGAGCCGGAGTGTAGCTAAGCGAAGCTCATTGATCAGGTCCATAATGGTTGAAGACCCCTGAAACCCATGTTGTGCCAGAGCCAGCTGCGGAATCAGCTGGGAAGTCTACTGACCATGATAGCAGGAGAGAAATGGTTGTGCCACCCACACATTTTGTCAGAGGAGTGGTAATGGTGGAAAGAGAGGAACGCCACTTAAATGAAATTTTTTTTCTGCTTGCCAGAGGTCTTGGAAGGTGACGAACACCGGCCTGTTGAGCGGCTCAGTCAACACCAGGAGTGGGATCGAGTCGTGGACTTGGAGCAATCCCAATGCTGTATTTTCTTGTGCTGTGCAACATAAAGTTTTGCATCATGTTCCCTGATGAGATTTGGATTCATCAACACACAACCTGTGCAGGTCTTGGTGTCATTGCCCAAACACAGGAATAAATGGCTGGAATTTGGCCTCTGCTTGCATTGGTCTTTACGGGATTTAAAAGCTGTTGTTTTAGACGGTGACCTCCCTTGCACACTAAACAAAAATTTGTGACAGATGAAAAATCAAGGTGAGAGTCTCTAGGAGACAACAAGAAGCTTTGAATCCACTTGTAATGGTGTGGAAAGAAAAGGACTGACCTCGGTGTGCTGAAGTGACTCCTGTATAGGCCCTCACATTACTTTCAGAATGGAATGGTGTCAGTGCAGCGCCACACAGCGCCACCTTCCATCACTCATAGGTACTATGAAAAAGTTCCTGTATTCAGTCTCAAATCGGGGGAATATTCAAAAGACGAAGAATCTACATATACAGGTCTATGCCTGAAGAACTACTTAGCTTTGATAATGTTCTTTCTGGTAGAGACCATCTAGCCTCAGATTCCTAATCAACCCTCCCATCCTCTGCACACTGGTCAATCAATTTGCTTATGGGGCTCCACGTCCGGGGACTGGGACAATCTTGAAAGCAACTGAAAAAGTGCAGGAGTGGCCCCTATATGGGCCCTGCATTTCACTTCCGGAGTGGAACACGTTGGGTGGATCTAGGCTGCACCACCCTCTGGTGAGCAGAAGTACTTTTGAAAAGTTTCCAGTTCCAGTCTGATGCCTGAGGAATATTTAAAACACAAGGAATATGCGGCTAGAAGTCTATCAGCACTCAGTAAATAAACTCCCAAATGTGATTGTGACACAAGAGCAGAGGTACAATGCAAAAGCAAATGTATTGAAACCGGATTTGTGTGTTTTTCTAGTGTAATCCTTCAACGTTAAGTGAATCAAGCATGTTTATTTCATACTGTTTAAAAACAAAATATAAGCCTATTATCACCAACTGCAGTCAATAGTTTATTCATGAAAAATAGTTGTTCATGCATTTGCATTTCCACAGAGAAGAGTGATAAATGGGATCCACCAGCACAACTGTTTGTGCTCTTCCTGTCCCCACCAAACTCTTCAGTGCATTTGCTGGGATAGGAAACAAATCCCTTGCATGGCTCTGGAGAGCATGTCTTAAGGTTTATATAGCAAGTTCTGTATCTTTTTGATTGTTGATGCAGTCTGCAACCTAGGACAGAGTTCTGGAGGGTCACACCAAGCACACCATCGTTAGTTGCTCACCTGGCTGTTGGGGACAGAAAACGAGTAGGAGGAGAGACTTTTTTACCCCTCACCTGCAAGAGAGAGTCACTCAACAGTATACCTGTATTTTCTTAACTAGTCTGAATTGTTTCTCAAATGTAGTACTAAAATACGCATGCGACTCCTTGAAGTTGGAAAACTAGCTTCAACTCTTGGTGTAAATGTTTGTCGAGCTATGATAGGTCTCCATACGTTTGCTGGAAGTGACACAGTTAGCACATTTGTGGGAAAAGGAAAAATACGTGCATTCAAAATCCTATCTGCCAACAGACATTCACAGGAAACCTTTTTGCAGCTCGGAGACACATGAGTTCTCTCTGAAGAACTAATGGACAAATTGTAGCAATTCTCATGCGCAAAGAAGGGTGAGATAGATACTCATCAACTTCCATCTTGCAGGAACTGTATAAAAACGCATACCGAATGTGCAAACAAGCCGCTATAAGCAAGAGATGTCTTCTGAATGATCCACAGACATCTAGTCCAATTGGGAATTGGGAGAGGGTGGAAGTTGGAAAAAACACGAAGGAGCAGAGCTACTGCTAGTGGACTAGATGAAGAGGCATCCAGCACCTCAGGCTGTGTTAGATCTACTAGCTTGCAACTGCATTAGGAACTGCAAACTGCCAAACTCTGTCTGCTCTCCTAAATGGCCTCAAGCGCACTGACTTGTGCAGACTTCCCACCTGTGAAAATCAAACTGACACAGAGAATGATGACACCTATTCAGATGAAAAAGGTGATGACGATGAACATGAATGATAAAATTGTGTTAATATTTCCTCATGCCATACAGTGCCTGTGTAAGATGGGACAATTACTATTATTTGAAATTGTAAGTGAAAATAATGCAAATAATCTATATCCGTATATGACAAATACAGTGAAGTTTTATTGTTATTTTAAGGACTACATTGTTATTACAATTAATAATCATAATTATTTTTAAATTGTATCCAATCTGGTGGATTTACATTTATTTTTCCACATACTATGATGAATTGGTATGATATTTTTCCAAAATATGAAAACCATCTTTTTTTTTTTTTTTTTTCCGGCTGTGGTTGCTAATCCAGTAATATCAGACAAAAGACAGAGTGATAACTTGCTGTCGCAAATTTTCCAACTCTAGGCAGCCATACCTGGCAAAAACATCATGCAGCTAATATCTCAGAGCTCCGAACAAACTCCTATGGCATATCCATATAATAATGGCTCACCCTACATCAGTGGTCTTCAAACTTTTTAATTTCACGCCCCTCCAAGTGAAAAAAAAAAATAGCACTAGCCCCCGCACCCTCTTCAAATATTTCATAAATAGTCTATTAAATTGGTAATGTTTAAATATGTCTAGACTTATTTAAACATTGCATTTAAGTTCTAGTATTGTTTTAAAAATTCAATCAAATAAATGATGTCAAACATACTATTCTGGTCAGGCAGGCCGTACTAACGTGTAAAAGTAACCACAGTGTGAATGTTAGAAGTTAGTGTGGGGGTTTTGAAGAGTATTTGGAGTCCCTTCTCTTTAGATACACACTTCCAGCTTTGATATAAAGACAAAACATGTCATTACCGAGCTGTTTTTACTACTTCTCGTTGTTTCAGCTTAAAGCAAAGCCCTTTTAGCAGCATAACGCCCCCTCCCCGGGATCACTTGAGGCCTCCCTAAGGGGGGCCTGCTCCCCAGTTTGAAGACCCCTGCCCTACATACAGCCCAACCCATAATCTTTAATACTAAGATTAGTCCTCAGACAAAAGCTTGGGAATTTCTTACTTGGACACATCCCATGAACCACTGCTGTAAAGTGCATTTTTCTCCACCTACAGGTACTACTGTCAGATTCAGCTGTCCGTATGACTGCCATCAAACACCCTTATTCGAGTCCAAACTGGATTATGCTAGCTTAAGGTATAAAGATCTTCAGAAAAGCAAAGCAAGGAGTAAAATGTCAGCAGTCCATTTGAGGAAATCTGAGACCTCTTAAATAACTCTCCCTTGATACCCCAATTCATTCACAATTCTCCTCATGTAGCCCTGCCTACCTGCACTCTGAATTCCAGAGATAGATCTCCAGCTGCTATATTCAAGCCATTAATGTCCTTAACAGTCCCTCTTGAAAAAGCCATATGCATCTCTGGTTCCTGGGACCCGTGTTATAGCTCTTCCTCCCATAACCTTTCCTAAAAATAAAATATGTAATGGTATTTTTCCAGGCCTTAATCTTTGCTTCCGCCTCTTTAAGACTTTCTGGACAAATTGTTTGTCTCTTACTGTGCCTAGAGGTGAGTCGAACAGTACAGTAGCAATAAGTAATCAATTCTTAATTTTCATCACGTGTGGCTTAGTGATGGGCTCATCGGTATGTGTGGACTAAGATTCAGATGTCTATGGGACCTCTAGACGTATTGAAAGACAGTTTTGGTAAGAGTTGGGGATGCATAAGAATCAAAGGTTGTCAACCTTTTAAAAACACTTTGTATTGGAATCCAAGAATAGAGTCATGCCTGACCCTCTGTAAGCTGTTGGACATGTCCTAGGGGGAAGTCTCTTTCCCAAGTTTTACCCTAATTTTTAGGACAGTCTACAGAAGGAGCCCTGCATTTGTAAAAGGGATTGGGGACACAGTTTCAGGATACCACACTAGCCAATGAGTCTTGAGACAACAGTTCTAGAGCAGCCCAGCATACACAGGCCTGCTTCTTAATAGTCCTACGTCTGCTGGACTATGAAAGACCGTGAAGGGCTATGCATCTCTGCCTGGCCCTGCAAACTAAGATCTCAGGCACAGTTCCCCTTTTCATTCAAAAGTTCTTCAAAGTAAACAATGTTTCCTCCGGCTTTTATCTGGGTGGGTGTTTTTGCCACCCTAACAAGGTTTGTTTTTATGCTAACTTAGCTCGTTAGAGCATAACAATAAGACTCCTTTCTCATGTAACCTGCTCAAGGCGGTGTCACAGACACCTGAGGATTTCTTAAAATCAGTCTACCATTCATACTTCAGACTTGGTTCTCCACTGCAGTCTTCCCATCTAGTAAATGCATCTATTAATGGAGCTCCCTTTCTTAGTCAAGCATAGGTAGCCTGTGATGCCCCAATGAACATGCGCTCACCCCAAGGCAGGCTTCTGTTGCCTTATCAATATTAGACATCTAATACGTAAATATTGGTTTTATGCGTTGAGAGAGTTGAATGCATAACCTGAGAATTCCCTAATGGGAGAACAGCAGAGATGCTTAAACTGGCAGGTCATATTCCTGTTTATCTCTACCTAAGCATTCACCTTTCAAAGTGCTTCTTTAGAATTCCTTACTGTTCTGTTGGCGAACTGGACTCTGCTTTTCTGTAGGAACCTATTCTTCATTAATCTGAGTTGGTTGTATTCACAGTCCCGTTTTTTTCATTTTTTAATCCTTTATCGAATGCATCTTGAACATAGCAGCACGTTACTTCAGCCTGCAAATATAGAACACATTTGAAATGTGATTTGGTGGTGCTTTCTTTAAAAAACTACTTGCAGGAGTATGGAGCATAATGAAATATAACCTTATTTTCTGCAGCCCTGGGTAGGCATTCAAAATTGGGATTCTATAGGCAGAAACATTTAAAAGCTTAGTATTTGGTGGCCTAAATATAGGAGCAACGTAGGTGTAATCATGTTCTAAGCAAGAGAGGTGGGTGGCACGTGTTCATTTGTACATACACTCCATAGTGGATTGCAATAGTTAAGTCCAACCCTTTATATTCTGTCTACTTGACAACCCATCTTCAACTTAGTAAGTCCTCACGTTAAGAAGAGAAATTCTGAAGTCCCTTTTCATCCCAATAGCCACACCTCAGAAAGCCCACCCTGGTCTTGCTTGGCAGCACTCTTGAATTTGTACTTAATTTAAAAAATGATTTTCATCCATGCTCACCAAATGGGTCTCTTGTAATAAACACACTGATGTGTATTCAAAAACATTATCCCTCATTTTTATGTCTGGCTCGACAGACCAGCCATCGCTAGACCTTATATACTCAACATAAAAAGAGCTTTTAGAAATTCTAGTTAGGGGCTTTGGCTCTGTTCACATGTTGATTTGCTTGAGTACAGCAAGGAATGGGCAGAACTTGTGCACCTCTATAGAGAAGAGTACTTGTATTGCACTTCTGATGATTCCCACCTGAAATTACCACCATGTTTAAACATGCATGCAGTATCATGCACAAATGGAGCCCTTGGTAATATGGCAACACTTTGGAGGCTCCAGTGGTCATTGCCGGAGCCAATCCAGAGTCTGCATTATCTTCCTGGTGGACCATGTCCATTGCTCCCTGCCTTTGGGCTAGAGAACAGTGCAGAGACAGGTGAGGTCGAAGGAACCGCCAGTAGGTGCCTAAGTAGGCCAGTGCCCATCACCACTGGCACACACAAAGAACCAGCATTTGCAAGAGAATCTGGGTTTCCCTCGCTACGAGCTCCCCTTAACCCCCTCATTAAGACTTGCATAAGGTGAGCTTTCCAGCATTTCCTTACTTTCTTCTTCCTGTGTATGCACCCCTCACAGGATAGGAGTGGTGAGCAAAGGTGTTTATTGCGGGCTGAAGAGTATGCCACCAGGAGGCACCCAAGCAGGCCTGTGCCACTCACCACTGCCGCACCCATAAAGCTGGCAGCAGCAAGACAAGCTGGGTGGTCTGCACTCCTCCCCACACCATCATTGCCCTCGAATAAGCCCAGGTCGCCAGCTGAAGAAGCAGAGGCTTGCCCCTGGTAGATGCTGATCAAGAGCCAGGCATGGGAGCTGCTGCAAAGACAATTAGTTCTGGGAGCCAAAGGAGCAGAGCTCTGTTGGGCAGAGTCTCACTAAGACTGTCCTTTTCTTCTGCCATTGCCCTATTCCTCCACCAGGCAGCTCTACTTCTTTTCTGGGTGGCCAGTTAGCTGCTGTCAAACTAACTTTGTTGTTCTCCTTCTTGTTATTCTGATGTCTGTTCTCAATTTCCTCACAGGGATGGGTGAGTGCAGGATGAGCGGTGTGTATTGAGTGGAGGGTGAGGGTAGTGTCTGTATGAATGTAGTGCGTTCTGCATGTGGGAGTGTATGATGAGCAGTGTACCTGAGTGACTGCAGACTGAGTCTTTTTACCTTTTCTTTTTTTGTGTGGGGTTAGGGGGGCTGTTGATGTGCCTGGGTGATTCCTAGGTAAAGGATGGTTTCTTCATGAGTACAGAGCAAGGATGTGGCTTTGTCACTTTGCAGTGTGTCCATGCGGGGGGGGGAAGAATTATGTGTCTGAGAGCAGCTTCAGTGTGTATTATGAGTGCAGTATCATGTGTGGGGTGAGCGGTGTGTGTCTGTACGAATGCAAGCATGTGGGGTCTGTATAAATAAAGATTGGCTTGTGCCTTTCTACGTGCAGGGAACAGTACTTTATAGCCAGACCTCTTGGTGGTGCCAATGCTAGTTCCATTTAAGGCTACACACAATAATAGATACATTTTAGTGTACGTTGAATCTTATTTTTGCATTTAGGTCAGGTATTCAGTACTCCAGCAGCTTGTACTTGGTAGTGCATTTGACTATCATATCTTTATTAAAAACCTCCTATTTCTCTGAATTAGTTTTTCCCGTGTTTGCCCCTCCCCACTTAACCTCTCCCTCCCAAAAGCCCTTTTCCACTCTCCTAGTTCCACACTTGCATTTCCACCCACACCAGCCTTGCAGAATGCTTCATCAACAAGTTTCAGTATTCACTATCTGAATGCACTATGACTCTTTCCCCCCCCCCCCCCCCCCCCCCCCCAATGATGCATTGTGGTCATCTTCAAACCGAGCGCAAAGAGCACTATAAGAGACCCCTCTCATCAATCATTGAATTACATTAAAGTGTATCTATAGGAAGTTGGCTCTGTATGTACAATTTCAAAGTAAGAAATAGCATGCACAGAGTCCAAGGGTTCCCCTTAGAGGTAAGATAGTGGCAAAAGTAGATAATTCTAATGCAGGTTAGGTGCAGAGATCAAAGTGGTGCCCAAAACGCACAGGCTTCAAGGAGAAGGGGGTGCCCCGGGTCCAGTCTGCCAACAGGTAAGTACCCGTGACTTCGGAGGGCAGACCAGGGGGTTTTGTAGGGTACCGGGGGGGACACAAGTCAGCACAGAAAGTACACCCGCTGTCTTCTGGAGTTCTTGGTCCTTTTAGATGCAGGGTAGTCCTCTGAGGCTTCAGAGGTCGCTGGACCCTGGGGGACGCGTCGCTGTTGCAGTTTTTCATGAAGCAGGGAGACAGGCTGATAGGGCTGGGGCCAAAGCAGTTGGTGTCTCCGTCTTCTCTGCAGGGCTTCAGGTCAGCAGTCCTTCTTCGTCTTCAGGTTGCAGGAATCTATCTTGCTAGGTTCTGGGGGCCCCTAAATACTCAATTTAGGGGGGGTGTTTAGGTCTGGGGGGTTAGTAGCCAATGGCTACTAGCCCTGAGGGTGGCTACACCCTCTTTGTGCCGCCTCCCTGAGGGGAGGGGAGGGGAGGGGAGGCACATCCCTAATCCTACTGGGGGAATCCTCCATCTGCAAGATGGAGGATTTCTAAAAGTCAGAGTCAATTCAGCTCAGGACACCTTAGGGGTTGTCCTGACTGGCCAGTGACTCCTTGTTTTTCTTATTATCTCCTCCGGCTTTGCCGCCAAAAGTGGGGCCGTGGTCGGAGGGGGCGGGCATCTCCACTAGCTCTAACGCCCTGTGGCGCTGTAACAAAGGGGGTGAGCCTTTGAGGCTCACCGCCAGGTGTTACAGTTCCTGCAGGCGGAGGCGAGAAGCACCTCCAACCAATACAGGCTTTGTTACTAGCCACAGAATGACAAAGGCACTCTCCCCGTGTGGCCAGCCACATGTCTGGTGTGTGGCAGGCTGGCAAAACTAGTCAGCCCACACTGGTAGAGATGCCCCCCTGAAAACATACCCGACTAAGGTGCCCTCTGGGGTGTATTTCACAATAAAATGTACACTGGCATCAGTGTGCATTTATTGTGCTAAGAAGTTTGATACCAAACTTCCCAGTTTTCAGTGTAGTCATTATGGTGCTGTGGAGTTTGTGTATGACAGACTCCCAGACCATATACTCTTATGGCTACCCTGCACTTACAATGTCTAAGGTTTTACTTAGACACTGTAGGGGCATAGTGCCCATGCACCTATGCTCTGACCTATGGTATAGTGCACCCTGCCTTAGGGCTGTAAGGCCTGCTAGAGGGGTGACTTACCTATGCCACAGGCAGTGTGAGGTTGGCATGGCACCCTGAGGGGAGTGCCATGTCGACTTAGTCATTTTCTCCCCACCAGCCCACACAAGCTGGCAAGCAGTGTGTCTGTGCTGAGTGAGGGGTCCCCAGGGTGGCATAAGACATGCTGCATCCCTTAGAGACCATCCCTGGCATCAGGGCCCTTGGTACCAGGGGTACCGATTACAAGGGACTTACCTGGATGCCAGGGTGTGCCAATTGTGCAAACAAAGGTACAGTTTTGGGGAAATAACACTGTTGCTGGGGCCCGGTTAGCAGGCCTCCGCACACTTTCAAATCATAACTTGGCATCAGCAAAGGCAGAAAGTCAGAGGGTAACTATGCCAAGGAGGCATTTCCTTACATTATCCTTGTGCTCCATTATAAGTCTTTATTTAGCCTTCTCTAAGATTTCTTCCAGAAGATGCTCTGCTTTTGCAGCTTTCCAGAGAATTGACGTAAAGACCTAAGGCCCAATTCCATTTGTTGTCAGTCCTTATCTTTTCAAGAACTATGAAAGTGTCAAGTCATTAAGATATTGACATCAATCACAGGCTGTGACATCAATCTGGAACAAGTGCCTTGTTATCTCAATTTTGAAGTGGAACAAAGCAGAATAGCCAATATAGTATAGTCTGAGTTGTCATTTTTATGTCCTATATTTAAAAGAATTCACCTTAGACTAGCATCTTGATGCTTATTATGTATATCAAACATTCCTAAGGTGAAGGTGGAAATTCCTTCTTAGATAAGATACAGTATAAAATAACTGCCATTTGACTACTTGTCAGGAAAGGTCCTTTGCCCCAGATTATCATGAGCAAGATACTGCCATAGAAGATCCTTTCTGTCAGAAGATACTGCTGTATCACACTTCCTACTGAAAGCTGATACCATGCCCAAGTTCAGGAGGAGCTGGTGCTGAACGCAAGTTTGCGTTTTTACAGGGAGAGCAGCCTCCCTGACTCCTGATAGTTATAGCATTCTGCCATAAACAAGGTATGCGGTGCCCCCATTCTCCCAAAGAAAATCTAACTGCAAATTATTATTCCCTCTATGATTTCCTAGTGTAGGGCATGGAAGTAGGTTTTAGGGTGTAGGTTTTTCAGATGCCATTTTAACTATGGTAGAAAGGTTCATTTTATGCTTGTTTGTTGCATGGTTATTTTAGGTGTGTTGAGCAACAGGATGCAGCTGTTCAAATAAACATGCTTTTCAGTTGGTGTCTTTTTCTTGTGTGTATAAGAAAATGAAAAAGGTTTGTTTCTGATCACTGCGTCCTCCCTGGATCCCTGTTTAGGAACTGTTTGTAGTCCAAAAGCTTTGATGCCACTTCAGTTATGTATTGGATGAAGTTCTGCGAGGCTACAAAAACCTGTCTCTCACATTCAAGCATGAAGCATTGAACTAAGTTCACTTGGGTCACCCGCGGGTGTGAAAGCAAAGCTTGTAGAGCTGAGCAAGAACCTCTGTTTACGCAACATAATTTTGTATCACAGCTTCTGCAAAGTCTTTAAATTTGGGAGATCTATGATCATTTTCTGAGTGCCCCCTTAAAGTAACAGTTGAAACTTTAGCTTTGTGTAACCTGTTTTTGTAGAAGCCTCAATACAAACAACTGGAAATATTGAAAATGTCAAGCACGTAACCAGAGTTATATTCCTCCCTTGAATATTCCATGGTCATCAAATATGGTTTAATCACCCTGCTTGTGTTTAAAAATTTCAGTAATTAATTATCTTCAGAAAATTGTAAAAAAAAAAAACATTTATCCTAGTAGTTAGGCCTTCTGCTTGCAACTTAGTGTGATTTCTTTCAAAACTCACTGGATTTACTTAGTCACTGGATGGCAAGCCTAATCCTAAAAAATGTTTTATTGTATGGCTATTATTTCTACTAGATTATAACCATGTTTAGCACACTATATATATTAGACAGTCACACACAAGAATACAATCCAAGATATTTGCTGTGCTGTACTAAGTCAACTTTTATTCTAAATTAAAATAATCACAGATTCTGTTCAGTTTGTGTGAGCGATATTACTTATTTGATAGTTGTTTTTATCCTCCATGTATTGTACACAAGAACCACTCAACTACCAGACCACTTGCCATTTATATAATGCATAGGCATTAACTATCTGTTCACCAATCACACCCAATCTTTCCTGTGTACTTCACCGTTTACTATTTTAATCTTCTCTGCTATCTTACATAAATAGTGGGCTACATGCTCATATTTGGGTTTTCTCTCCCTTTCTTTTGGGGAATCATCATCTGTGAATGTTTCAGCTGCAGGTGACTGCAGGTTCAGCATCTTTGTTAAAAAATAATTGGGAGTGAGCAAGGGAAGCTTGATGGTTCTTCTCACGGCTGATAATTCCTTTTCGAAATAATTTGTTAGATGAGTTAACTAGTTTTGTTGCTCTCGACCTCCCTGTTTTTCTCAAAGTAACAGATATTCTGCAGGTCACCTGTCTTTTATGTCTTCATTTGTTTCTGATCATGCCAATCACTATACTTCCCTGTGTCTTATTCAAAAAATACTGCTAAAAGTAACTTGGCATTTCCTCAATATCTACAGACGTATTAGATTATTTTTGGATGGAGCAAATTAGTTCATGCAAAGCATCGCACTCTCCAGTTTTAAAGATTTTTTTCTAAAGCAGAAGCTGTTTCTCACTTTGGTGTTGCCAGATGTATTGTGACTTGTATTAAACTTCATCTTGAAGCACAACAATTGATTATGTTGTATAATGGCCCCTTTTAGAAGACCTTCTGCCACAGCAGCTTTGTAGTAACACTCTTGTTGAAATCTGTAAAGCTCGCTCATCTGTGTTAGTCTTTTGACTCCTACTTCAGAAATTACTGTTTTGATAGTGATTCAAGAGCGAGTCCTTAAATCTAACCTCAAACATTCAGGGCTACCTACCTGTGTTACAGGTTGTCACTGTCAATATGGTATTCTACACAGAATGTGAATCTTCTATAAAAACCCATTCTTCTTGGAATATTAATAACCTGTAGTGATGCCTCTCAGTTTGGATTTGTTCAATATATTTGTGTTAATACAAATAAACTATCATTTTTGTTTGTCCAGTTTGAGCCATGTTGCTGTGGTGAAGAACATTTGTCTGGGAAGTGTTTTCCTGGATTTTTGTATATATTGCCTTTCAATTCTTTGGGTGATTTGGAAGTGTTTAGCAAATGTCCCTATGCCTTCTTAGTTGGGATGGTGTAGGGTTTATTTTTGTTGAAAGACGCTTATACGCACCTGAATGTAAGGAAGTCATTCACAGACCTGTTTTACAGGCAAACAATATATTCTACATATTAAAAATTGAGACATGCGCATCTTTTTTTAGTCCTTTTTGACCTTCTGTTCCTGTTCATTTCAAAAGGTTTCTTTCGACTCCACAAAGCATTTGAGTGATGCTGTTATTAAAAAACGTCATTTGGAGAGGCAGAAGCTTCAAGAGCTTGAGCAGCAGAGAGAGGAGCAGAAACGTAAGGAGAAGGAGCAAGAAGAAAGGAAGCGGGAGAATGAGAGGTACTGATTATGAATGTTCCAAAGAATTGACAAATGCATGTACATACCTAGTATATCTGTAGCAGGGATCTAGCCAAAAGGCAGCAGGGGGAGGTACATGTACAAACAAAATAAACAAATGAAATAAAACCAACTAGTGTCAAGATTGTGTAACAAAAAAAAAAGTTAACAAAATATATTTGTAATAGTAAATCCTCTCCAACAAACCAGGGAAATGAATTCGCACATACTTTCAGGGGGCTGGTCTGTGCTGTAAGATTACTTGCTGTCAAGCCCCTTGAGTGTACAAGCATTCCTTTTGCTGATTTATTTTAGAGGATTTACTTAAGATGTTTACAGGCACTCACTCCGGTGCATGCACTGCTGTTCGTGGTGTATATTTTCGCAGAAAAAAAACAAAGGTTACAGGGGCGTGATAGTTGGGTTCTGAATTTACTCATACAAAACTATAGAAATTCAGCAGGTGTAGTTAAAGTTCTGTAAAGCAACTAAAGCTCACACCCTAAGGTAACTATAAATCGTGCCCTCGCCATGCACATTTGTCTGATCAATAATTTTATTTCAAATGTGCAGTGAGAATATGAAAGATGGCATAGAATAGGTCAGCGATATAATATGTGGATTAATTAGCTGTGCATGACGAAGGTTCGGGTTAATAGGGCGCAAGTTTTAGTTACTTGAAAGAACTAACTATAACTGCTGAATTTATGTGGTTTTGTACGAGTAAATTCAGAACCTAACTAAAACATCCCTGAAACATTATTATTATTTTTTTTTTTTTAACATATAGAAATTTTCATTGCTATACATGAATTCAACCACTACTGCGCACAGCCTCCGGCCAGGCCCTGAGGCCAACCCCCTGTAACCACCCAACCTTGTACCGTGCACAACCTTCTCTTGTACACAGTAAGGATTACCTGCAAGGCCTGGCCTGCAGCCACTCCCTCCGGCGAACAGCCCTAACCACCCAACCCGATCCTGTGCAGGGCCCTTTGCTCATGCACAGCAGAAGTTGGCTGCGGCCTTTCTGGGTGTGAGAATAGGTGTGACAGGCTGTATCTGGGGATAAGAGTGGCTGTCAGTGTCTGTCTCGGTGTGAGAGTGCATACATCACTGTTTTAGTGGATGCGTCAGTATGTGCGCGGGTCTGTGAGTGGGTACATCAAGGTGTCATTGGACCAGTGAGTGGGTATGTGACGGTCTGATTGGGTGCGTGAGTGTCTGAGTGGGTCTGTGAGTGGGAGAATTGATTGCAGGAAAGACTGAGTGAAAGTGAGAAGGAAAGATCTTTTTTTTTAGGCTTTGATGTCTAATATACTTAGAATGAGTTATTTGTCTCTAATTTGAAATAAAAATGTCTTTTTTTAAATATATATATATATTTTTTTAATTGACCATGTGTTATACATCGTTTCATGGGATATGTAGGTTGTTAATAAAGTTCTTTCTAATTGGCTGCTGAAAAAATAAAGCATAGAAAGTAACACATTTTGCCGGAGATATTAGACAGACTTAAACATTCAGGCGCTCAATGTTTTATCCTTGGAATAACTGGACTATCTAGAAATGCAAGTATGGCTGACACACATTCAAGTGTAGGCCATTCAAACATAAGAATTTTTCTGCCGCCACTCCATTGACATCTGAAAGTTGCTATTTTATTTTTAAATTCCACTTGTCACTTTGAGGCTATTGAGTGTCTTTCTGAGAGATGTGCATTGCTGACAAAGTTAAAATGCGATAACCTGGGTTAACAAGCAGTGGCAAAGCCAAAAGGTTTCTCATATGCAAAATCTATTGGCTAAGTCAGTGTTTTTTTTTGTTTTTGTTTTTTTTTTAGCATACTGCGCAGCAGCACAAGCTCATGTTTAACAGCTGTTGATACATGTCCATGTGCATGTTTCAGAGTGTAGCTAAAAGCGAAATGCTGCATGTTTCCATGGCTGTACAGTCATGCCCAGTCTAGCTCCATGAAGCTATTTAAAGAAGCCACGAACACAACCTCAAACCCAGGGATAAGAGGCCATCGGAAGTAAACTTTGGAAGACAAGCCCACACCAAGAGGCTACTGATGGATACCATTGGAGTAAATAATAGAAAAATAGCGAGGTCAGCACCAACAGACTGTTGAAGTGAAGCCAGGAAAAAAAGGCACAAGGATGAAAAGAGCCCCTGTCTTTTTGCCTTCTGACCTCCTGGTTTTGGACTCTGTTTTTGCAGGTTTATTGTCTCTGCGCGCTTTACCACAGCTAATCAGTGCTAAAGTGCAAGTTCTCCATAGGTAAATTGTACTGTTGACTGGTTTATCCATGATTGGCATATTTGATTTAC
Organism: Pleurodeles waltl; assembly: GCF_031143425.1. NCBI lineage: Eukaryota > Metazoa > Chordata > Amphibia > Caudata > Salamandridae > Pleurodeles > Pleurodeles waltl. The sequence continues at coordinate 823,103,870 of NC_090447.1, forward strand.
TGGTAAGTCCCTAGTAATGTGCACTGGAGGTGTCCAGGGTCTGTAAATCAAATGCTATTAGTGGGCCTGCAGCACTGGTTGTGCCACCCACATTAGTAACTTTATAAACCTAGCTCAGACCTCTACCTGCAGTGTCTGTTTGCAGTTTTAAACTACCAGTTCGACTTGGCAAGTGTACACACTTGCCAGGCCTAAACCTTCCCTTTCACTACATGTCAGGCACCCCTAAGGTAGGCCCTTGGTAGTCCCAGGGGCAGGGTGTAGTTGTTTAACTTAAGACATGTACTAGTGTGTTTTATGTCCTAACAGTGAAATACTGCCAAATTCGGTTTTCACTGTGCAAGGCCTATCCCTCTCATAGGTTATTATTGGGGCTGCCTTTAAATATCCTTAAAGCGCAGATTCCCTTTGAGAGCAGATAAAAATGTGGAGTCTAGGGTCTCTGAACTCACAATTTTTAAAATCACATCTTTTAGCGAAGTTGTTTTTTAAATTGTCTGTTTGAAAATGCCACTTTTAGAAAGTAGGCATTTTCTTGTTTAAACCATTCTGTGACTCTGCCTGTTTGTGGATTGTCTGCCTGGGTCAGTTTGGCAGTTGGGCTGTTTTGCACCTCTCTAGACAGTGACACAAAAGGGAGCAGGGTGTAGCCTGCATATCCTGATGAGCCATCTGAGCGAGAGGGGAGGGAGGAGTGGTTGTTCACACCTGAAAGGACTGCGCTTGCCCTCACACAATGCAGTCTCCGAAACCCTTGTGTGCGTCTGGGCCCTGACAAGGAAGGATCTTGCAAACACTTGACTCTGCTTTGAAGTTTGCCAACTTCAAAGGAAGAACAGGGTATAAGAAGACCCAAAACCCCAGACATTTGGAATCTTTATGGAATCAAGAGGAACCTTTGCCAAGGAGAAGAGCTTCAGTGGTGGAGGAGAAGTACTGACCCTTTGCTGTGCGGCTTTGCTTGACTGGCCTGCATTTGCTGCTTCTGCCTGAAAAGAGTGAAAAGGGTGAACTTTGCTGTGTGTCCTGCTTCAGAAACTTCTCCAAGGGCTTGGAGTAGAGCTTGCCCACTGTTGAAGTCTCGGGGACACCAAAGACTTCAATTTCCTCAACCTGCAGCACTGGGAACTGTATGTTTTGTGCTGTTCAAGAGGTGAAACCACTGTGATGCTGCTAACGACGCCGCTGACCTGCTCCGTGACCTGCAGACGCCGCACAGAGTCGCATTGCCCCGCTTCGCACCGTGACCGTGGTCTCACTGACGCCGTCATCAGGCGACTTCATCTAGCTGCTGCTCACACAGCAACCTGTGGGTCTCGCACTCCAGCATCGCCTGATCACACCACAGCCTGGGCCTCTCCACCGATACTCCTGCTGACACTGGTGCCGCTGCTTGCACCGTGGCCTGTAGACACTGCTAGTGAGGAGCACGAAGCACCGTCCCATCCCGCACCACAGCCCCGGTCCACCGACACCAGCACCTTCAACTCCAGTGTCCTCACCAGGCATCCCTGCGTGCACCATGGCCTGTTGATACTGCTCATGAGGGTCATGAAGCACCGTCCCGTCCCTCACCGCTGGCTTGGGCCTACCGAAGACAGTGCTTCTGCACCGACTGCATTGCTGCCTGCATCGTGACCTGTGGACACCGCACGTTGCACTGCCCTACTTCACACTGCAGCCCTGGTCTCACCAATGCTGCTGGATGCCATCACCGATCCGCTGCCTGCACCGTGACCTGTGGGCACCGCATGTCACATCGTCCCGCTTCACACCGCAGCCATGACCCCATCCACGCCAGCACTCCTCACTTCATCAGCCCGGAGTACGATCTGCAATGCGTGTGACTTCAATGGCCCCACGACTTCTGCACCGACTCTGGAACTGACACCGCAACGTCCGCGACACCGATCTCCGGAGCTCACCGCGAGAATCATAATGCCCTACAAATCCAGGGTACTGTTTGCATGTCTTCCCGACACGGTAGCCTGCCTGGGATGCCGCGACCGGCCTGAACTGTTGGTTTTGTTGATCACGACACCGTGATAGCCCCAGGTGGAGCTATCAACTTCAAGGAACTGTATTTTGTAAGATAAATCTTACATAATTAATATCTTTAGCTTTGTATGTTGGATTTTACTTGTTTTTGGTCTTGTTTTACACAGGTAAATATTGGCTAGTTTTCTAAAACTGGTGTGGTGCCCTTTTGTAGTGTTTTCACTGTATTACTGTGTGTTATGTGCACATGCTTTACACATTGCTTCTGAGAAGTCTGACTGCTCATGCCAAACTACCAAGGGGGGTGAGCAGCCGTTATCTGAGTGGGTTTCTCCCTTATACTGACTAGAGTAAGGGTCCCTACTTGGACAGGATGCAAACCGACTGCCAACTAGCTACCCCATTTCAAACATACACCATTTCACCCAGGGCCTGTAAATGAAAAGCTACTAGTGGGCCTGCAGCGTTGATTGCACCACTCACCAAAGTAGCCTTTCAAACATGTCAACACCAAGGTAGACCCTAGGTAGCCCTATGGGCAGAGTGCTGTGTATGTGAAAGGTAGGACATGTACTTAGGTTTTACATGTCCAAGTAGTGACATCCTGTTCGTTTTTCACTACTGTGAGTGTTGCTCCTCCCAGAGGCTAGCATTAGGAATTCCCTTAAATATTTTTAATTGGCAATTTCTAATCTGAAAGGTATGTTTGAATTAGTAGTGAAAAAGCCTGCCTACTGGTGTAGTTGGATTTTACATTACTATTTTAGAAATTCCACTTTTACAAAGTGGGTATTTCTCCGTGCTTATAACCCTGTGTTTTGCAGCATGCCTCCAACCCACGTCTAGGGCAGAGTGACAGCTACAGTTTGTGCATACTTTCAAGGCAGCCATAAAACAAGAGGGGCTGGGTGTGACAGAAGAGGCATCTTCATACTGGTAGTCATCTTGGGCTGGGGAGTGGGAGGGTTGTTCACACCTTACATGTCAATAGGCTGTGTTATGCTGTCACACAATGTGCTGATTTATCCCCTACTGATGTCTGGAGTCATGGCTGAGTTGAATGGGTTGTGTTAAATTTGAAAGGGTTCTTTTGAAGTCACCCCTTGAACAAAGACATTTTGGAGTATAAGTACAGGGGCTCTGACCCCATGATTTTCAGAGCACTTTTGGAACTGGGACTGAAACTCGGTCAGAAGGACTGCTGCACTGCACAAAAGGACTCATCTGGACTGTTATTCTGCTATTTACCTGCTACTGCTGGGTAGCCTAAAGGACTCACTGGATTGCTTTTCTGCTTGTTGCCCTGCTGCCTGACTTTGTTCCCACTGGATACTGTTGAAATGTCAGTAGAACCTGACATTGTTGCCAGTTTCTAAACTGTGTTGGCCTGCTGCCTGTTTAATGCTGGACTGCGGAAGGAATTACCAATTGTGCACTGGCATTGATGAGCTGGCCTGCTTGCCCACTTTGTTTTCCCCAAGTGTTCCCGTAGGACCCCAGTGTAGGGTGGGTGCTGGTTCGTGCTCTACGCCTCTTCTCAGGACACTGGAGTTTGGTGACCGATTTTCAGTCCGTAGCGCGGGGAGAACGCCTCCTCATCTGGTGGTATAGCCCGCGGTTGGAGCTGTGCTGGAGTACTCCTGGAATTCTGCCATCAGTGCTTGGGGAGAATGCCACCCTTTGGGTGGCACTGTTCTCTTGGCCTCACCTTGCAAGTCTGAGCAGCCCTGGAAGAGCCCCAGACTCGAGAGCTGAGGAATGGTTACTTTTCTTGGCTCCAAGGAGTCAGACGTTTTCATCCTGGCGGAGGGGGGGGAACCAGGGTGAGTTACAACAGGCACCATAAGGAACTTAACAGGAGGGCAGTCGGTTCTTGGCTCCGGCTTAGCTATGGCTGAGTGCACTCTTCCCATTGTGACAGCATCATGGGTAATGCGCATACCCTGAGAAGCCTGGCATTTTACCCCGAAGTATAATATAATAATTTCTACAGTACTAATGCCATCACCTTAACAAGTATCATAAGAGCGCAAGCATTCCCGTTGCCTCTTCATTCATAGGCATACTGGATTTAGCCGGTTCCCTAAGTACTATAACCCCACTAATAGGATGGGAGAAGCCCCTATGCCTATGTAGGCTTATCCTCATTGATTGGCTTATAAGGTGTCATATGCCTGGTCTCTCACCAAGGTTGCATTACTCCCCCTCATGTAATGAATTATATACTTTGGTTATGCTGCACTAACGGTTTAATGGTGTTCACTAATGTGGTGGTTTTATGTCTGCTTTTACTACATTTACTGCCGACTGATTTTCATAATGTGTGTCATGTGGGCATGCATTAGTAGGAAATTGGGAACTATTCAGTAACTGCACAATCTGCATCATATTTATGACCTGTGCGGTTTTGTGATCTAATGAGATTTACAGTACAATCCTGTGTGGAGTCTCTTTTGTGGTGCATTTATTGTGTCATTGGTGTGAGTGTGTTGCGCAAACGCTTTACACATTGCTGCTGGAGATAAGCCTGACTGCTCTGTCCCAAGTTAACAGAGAGTGAGCACATGTTATCTTTGGTGTGTAACCTACTTGCCCTGTCTAGTGGGTCCTGCCTGACTTAGGTGAATACCCTAGCCAACCAGATATGCCATTTCTAACAGAGAGAGACTGTAGAGACATCCACTCGGTGCATGTGGAAAAGTAAAAAGAAAAAAAGCAAGAGTAGCCTCAAATGGTAACAGTTTACAAAACATTACTTACCCCTCCATCTCCTAACCCCTTCGCTGCCAGGCCCTTTCCACTCCTGTGCTGACCCTTTTTTAGCTATTTGGGTCAGTTTGCGCTTAGGTCCCCATAACGTTTTGTCCACATAAGATACCCACCCCAAATTTGCGGCCTTTTTTTTTTTTCCAACATCCTAGGGATTCTAGAGGTACCCAGAGTTTGTGTGTTCCCCTGAAGGAGACCAAGAAATTAGCTAAAAGACAGCAAACAAAACTTTCGTTTGGGGGAAAAAAAAAAAATGGGGGCTGCAGAAAAAGGCTTGTGGATCCCCCCTCCCACCCTGAAAATGGCATCAACAAAGGGTTTGCTGTGCTAAAATTACCATCTTCCCAGCTTTCAGGAACAGGCAGACTTGAATCATAAAACCATACTTTTCAACAAAATGTTGGCATTTTACTGGGACATACTCCATTTAAAAAAAAAAAAAAAAGAATTTGTGCTTTTAACCTCCTTCCAGTTAGTTACATAAGTGAGTGTGAAATCAATGCTGGATCCCGGAAAGCTAAACATTTCTGAAAAGTAGACAAGATTCTGAATTCAGCAAGGGGTCATTTGTGTCGATCCTACAAAGTTTTCCTACAGAAAATAACAGCTAAAATTGAAAAAATATTGCAATAGAGGTGAAACAAAACAGCCATTTCTCTCCAGGTTTTACTCCGTACCTTTTTCCTGCGATGTCAGATTTTTTTAAACCAATATACGTTAAGTCTGCTGGACTCTTCTGGTTGCGGGGATATATAGGGCTTGGGGCTTCATCAAGAACCCTAGGTACCCGGAGCCAATAAATGAGCTGCAGCTTGCAATGGGTTTTCATTCTATACCGGGTATACAGCAATTAATTTGTGGAAATATAAGGAAAGTAAAATAGGTATCAAGGAAACCTCTGTATTTCCAAAATGGGCACAAGATAAGGTGTTGAGAAGCAGTAGTTATTTGCACATCTCTGAATTTCGGGGCCCCTGTACTAGCATATGAATTACAGTGCATTTCTCAAATAGACGTCTTTTTTACACACTGTCTTACAATTGGAAGGCAAAAACTTAGAGAAAGAAAAGGGTCAATAACACTTGTTCTTCTATTCAATGCTGGTTGGTAGGAATTTTGTGGATTCCTGCAGATTCCGGAAGGTTCCATCGCAAAAATGCGGGAAAAATGTGTGATTTCCGGAAAAGTTGGAGGTTTGCGGGGATTTGTGGGTAACTCACCCAGATGTTTAGTTTTCAAATGTGTCTAGGTCTCATAGATTTGTCTACATGGCAGAGACCCAAGGTCCAAAAAGTGCAGCCCTCACCATTCCAAGTGGGGCGATTTTGGGAGTTAGGCAAGCTCTCATGGCCCAATTGTAAAACCAAAACCCAAAATAATCAAATGTCCTTATCCCTGGTGTCTAGTGGGGTTTCTGCCCCCCTGGGGGGCAAATGAGCCTTACAAAAATAGACCGATGGCCTAAAATAAATTTGCCCCCCCAGGGGAGCAACCCTTGCCTAAGGGGTCGCTCCCCTTGGATGAAATTGGCGGAAAAAAATCCCTGGTGTCTAGTCGTTTCTGCCCCTTTTGGGGGGGATAGGCCTATTTTTCTTGAGCCAATCTGCCCCCAAGGTGGGCAGAAATGGCCTAAAATAAATTTGCCCCCCAGGGGAGCGACCCTTTTCTAAGGGGTCGCTCCCCATCTGTTAAAAAAAAAAAAATAATAAAATCCCTGGTGCCTTGTGGTTTCTGCCCCCCAAGGGGGCAGTTCGGCCTAATTAAGATAACCGATCAGAAACGGCCTAATAAAATTATTGCCCCCTGAGAAGTGACCTTTGCCGAAGGGTTCGCTCCCCTTAAAAGACAAAATAAACACTTAAACCCTCCCCCCCCCCCCCCTTTGTTGGCAGATCGGCCTAATCAATATAGGCTGATCTGCCTTGGGGGTGGTAGAAATGGTCTTTGAAAAAATGCCCCTTGGGTCGCTTCCCTTTCATGCCTTTACGATAAGGCTGCAGAAATGCTCAAAATGACCTAAAAAGAAAGGAAAAGAGTTTCCTTTCTTTTGATGTCTCTGCCTGCCCCCTCCTCCTGAGCAGAAGAGAAATGCTTAGCATGATGCTTTCAGCGCGATGGGAGGTGACTTCTGAGGAGGTCAGCACGCGATTGCATGCTGATGTCATCAGACGTCACTGGGAGGGGTTTGTGGAAGGGGAAGCTATTTCCCCTTCCAGCCCGGCTCTGAAGGGGTGGGGGGAAGTCCACGGAGGGAGCGCTCCCTCTGAGCTCCTGTGCCGGGACGTAATGGTTACGTCCTCAGCACAGGAGCACTGTGCCATGGGACGTAACCATTACGTCTGTGGCAAAGAACCTGTTAAAATTATGAACTTCCCTACATGACAACTCTGAAACAATCACTGGCAAAGCCAATAGGTGGTGCATTTGGGGGTGTATTGGCTTTGCTAATGGTTTGTAGTGGTGATGTATTCTCCAGTACAGTAGGGCTTGTTTTATTTGTCATCTTGTGGCCTAGTACCTATGAAGCCCGAGAAGCTGAACTTTCTGGTTTATTCGAAGCGCTACATTAAAAATCTGAACTTAACTTTATTCATTCAGTCTTTCATGTTCGTAGTTGCACTATTTGATCTGCTTTGGGGCCTGTGGCTAAAGGTGGGCATTAAAGAATATGTCAGTAAAGGGGCAAAAATAAACCAGTGTTTCGTCACGTGTGTGTGTGTGTGTGTGTGTGTGTGTGTGTGTGTGTGTGTGTGTGTGTGTGTGTGTGTGTCTTTGTATGCTATGAGTGGGGGCGCAGAGGTGCCCATTTGGGATAGTATGTGCATGGGTACACAAGATATCCATGTTCTGTGTCCATGGTGGAAATGACACCAAGCTTGTTTCTGTCACTCACACCTCCCTCCTTTTGGGAGTGGTTGTTAGCTGTCTTGTGTTGGTTTCCCCTGTTCAGTCACTCTCTCACCGCCCCCATTTTCATTAATTGCTGATTGTCATCTTGCAACTTGAGCCCCCTGACTTGACCACTTCGACTTGGCCATCCTGAATGTGAGCAGTAATGACAGGTATGACCTGTGGTTACCTGTACCCAGAGTTTCTAAAAACACGTATACAGGTGGAGGAATTTAATAAAGACAATACTTTTGGTTGGTTCAGGCTATCTGCCTGCACTTCCAAAGTTTGATAAATGCTGACCTTTTAAGCCAACAACTATTTTTGTTTTTCACTTTGAATATCATAGAAACTCTGCACATCAGCAAAGAGCAGCTGTTTAACAGGGGCAGAACCTTTACTGTATGTTGCCATCCCCACCTTGCGGTGCAAGCCGGAAGCTCCTTGCTGCTGTGGCAAGTTTTAGAGAAGAGGAGGTTTAACTTCTGTGTCCTGAGAATAACTCTTCCTTTTGGAAGATCTGCACAATGCAAGACCTGAAGTACCCAGGCAACTCTGAGTCCCTATCAGCCTTCAGATCCCTAAAATACAACAGGCCTGGTGAAGGACATAAACCATGATCCAACATTGTCAGTGTAGAGAGGTTGCTGAGACCATTACCTCATTCACCACCCATGACCCACCTAGTACTCATAGTATGGCTGTAACCTAACGCTCAATGCTTAACTGTTAGTGCCATCTTCTGAACAATATAGAAATGGAATATGTCTGAGCTTCTGAGCCCTTAGCACTTCAAAGCAAATTCACCTTTAAAAATATATATATATGTATATTTGTATATTCTATTGGTGTATATATAGATTGTGTTGAGTTGTGAAAATTCAATTACAGGAGCTAACGGGGTGACATGCGGGGTTGAGGAGTGTCTAAACTTTGGGCCAGGGAAACAAAAAGTTAAGAAGGGCTTCAGTTTGGTAGTGGGCTGTTTTGTGAATGTGCAAATATAGGAGATCTGGGTGTAGGATCTAGTTGAGGGAGACATGGCTGAAGTGGTTCCCACATGTCTTTGGGGCGTGAGTGCAGGGGCATGAGTTCCCAGTAATATACAAGTTTGTCTTGGCAGTAGGCCACATTGAGGCCACACCGTGATGGTGGGAACTGGCTGGTGGGCCCAGTGCATTGCCATTCTCCTCTTGCCAGCAGCAGCATAGCAGTGAGTCACTGGGCGTCTGACAGGACGTCTTTGACATAACCCAATAGACTAACGAGCGAAGCACAAGGGGGGGTTTATGACCGGTGATATTGTGTATCATGGAACGCACCTTCTCTCTATGTTGAGATATTGCTTATTGCCAAGCTATGTGAATGAAGGTAGCCTGGGTGACCCGCATCAAAGACAATGTGAGTCTGCAATCAACCCCATGCGTAGCAGCTGGGCAGGAGAGCAATAAATGTAGTGGAGGAATTTGAAGTGGACTAAGCGTAGCTGGTAGTTTGGGGAAAGTGCCTGTAGTTGGCCACATCAGTTTGCCCATTGTTGATCTGTGATAGTGGGGTGCGTATCTTCCTCTCAAGCTGCATGCGCCGCAGGCACGGTGAGAGGTGAGAAATATTGCATACTGGTGTAGAGGTAATCGTTTTTTGTGCTGATGGGATGGTGAGAACGTGCTTCAGGGCAGGGAGCTGAAACGTGACATATAGATCAACAGGAATCTCTTAATTTGGTAGTATAGCAAGGTGTTGCGCATGGTGTGGAGGAGCGTGGCCTTAGGACCAGGGGGGTGGATGAGGCTTTCGTCGAGGCATAGGTCGGAGAAAGTGGCAAGGTTGCGGTTGAGCTCCCTAAGTGCCACATCACTGTCTTGTAGAGCTGTGATGTGTGGATTGTTACAGATTGGGATGGAGGAGGCATTAAAACACGCGTCGTCGGTGTGCTTTCTCAGTCCATTCCATGCCCACCTAACCATCGCCACTGTGTTGATGTCCGCTCTTGAGGGTTTGCAGGGAGCGTACACTGCCATGGAGAGGGGCTAGGTTTCTGTCTGATCTGTTTCTGTAGCTACGTGGGGTTGAAAAGGTGTGTGGTGAACCCAGAAGTGGAGTTAGAGGACCTGGGCGCAGAGGGTGTATAGCTGCATGTCTGGGGTGCCCAGCCCTCCCTGGTGCAGCGGGGTTGTAAGTAGTTCCCATTTGACAAGGGGTTGCTTACCAGCCCACGTCAAGGTTGCAAATTCACCTTTTAAAAACTACTGAGAATTTTATCTTACCATGACGTAGGGTCCTTAAGAATTGTGGGTGCATAAATATATATATATATATATATATATATATTTTTTTTTTTTTCTGTTCTCAAATTGTATAAAAGACAGTGAGACTGAGACAGATGTAGTCCAACTAGCGGTGCCTGTATTGTGGACTTACGTAATAACCTTTTCCAGTGTACAAAAGCCAATCCTTTTCTGTATTCACATGCCGTGCATCTATTGCACCATTGTTTTCTTTCATAGTGGCCCCACTGACTCCAGATCCTCAACTGGTCCCATTGAGAGTTGAAGACCCAACTCTGCTGTTCAACATCTCCTCCCTCAGTAGTCTAGTTAAATATCCAAACTTCTGAATAGGATTTTAGTCAGGGAAGAGTAGATTGCTGTTAGGCCATATTCTTTTCTCCTCCATTTGTCACAATGTAGATCATGAAGCCCTCCATACTTCCTGGGTAGTACTTAGCCTGTTTACATGACCAGCTAACCTTGAGCCACCCAAAGTTTAGGGAATGTTTTTAGGTTACATTATTATTATTATTATTATTTTTTATCTTTCAGCCGTCAGCACACTGAGTGGTGCTCCAAGTACTAGTGAATGAGATGCACTTGCTTAGGACATGGACATTGCTTGCGGAATCAAATCTTCAGATGTTAAAAAGGTTTAATCTTATCCACTCTTGGACGTCATAGGCCCTCCAACTTAAATAAGACTCCGCAAAAAGCCTTGTGCTCTGCTCAGCCACAAGCCACGTCCTTTTTCCTACCGAAATAGCCCTTTGTGAGCTGAGGGGCCCTTTTGGCACTGGCGCAAATAATGGTATCTTGCTCCAGGAATGACTATGACCAAAACTGCTACATGGCTTAGGAAAACAGCTTACTGCATTGTATAGCATCCATCCTATCTTTAATCCATATTTCAATATTTACCTTGAATATAGTCATTTATGAAGTACTTCTTTCTTTTATGATAACTAACACCCAAATTGTAACTTTAATTCCATATGTGAAATTACAGTTCACAACGCTTTCCTTTTTATAATTCCACAGTGCTGTCTTACACACACAAAATTAAAGAAGCCTCAATACAGTATACGGTGTTTACCAATACATTCCCTTGCAGCTCCTGGTCTTTTTATGTGACATGAACTCTAAACCTTTGCTTTTTAGGGTCGAGCCTGCGTTGCATGCGCTCGTGCATGCGTTTCGCAGGGAGACTCTTTTGTATTTATAAAAGGGCTCGGAGCCCTGTCAACTTCACATCAGTGTTTTTTATTGGTTGGTGGGCTTCCCTAATAAAATCTGCTTGCTTTCATTAGTCGAAGGCACGCATATGGCATGCCTTTTCCGGTGGCTAGCCCTCCTCCAGCTCAGCTACCAAGTACAGAAAATATGCGAGGCTTGCTGTTTTCCATCGGGCTCGTGGACTTTTTTTTCTCTAATTTACGAGCCCGATCTCGCTTGGTAGAAGTCGAGCGCTTTACGTACTTGATTTCACTTTTTCGGGTTATGTACATAAATGCACTTTTGCCCGATAGGTGAAAAGTCGGGTTAGGAGTTTACAACGCGATCAGCTCTAACATGAGCAAACGCGAGACCCGATGCATTGTAAATGCTTGTTATTATTGTTTCAATTTAGAGTAAATTATTATCGGTTTAGAAGAACATTTTCTTGGCACACAGTGTTGATGCTAATCTCCTCACATTTCCATTGTTGGCATTTGTGCTAGCTCAAACCATAAGTGTCTTCACCCTTTAGATCAGGCGCTTGGATAAGAATACGTTATTATAGTAAATTTTTAAAGCTTCAAAAATGTTATTAACATTTTAATTCAATAGCTCGCCGTGATTTGGTTAACAAAAATATGCATCTTATTTTAGGAAACAAAGAGAAGAGGAACAGCTTGAAAAAGAACGAAGCAGGGAAGAAAAATTGCGCAGGAAAGAGAAGAAACTAAGGGATCGAGAAGCACGTAGGAACCAGAGAAGGCTGGAGAAACTGCAAGCGGAGGAACAAAGAAAATTACAAGAGAAAATCATATTAGAGGAAAGAAAGCTGTTGCTGGCTCAGAGGAATCTAGAATCAATCAGATTGATTGCAGAGCTACTGGGTAGAGCTAAGGTGACTAATTTCCTTTTGTACGCTCAACTTTTTGTGATTAGAAAATCTCGTTTAATGTGGCCAGTAATATGTGGATGCAAGTTAAGCACTTACAGCTAAGATCTTCTTCGGACCTACAGGTAACAAGTTTAAACACTAGAAGGACGACAAACTTTCATTTCAGTTAATCATTAAATAAGTAGTGTACCAGAAGTACCCGGCACTAAATGAAAATCAAGTTATTGAGGCAATGTGCCTTGTTGCATGAGTGGTTTTCTTTTATTGAAATCCTTGGAAGGCAGCTTTGTTTTTAGACTACTAGACTTTTTATTTTTTTTCTTAATTAACAAACCGGTGTTTCCCCCCCCCCCCCCCCCCCCCCCCCCCCCCTTCCATTTAACTCTTGCTCTCCCTCTCTAACATAAAACCTGCAATTCCTGCTAATATCCAGCCATGTTTTACACAGATCAATTAAAGAGTGCCAGAGTTATTAGCAAATGCCAAGTCCCCATATCCCCTCCCCTCCCCTCTGTTTTTAGGATGAGCATAGCAGCGCACAAGCGCTGCTTTTCCGACGTGTTGGTGTGTATTTGGGCTTTTAACCACGCCAACCTCATCCCCATCACGATCACTCGTTCATGGGCTTGCCTTGCAAAAATCCTTTTTTGTTGGTAACGGCTTTACGATTGCCCCTCCTTGGGCCGGTTTTGTTACCTCCATGGCCATCGACCCTGTGACATGGATGATTGCACTTTTGACGATAACTTTGACTGCGAGCAAACTTCTTTTTCTTTTTGTCTATCTCCTTCTCGCTCACGGCGGCGCTTTGAATTGGCTCGCCTATGTCAACTGTTTTACTTTTTGTTTTCAGTTTGTGTGACAAGAAAAGTCCAATTAGGCACTTACAACGCTAAAAGCTCTAACTCAAGCAAACACAAGACCCATTGCATTGCAAATGCATTTTGTTTTTGCATTTTTCTTTTTTTAAATCTTTGTATCCCCAACCTCCCGAATTGATCTTCAAGTGCTTGGCTCTTTCTATACCTGCAAAAAACTAAGCATGCTAAATGTCTGCCAAATGTCATGTAGTTTTGTCAATAACCACAGTTATTGGAAAATTAACACCCCCCACACTCCTAACTTTGATGTCTCTGCACACATTTGAAATTACCATCAGTAAACTAAACATGCTAAGTGGCTGGAAAATTCAATAAACTCGTTGCTGGCATTCAAATACTCAACCAGTAGATCACCTCCTGTCTGTTGTGAGGGTTTCATTTCATTGAGCCATCCTCCTCGTATAGTGGTATTAACTCTTCTTCTACTGACTGACTGAATGAATGGCTGGGACTTGTAGAGCACCTGGCTACTCAGTGTCCTGGTGCGAAGGCTAAAGGTACACAGCCATACACAGAGATAAAACTCTAGTAAGAGAAGAGCCATGTTTTCAGCCACCTATGTAAAACTTCTGAAGGAAGCATCGGAAGGTCCAGCGGAAGCTGATTCCGGACTTTGGCCACTAAGTACGAGAAGGCTGCCTTTATCTCTCTTCCGTATATGTTGATACAAGGCACAGCCAACAAGGCGGAAGACACTGAATGCAAAGTTCTGGCAGGACGATAGGAAAGGAATCTGACAGCAAGATAGCCAGGACTGGACTGAAATACTGTATGGTGGACCAGAGAGAGTGATTAAAAAGGATCCATTGTTTGATAGGCAGCCAACGCAAAGATTTTATAAAGTGGGAAGATCATTGTCTATCTAGGCAATCGCAAGATTGACTGGGCAGCAGCATTCTACACCCCCGGCAACGACCTAGCAAAGCCTTAGACACCCCTAAACAAAGAGCTCTGACATAATCCAGCCACCATGTGACCAACGCAAGTACCACTGTTATCCTACAATGTAAAGGAAGGAGATAGAGATGTTTCTTGAGGTGGCAGAGCAACCCAAACACATAGCAAACACCTCAGAAACATGGGTTTGCATGGACAGTTGATTGTACAATTTGGCGTCCAAATGTTTCACACTAAAGATAGGTGGGGAAAGTATGGCAGCAGAGCAGAAGTCCAAGCTGTTTCCCACCAGTTGTCCGAGTGGGAGCAAAAGGGAAGAATTTCCTTTTTCTCCAAATTACATTTTAACTGACTTGCACTGAAATGGTAGGATGTATGCACAAACTATGCTCTAGAAGAGAGCCTGATAGCAAATGCAGCTGTAAAGAGTGCCTTTAATGTCGTGGATCTGATGTGAAGACATTGCAACAGATTTGCACTCTGGTACCTAGGGGTACACCCAGAAGTGTAAAATCATACTGTAAATATGAAATGTAAAACCAAAATCCTTCCAATGGTGGGAAGTTGTCTCCCACCTGCCTTTCTCTGCTCCATATACTCTTTTCATTCCTCCCTGTAAACACAGTGTTCTGCTAGACACTGGATGCACCCAGTCATCGTGGAGAGGAACTAAAGCCCCATCTCTGTTTTCTGAAGAGATGGAGATAGTTGATGGTGGCAAATCATATACACAGGTGAACAACCATCCCTTTCGCCGGTGGGTTAAAGGGACAAAGTCTACTATAACTATTCTTTTACTTTCTGCATCAATGTATGATTGGCTAAGAGGTGATGTGGTGTCTGTTATATTTGTATGATGCATTCCTTGGTATACCTGTGCTGTATAGATAGTGTCCTCCTTAAGAACACATTACTTGCAGTACAGGTTTGAGACTCCTCCCCATAGTGCCTTGCCCACATATTTCTTGTGTACTTTATTCTACATGACATGTAGACCATCTTCAAAGGTTAGTACATTTACATCTTTGTCTTGTCAGGCCTGATCTGTGCTCAACAACAAAGTAAGGACTAAAGATGATTTTGCAGCCTGGCTCTTGACCCGCAATAAGCTAGATTAATTCAGCATGGGATGTCTGCTTGGTGACCTCACTGATGCACATTTCCCGTCGTTATAGTTTGTCTCCACCATTTGTACTGCATTGAAGCTGATGAAAATTTTAGAGAACCTGCTCCAAAAGTTGCACAGTGCATGTTTGTTTGAAGAGTTACCCTTTATTGAATTGCGTAGCATGGTTTTTTTAGGGGCCACTCTTAGATTTGTAGTGGCTTCCTTCTAATGCTCTATTTGACATAATTGGTGGCCCTAGATGTCGTTACTTTTGTCTCTTCTTTGAATGAAACACTGCAACAACAGCTGCAGAAGTTGCTGCTCCTGCATATTGTAGAACCAAGATTTGGACACAATGTGACTGTTCTACCCTGACTTGGGAGATGTGCCGCTGGGCTACCGTGTTGGAAGAGGAGACGAGGAGGACAAAAGCAAGGCATAAGCTTATTAGACTTCGAAGATGACTCAAAGGTCATGAGAACCCATGGCCAGCTGGTTATAACCATACTGAAAACATCTGCTCCACCTAGAAGGCAAGGACTTAACTTAGACATTGAAAACAATGACTGTGGTCAAACAGTGTAAATCCAGTGGCGGGATATATATAATTTATTTATTTTGGACATGAGACACTCACAATTTATATATCATGAAGTGTAGCACCAACCATTACCAGTTCATAAGGTTCTGATGATACGTTGTGTTTAAAACAAAAAAGTAAATACAACTATTACAGTTTATATGGAAAAATCTAATAAACCAGAGAAGTCTGTGGTTATAACCTTGCCAGCATCCAAGTGAAACCTACCTGACGCTCCGAGTAGGAGGCAGTGGAAGTTAGTGAGAGGTCAGTAAACATGAAAATGTAATTCTCATTATGGATAAGATGGTGGATTAGGGTGCGGATGTGGCAAATTCATGTTTAGGCTGAAACAATTTCCAGCTATCATTCATATGGTCCTTGTAGAATCCAAAGATATTGTTGGGGAATTATGTAATCTGTAATCTTCTTCTGTACTCTTCTTTTCCCCGTCTTCTCTCTTCATCTGTGTGCTTCTCAGCCTCTCCTGTCGCCTCTCTTCTTCTTCATCTTCTTCTGTGGTCTTCTGCCTTCTGTTCTTCGTCTTCGGTATCTTCTTCTGTGATCTTCTGTCTTCTGTTTCTTCGCCCCTGTCTTCTGTCTTCTGTTCTTCTGTTTCTTCGTCTTCTGTTCTTCTGTTTTTCTGTTTCTTCGTCCTCCGTCTTCTGTTCTTCTGTTTCTTCGTCCTCCGTCTTCTGTTCTTCTGTTTTTCTGTTTCTTCGTCCTCCATCTTCTGTTCTTCTGTTTTTCTGTTTCTTCGTCCTCTGTCTTCTGTTCTTCTGTTTTTCTGTTTCTTCGTCCTCCGTCTTCTGTTCTTCTGTTTCTTCGTCCTCCGTCTTCTGTTCTTCTGTTCTTCTGTTTTTCTGTTTTTCTGTTTCTTCGTCCTCCGTCTTCTGTTCTTCTGTTTTTCTGTTTCTTCGTTCTCCGTCTTCTGTTCTTCTGTTTTTCTGTTTCTTCGTCCTCCGTCTTCTGTTCCTTCGTCCTCCGTCTTCTGTTCTTCTGTTCTACTGTTTCTTCGTCCTCCGTCTTCTGTTCTTCCCCCGCCTGCCCTCCTGCTCCTGTCTCATCTCTCTCCCTCACTCGCCTCCCCCTCTCTATCACCCCTATTTACCCCGCTCGCTATCTGCCTCCCTCACTCCTCCTATCTACCAATCTACCTATCTCTCTATCTATTTCCCTCACTCACCACCTCCTCCTATCTACCTATTTCTCTATCTCTCCCCCCCTCCCACCACCCCCTCTGTTACCACCCCTATCTTCCTATCCTCTCACTCTACCTCTCACCCTCACCCACCTCTACAACCCCCCTCCCCTATCTTCCCAACCCTACTCCTATCTCTCTCCCTAATCTCCTAAACTTCCTAAAACTCACCCCCCTCCACCTTTAAACCCCCCTCCCACAGCTCTTCTCACTCTACCTGTCCCCCCCCTCCCTCCCGCTTTCCCGGGCGACCTCCTGCACGCCCCCGCCCCCCAGCTCCCATTCGCCCCCAGCTGACCCCTACCTCCCCTCCTCCCTCTTATGGTGGCCGTTGCGCGAGCGCGCAGCAGGCGTGCCGCTGGC
This sequence comes from Pleurodeles waltl, assembly GCF_031143425.1. Lineage (NCBI taxonomy): Eukaryota > Metazoa > Chordata > Amphibia > Caudata > Salamandridae > Pleurodeles > Pleurodeles waltl. The sequence continues at coordinate 823,120,936 of NC_090447.1, forward strand.
GCGCCAGAGGCAAGCCCGTCTGCGCCCGCGCCCAGCGCCATGACACCTGGTCCCCAGCTCTCCCAAACCCCGCTGCTCCGCTACGACCCCACCACCCTCCACGCCCTCAACCCAGGGCGCTCCAACACCTGCTTCCAAGCTCACCCCAAACGCACCCATGGACCCTTCGCCTGCAACTCCTGCAATCGCATCTTCCACCACGCAACTACCACGACCACCAGCCCACGCGCCATCAACCACCAAGTGCATCCTGGTCAACGCTTGATCTGTCCACAAGCACGCCGTTGAACTCTGGGACCTCCTGGACTCCACAGCACCGGACGTCGCCTTCATCACGGAGACCTGGATGAACGCCTCTTCGGCCCCAGATATCGCCACTGCCATCCCCGAAGGCTACAAGATTTCCAGAAAAGACCGCACCAACCAAGTAGGAGGAGGTATCGCCATCGTCTTCAAAGACTCCATCAGCGTCACCACCTCCACCGAAGACACCCCTCTCGCCGCTGAACATCTGCATTTCCAGATTCGCACCGACCCCAGGACCACCCTCAGAGGATCCCTCGTCTACCGTCCCCCCGGACCGCGTGCCCCTTTAAGCGACTCCATCGCCGACTTCATCTCCCCGCACGCCCTCGCCTCGCCGGACTACATCCTCCTAGGCGACCTCAACTTCCACCTGGAACAAAACAACGACCCCAACACCACCGCCCTGCTCGACAACCTCGTCAACCTCGGCCTCCAGCAACTGGTGAACACCGCCACCCACATCGCCGGACACACGCTTGACCCTATCTTATCCGCCAGCAAACACGTCTCCTTCAGCCACGCCTCCGCTCTACACTGGACCGACCACAGCTGTGTCCATTTCACATTCCGACGCGAGACCCGCCACCTCCGCACTCAACCCATCCCTCGTCGACAGTGGAACAAAATCCCCGAAGAGCAACTCCTCTCTGCACTCGCCGTCAACCAACCTACCCTCACCACTGACCCCCAACGACGCAGCCCTCAGCCTCTCGAACTGGATCTCCCACTGCGCAGACAACCTTGCTCCCCTCAGACGCACGCATCAACAGGCCATCACCAAAAAACCTCTCTGGTTCTCTGACAACCTTAAAGAATCGAAGAAAACATGTCGCGCCCTCTAGAAGGCCTGGCGCAAGGACCACACCGCCGACAATATGACCGCCCTCAAAAACGCAACCCGCGAACACCACCACCTGATCCGCGCAGCCAAAAGGAACTTTTTCACCGACAGACTGGACAAAAACAGCCACAACAGCAGAGAACTTTTCAGCATCGTCAAAGAGTTCGCCAACGCCGTCACGCCCTCACAAGACTTGTGCAACTCCCTCGCCACCTTCTTCCATCGCAAGATCAGCGACCTCCACGACAGCTTCGGACACCAGACCCAACCAAGCATCACCGAACCCACACCCCCGGCCATCACCCTCAACGCCTGGACCCACATCAACACTGAAGAAACCAAAACCACCATGAACTCTATCCACACCGGCGCCCCATCGGACCCCTGCCCTCACTTCATCTTCAATAAAGCCGACAACATCATCGCCCCGCACCTCCAGGCCGTCCTCAACTCTTCATTTTCTTCTGCTACCTTCCCCGAAAGCTGGAAACACGCCGAAGTCAACGCCCTACTAAAGAAACCTACGGCTGACCCTAGCGACCTGAAAAACTTCCGCCCCATCTCGCTCCTCCCCTTCCCTGCCAAGATAATAGAGAAGACCGTCAACAAACAGCTTACCACCTTCCTGGAAGACAACAACCTGCTCGACCCTTCACAAACCGGATTCCGAACCAACCACAGCACTGAAACCGCCCTCATCTCAGTCACAGACGACATCAGAACCCTGATGGACAACGGTGAAACAGTCGCCCTCATCCTCCTCGACCTCCCGGCTGCCTTCGACACAGTCTGTCACCGCACCCTAATAACCCGCCTCCGCTCCACCGGGATCCAAGGCCAGGCCCTGGACTGGATCGCCTCCTTCCTCTCTAACCGCTCTCAAAGAGTTTACCTCCCACCGTTTCGCTCAGACCCCACCGAGATCATCTGCGGCGTACCTCAAGGCTCATCGCTCAGCCCGACACTCTTCAATGTCTACATGAGCCCCCTCGCCGACATCGTACGCAAGCACAACATCATCATCCCCTCCTACGCCAATGACACCCAACTTATACTCTCCCTCACCATGGACCCCGCCAGCGCCAAGACCAACCTACAAGAGGGCATGAAGGACGTCGCAGATTGGATTAGGCTCAGCCGCCTAAAGCTGAACTCTGACAAAACAGAAGTCCTCATCCTCGGCAACACCCTGTCCGCTTGGGACGACTCCTGGTGGCCCACGGCCCTTGGCACCGCACCGACCCCCTCAGACCACGCCCGCAACCTCGGCTTCGTCTTGGACCCTCTTCTCACCATGACCAAGCAAGTCAACGCCGTGTCCTCCGCCTGCTTCCTCACCCTCTGCCTGCTCCGCAAGATCTTCCGCTGGATCCCCGCCGACACTAGAAAAACCGTGACCCACGCCCTCGTCACGAGCCGCCTGGACTACGGCAACACCCTCTATGCTGGGACCACCGTTAAACTCCAAAAACGCCTGCAACGTATTCAAAACGCCTCGGCCCGCCTCATCCTCGACGTACCCCGCAATAGCCACATCTCCGCACACCTGAGACTCCTGCATTGGCTCCCAGTCAGCAAAAGGATCACCTTCCGACTTCTCACCCACGCACACAAAGCCCTTCACAACAAGGGACCGGAATACCTCAACCGTTGCCTCAGCTTCTACGCCCCCACCCGTCTCCTCCGTTCCTCTGGCCTCGCGCTCGCTGCCGTCCCTCGCATCTGCCGCTCCACGGCGGGTGGGAGGTCCTCCTTCCTGGCAGCCAAGACCTAGAACACCCTCCCCACCAGCCTCAGGACCACTCCGCATTCCGGAGACTCCTCAAGACCTGGCTTTTCGAGCAGCAGTAACTCCCCCTTCCCCCTAGCGCCTTGAGACCCGCACGGGTGAGTAGCACGCTTTATAAATGTTAATGATTTGATTTTGATTTGATGTAAGAGCTGGAGAAATAGACTATCGTTATTGAGACAGATCAACAAACCATATCAGGTTGCCAGTGCAGACACTCTGGAATAGAGAAATGGGTTAATATGTGATATGTTACTCTTCCTGAACAGATCTGAGTGTTTTTTTTGTTGTTTTTTTTGTTGTTCTTATCACATAATCATCTGGAGATGTATTATATTTTATGCTGCATAGACAAGTTGCCCTGGTGAAAATTCAGGCTCCTGCAACTGCTTATGTCGTCCTCCGAGCAAGTCAATTGATGGTCTTAATTCAGAGTGAGAACTACTTTGGTTCATCAGCATATTTAACTATTCTAATTTATTGGATGTTGTTTGACATTTGTAGGAAGTTGGCTCTGTATATACTATCTCAAATTAAGAGATAGTGTGCCCGGAGTCACAGGGTCCCCCTTAGAGGTAGGATAGTGGCAAAATTAGATAATTCTAATGCTCTATTTTGTGGTAGTGTGGTTGAGCAGTAGGCTTATCAGAGGGTAGTGTCAAGCACTTGTTGTACACACACAGACAATAAATGAGGAACACACACTCAGACTTCACTCCAGGCCAATAGTTTTATATAAAAAATATATATTTTCTTAATTTATTTTAGAACCACAAGTTCAAGATTTGAAGCACATACATAAAATGTAAGGTACTCCACACAGGACTCCGTGGCAGGCTGGCACTTACTAGTCAGTCCTGCACTGAAGGATTGGATAAATTACAGGGGGCATCTTAGAATATGCCCTCTGTGTGCATTCTGTAATAAATCCAACACTGGCATCGGTGTGGGTTTATTATTCTGAGAAGTTTGATACCAAACGTCTCAGTATTCAGTGTAGCCATTATGGAGCTGTGGAGTTCGTTTTGCCAAAGTCCCAGACCATATACTTAATATGGCCACCCAGTACTTACAGACACTGTAGGGGCATATTGCTTATGCAGCTATGCCCTCACCTGTGGTGTAGTGCACCCTGCCTTAGGGCTGTAAGGCCTGCTAGAGGGGTGACTTACCTATGCCACAGGCAGTATTTTGTAGGCATGGCATCCTGAGGGGGATGCCATATCGACTTTGCCTTTTTCTCCCCACCATCATACACAATCTGTAATGTCAGTGTGCATGTATTAGGTGAGGGTCCCTTAGGGTGACAAAACATATGCTGCAGCCCTTAGGGACCTTCCCTGGTCACACGGCCCTTGGTACCATTGGTACCGTTTACAAGGGACTTATCTGTGTGCCAGGGGTATGCCAATTGTGGAAACAATGGTACATTTTTAGTGAAAGAACACCGGTGCTGGGGCCTGGTTAGCAGGGTCCCAGCACACTTCTCAGTCAAGTCAGCATCAATTTCAGGCAAAATGTGGGGGTAAATGCAACAAGGAGTCATTTTCCTACAACATTATTCTACCAGAATACTTTTCCTATTTGCGCTCTCCTGAGGGTTATGATCTGCCCATATTACTTGTAATTAGCAAGTGAAATGATTAGTCTGAAATACTGTTACCTCAGTAGCCCAGCATATGTTGAGGTTTCTGCTTCAGTGAGTATGTTCACCCTTGTACTGTGCTGTCTGTTTTTTTTTTCATCTGTATGCCTGGTTCACAGTGACAGTTTATATTTGAACTCAGCCAGCATTGAAGGGGTCTTCCCTTTTGTTTCAATATCCCTGTAGCTCACTGTTGATTCTCTCACTACCTATGAGTTGTAGGTCATGACTTGAAGCTACATTTCAACATCTGCATGTGTTTTGTTTCCGTTTGGTTGACCACCGTGCCTTTCTGAAGGATCTTATTTTTTTTTATTTTTTTTTTACGAGTTGTATTTCTTGCTACATGTGTCTTCATGGTTGCCTCCATATCTACATGCTTATCAGTTAGCTGCTGTGTAGCTGATTGTAAGGCTCCGGCCTGTTTATTAGTCCTTATCATGAATATGTGGTTAATGAATTAGTCAAACTACTAGATGCTTTTAAGGATAATGATTGAGAGGACATTCAGAGGTAAAGATAGATCTGCCTGCATTGTTTCCAACAGCCCTGGCAAGTTTTTTTTATAAAGACATTTTTATTGATTTTGCAGAGAAATAAAACAATGATACATACACAAAACTAGGTGCCAACGAGCACCTAACGGTGGTCAATCCCATTGTCCCGGGCAAAACACTGTAAGTGAAGATTGTATGCAGTCTTGTTGGAGTAACCTTGTGGAGGCCACACACCAGTTGGGGGGGGGGGGGCGGGGTTAACACTGATCCTCCCCAATGTAGTGCCGTTCGATAATGTAGGAAAGGTACATGACGCGGCCTCCCACTTCCCCCAAACCTTGTTATATTTATTCGGGCATCCTCTAACCTCATATACAAGTTTTTCACGCTGAGCACACCAGTCCATCCCTCGCCTCCATTTAGTCAATGCCGGCACGCCCCTGGCCTTCCAGTCAGCCATTATATCTCTTAGCCACTAGGCATGCCACCCCCAGGAAAGTTCAATCCGGTCTTCTCATTCCAATGTCTCCCATGATCCCCAGCAGGAGAGGCAATGGTGCCATTCCTATATCTTCCTGCAGGACACCAGAGACTTCCCGCATGACCGCCCTCCAGTAGGTCGCTATGACCGGGCATGCCCATACCATGTGAAAGAAATCAGTTTCCGGGTTCATACATCGGGGGCAGTCGGCTGTGGACCGAAGGCCCACTCTATGTAATTTAGTGGGTGTAAGGTAAGCTGTGTGGAGGTACTGGGTCTGTATTAATCGGAAACAAGTGGCCATTGTTAGAGTTCGCGGGGCCATCAGTGCCTCGTCCCAGTCCACCTCATCCATGGGACCCACCCATCCCTCCCACCTCTGGCGAAGCCCCTCCAGGGAACAAGCAGTGCTGGCAACCAAGATGCGCTATATCTGGGAGACACCTCCTTTGCCCAGGCTCCCCATCAGTGCCCTTGCCTCCATAGGGGTATGTTATCCCCTGCTCAGACGTGTAATAGTAGTGCGTGGCGAAGCTGGAGATACTTATGGAATTGCGTCTTGTTTAGTGAAAAGAGCTTCTGGAGTTCCTCAAAGGATCGCATGTGTGACCTGCCCCAAACGTCACCCAGTGTGGAAATACCTATATTGTCCCACTTCTGAAATCCCTCCAGGCCCGCTACCTCTGTTAAATGTTTCCTGTGCCATATCGGGGTCTGCTGGGTGAGGCGCCCCCACCACCTCATCACCTTCTGGGCCGCCCGCCATCCCAGCAATATCACCTTGGTCACATCTGGGACATCCCGGGAGATCGGGCCACCGTACAGGGCATCAAAGATCCGCAGGTAGCTCAGCGTCTGGAGTTCCAATCGGAATGCTGGATCCATCCATCCACCCCCCACCCAGTCGTTAATCACGAGCAGGTGCATCGCGAGGTGATAGTAATGGATATTAGACATGCCCAACCCTCCATCATAGACGTCTCTCTGGCAGGTTTTGAGCGCCAGTCTGGGACGGGTGCCGTTCCATATGAATTGGCACGCTAACGAGTCCATCTCCCTGAACCATCTCATCGGGATAGGATGCAGGAAATTTTGTAATAGAGGAGTCTGGGAAGGATCATCATTTTATAGAGTGCTATTCTTCCAAGCAAGTTGAGGGGGAGGGTCCTCCAACACTGGAGGTCGTTTTTGATTCTTCTAGTAAGTGGTATAATGTTAAGTTCCCATGTTAGTTCAAGGAGTAGTGAAACATGTATTCCCAAGTATTTAAAACTATTTCTCCGCACTGGGATATTTTGTTGCCAGTCAACACAATCTCTGGAGTGGTGGAGGGGGACCAATAGAGACTTGCTGGGATTTAGAGTCAGTCTGGAGGCCTCCTCGAAGAGGCCCAGAATCTGTAGAATGTGAGGGCCACTCTTGGCCGGGTTAGAAATGTACAATAGGACGTTGTCTGCATATAGCGCCACACGGTCCTCTGGGGCAGTAGGCCAAGACCAACTTTCGATTAGAGGGTCTTCTCGCAACAGCATCGCCAGGGGTTCTATTGTTAGTGCGAAGCGTAGAGGGGATAATGGGCACCCCTGTCGGGTGCCGCAACCAATGGGGAACGGGTCGGAGACCACCCCGTTCACCTGGACCCGGGTCGTCAGGTTAGAATAGAGTAGTCTCACCAGGCCTTGGAATTTAGGTCCAAGTCCGTTTCCTTGTAGAACGCGATCAAGGTAGGACCAATCTACCATATCAAAAGCTTTTTCAAAGTCGAGCAGAAGTAAAGCCAAGGGGGTGTGAGACCGGGTCCTGCGGTGCGCAAAGGCCAGATGTAACCGTCTAATGCAGTGCCTAGTGCTACGGTGGGCATGAAGCCACATTGGTCAGGGTGTACCAATGTGAGCATTACCTCCCTCAGCCTGGAGGCGAGGATTGAGGACAACACTTTGATCTCAGTATTTAGAAGTGAAATGGGCCGATATGCCGAGCAATGTCGTGACGGGGGTTGGGTCTTGGGGATCCCTACAATTGTGGCTTGGTCGATCCCAGAAGGGAAACGGCCCTGTCGTTCAGCTTCCTCATACATACTAAGCAGGTGGGGACCCAGGATATCACAGCATTTACTGTATAATTCTGCCGGGAATCCATTTGGCCCTGGGGTCTTGCCCAGTGCCAAGCTGGCAATCGCATTGGTGATTTCTGCGAGGCTGATAGCCTCGTCCAAACTATTCCTTGCCGCTTGGGAAACTCTGGGGAGAGTTATATCATTTAGAAGGGGGGATTCCCTTTCAACAGTGGGCCGGGGGTGCTCTGCGTATAAGCGTGTGTAGTAGGAGGCAAAACTCTGCGCAATTTCGATGGGTGTTTTAGAAAGAGAACCCGAGTCGTCCTCCTTGATTTTGGGTATGATTCTATTAGCCAGAGGGCGGGTGGCCAGCCAATGTAGAAGCTTCCCATTCTTGTCCCCCCAACCATACACTCGGGCGGCTGAGGCTCTCCAAATGTGTTTCGCTGATTCTAGCACTAAGTGCTTGATTTAGTCTCTAACAATGGTGAGCTGCCTCAGATTAGAGGCCGACGCTGAGGTCGTTTGCTGGCGTTCCAGGCTTAGCGCCCTGGCCTCCAACTCAGACACTTGCGAATTTCGACCACGCTCACGCGAGCGAAGGAGATATTTGGCATGTCCTCTAAGAGTGGCTTTACAGGCGGCCTACATTATACCTGGAGACCGGACCGATCCCAGGTTCTGTTCAAACTTTTGTGCATGATCTCTAACCTCAAGAGTGTAGTCACTGTCTTGTAGGTACCATGCATTCAGACGCCACATCGGGCGTCTGGTGGGGTCTGCTCCACCCAGCCGGATCTGTACCGGTGCGTGGTCTGAGACTCCACGAGGCAATATCTCCGCCCCTGTGACGCTGATGATGTCTAGAGCGGGCATGAACACGAGATCGATTCTGGCATGTGTCAGGTGAGCGGCCGATGTGTGCGTGTATTGACGTTTCCTAGGATGCCAAGTTCTCCATACCTCACATAGGCCGAGACTCTCAGCCCAGCCACTAAGACTCGAAGCCCGGTTGGATCTACTAGCAGTGACATCGCCGGATACATGCAGCCTGGGATCGAGAACGGCATTAAAGTCCCCTCCCATTAGAGTGGTTCCCTGGGGAGTCCCGCTGCCACTTGGCGGAGTGAGAGTAAGAAAGTATCAAGTCCAGCTGGGGGGGGGCATATGCACATACAAGGTTAAGCTGTAATCCATGGAGTAACCCTGTGACTACTACAAATCTGCCCTGGGGGTCGGACTGCGTGGCTGTAATCACCATGGGTAGTGAACGGTGGAGTAGAATGGCCACTCCTCTAGAGCCTCTGGAGAAGCCCGCATGATAGACCCTGTCATATCCTCCTCGTGCGAGCATGGGGCACTTAGACCCAAGGAGGTGGGTTTCTTGTAGTAGGACCACTGAGGGGGAGTATCTGCGGAGAGTATTAAATACTGCGGACCTCTTGATCTTGTCTAACAGGCCGTTCACATTCCTTGAGATGATCTGTGTCAGTGAGGACCAGGCGTGGGTTGTGTGGGTGTTTTAGATTGTCGAGTGTCTGCCAGTGGACATAGGGACGACCGTTTCGAACGGAACAGTGAAATATTAGAACAACAAAGGAAACTTATCAACACATTACTATTTAACCCCATTTCAAACTTCTCGCCCCCCTCCCCATACTCCCACCCAGGAAGCATCTGTTGCCCAAATACCCAACCAAAACAGCCAGAAGTACTGTCATTGGAGTGGAGTGGATTCAGTCAGATCATTTGCAATCAATGGTCAGAAGTAATGCCATATGTGACAGGCATTAAAGAAGCACCAAGCTACTGGTGGGGCCTCCTCCAGGGTCCGCAGGTGCGAACCGGGCGGCCCCTGCCACCCCGTGCACCTCGATGGGGGCCGTATGTCTCATATCAGGCGAGCACCGGGGATTGGCTCAGGCGGTTGTCATCTTTGGTTCGTGACGCGTCCTGGACCTCCGGGCTCTCCCGTCTGTCTCAGGGGTCCCCTCCGGGCTCCGACGCCCCCCTCGGTCAGCCAGTCCCACGCCTCCTCCAGGGATTCAAAGAAATACGCCTTTCCAGCAATAAGGACTTTGAGCCGTGCAGGGAAGAGGAGCATGTATGAGAGTTGCATTGCTCTGAGTTTTTGTTTGACCTGCTCATATGACCGGCGATGGATCTGGACTTCACGAGTGTAGTCTGGTAATATTAAGATCTTATGATTCTCCCATTGAAGGTCTTCAGAGTGTCTGGCTTCCTTAAGGATATTGTCTCGATCTTTGAAATTGAAAAAGCGTGCAATCAACGGGCGTTTTGGGCCACCCGGCGGAGGACGCGGAGCAAGGGTCCTGTGGGCATGTTCAGTTGCGAACCAGGGTGAGAGAGTTTGATCTGGCATCCAAGTCTTGAACCAACGCTCCAAGAATTCGGAGGCCTTGTCTTCCTCTACGCCTTCTGGGAATCCGACGAGGCGCAGATTGTTGCGTCTCGATCGATTTTCTGCGTCTTCAGCACGACGGTGCAACTCACCGGTCCGAGTCTGCAACTGGGCCACTTTAGTTCTAAGATCAGCTATTTCGTCCTCAGTCTGGGAGACCAGGCCTTCCACTTCGGTAATTCGTCTCACTGCGTTTCTGATGTCTTGCCTAATAAGGCCCACGTCCTCTCGCACTTCCCCGATTCTGGTCTCCACGGCTGACTGCGATGATTGAATTGCTTGGTGGATGGCACTCACTCCATCCAGCGCCGGGGCCCCATTAGTCGCGTCTCCGTCTCCCCTTGGGCCTGCCGGCGTCGTGAACTGCTCGATCTTCTGCTGGGATGTCGGAGGTTGTTTGTTCACTCTGTCCTTCCCCATCTCGCCTCAGGGAGTTAGGATGGGCTTATATTGTCTCTTGTAGTAATTCTTTCCGAGCTCCAGCACCTGAAGCGCCCTCACACTACCGGGGACCCAAGAGGGGAGTCCCAGAGGAGGTTCATTGGTGTGGTTCCGTCATAAGCGGATTTGTACGGTCTTAATTCCTTGCTTGGGGCCCGACAGCCGCGAGTCCACCCCCAGTCCGGCTGGGATGTGCCACTGAGCAGGGAGAGGAGGCTCCAGGGAATCACCCGGCTCTGATTAGGGCCCCACCAGGCGCCACCAGTTCAGGATCGCCAGGAGGCCCCAGTGTCAGGAGCCCCTCCAGTCGGGAGACCTTCGGGGGGATAACTCCGAAGGCAGGTAATCATATCTGTGTTTCCCCGGGCCCCGGAGGGTCGACCTCGCCCCCGGTCCCAGGAGGGGGGGGTCGGCAGATCAGCCCGCTCCCCGCAGTCCACCCGTTGCACCCCCCTGTGCAGGCGGGGGGGAGAAGGGGCCCCCTTCTTCTGGAATTCCACTGGTCTTGTCTGGCGCGTGAGGATCCGGCTCCTCACACCCCTGGGGCACGGCGCACCCCCGACAGGTCTGCGCTCACCCCTGTCAGGCCGCCGATCCCTGCAGCCGAAGGTGGCGCGCGCGCGCCGTCCGCACAGTAGTTTCACGGTTTGATGGGTATTTGGGGGGGTCTCTCTCCGCCAGCTTGGTTGGCAATCAGTGGTTGGCCCCGCCGGGCTGGGGCACACGGGAGCCCCCCCGGGCCGCCAGGCTCTCTTTTCACTTTTCCTTTTTTTCTTTTTGGGCCTCCTCTCCCTTTAGATGCAGCCGCACCGCCCCTCTCAATGGGCCGAGTCCGAGCCACAGCGCGGATCCCGGCGGGCCCACTTGGCTCTCTTAGGGGGCCCCTCACGCCTCCGGAGCCCGGCACGCCTCTGGTATGCCGGTCGGATCGCCGGCCTCGGGGTCCAGTGGATGTAGACACGTGCTTCCTGCTCGGCGGCCCCGCCGCTCCGAATTGAGCCGAGGAGTCCTCTCCTCAACACGGCCCGCGGTCTGCTCCTCCTCCAGGGTCCAGCCGCTGCAACCCTCAGCACCCGGTTCCGCCGGGTAGGAACACGGAGGCGGCCTGGGCCGCTAGGAATCCCCCCTCACGGGCCGATGTGGCGGCACAACCCCCCCTCCAGTTCATGGGGATTTTCGCGCTCCGAAACATGGCGCCGGCTCTTCTCGAGCCACTCACGGCGTCCTTGGTCCAACGCGATCACACTAGGGGCCCGGCGGTTTAATCCCAGCCTCGCCGCCATTTTGATCGTCGGGCCGTGGCAAGCGCCCGAAGCTTATTCCTCACCACTTCTCGTCTCAGCAGGATCCTCAGGGATCGGGGAACCCGCGGGGATAGTTAGGGTGACACCACCAAGTTGAAAGACAGCAGTTTCTTCGGGCGCATGATGGAGGGGTCCAGAGCACTCTCAGAGTGCGACCGCCACTCGTAATACGGTAGGTGGTATATCCGCCACTTTTGGGACGGTTTAACACCGTCCTCCAAAGTTAGAATCAGGCCCATTGTCCGTTGACAGCAGCCTCAATCATATTTTGGGATTGTCTTGTGGGCTACTCGTGTGTCCTTTTGAAGGTCTTCTGGCTCCCCTTTACAGAGGCTGTGTACAATTATGCAATTGTTAGTATGCTTGAGATTAGCACTGCCTTAGACTATTATTTGTTACTGAACAACAAATACAGGTTGTGACTGATAACAGGCTTTTCCTACCGGGTTCTACAGTGCTCCCTTCGATGGGGTACCAATCAATCATTCTTTGTGATAAGAAGATTATTTTTGTTCTTTCCAGCAACATCTTGTTGGGTTTGTTTCAACTGAACTCTTTGAACTCTCAGAGAAAATGACCACCTTTTTGTATCTTTTTTTTCTTTTTTCTGATCTGACTAAATAGAATCATTTGATTTTTCTTCCATTTAGGGATCTCTTGATAGAAACAAGCCTATGTAAATTCGTATCATAATTGGATTATATATCTCTTCAACTTGATGATCTTATTAAAAGCACCCATCCTTTGACTATTAATGTCTATTGGTTAATGTCAGTTTTGTTTTAAACCAAGTGTTCTTTTCAAAAACAGACAGTTCATTCTTAATTTGTAACCCCATGTAAATTGTCCCAGCTTTAAAATATTACATCACTTTACCGTTGGGATCAGTTCTCTGTGTCTTCTTTTAAAAATTGAGATTGAATCCCAGTCAGTAGCATCTTTTATTTTTGCAGTAATTGTCTTGTAGTCAAGTCAGTCAAGGATGTGTTACTTGTAAATTCCATAAGACAGTGGTTCCCAACCTGTGGTCCAGGGACCCCTGGGGGGCCACAAAGCCTTCTCAGGGGGTCCATGAGAGCCTAGAAAATTTAAAAATATCAACAAATATTGATAAATTAGGTCTCTAGCTTCCAGTAATGACTCAGGCGGGGGTCCCCGGATTCCAAAGATGATTCTGTGGGGGTCCCTGGGTTCCATTAATGTTACACTGGGGGTCCACAGAAATCAAAAGGTTGGGAACCACTGCCATAAAATGTATCAGTGTTTTAAGAATCATAGTTTTAAAATCCAAATTCTGGTCATAGGTAAGGGACTATATTCCTCTGTTAAGAATCACCCTCAGCCAGGGATTGTACTAACTCCACTCAGTCTGATTTCTTTAGTTCTTATTTTTTGCGAGAGAGTCTATCTAGGCTGTCATTTAAAAGCTTAACTGAAAGGTGATACCATTCTTCAGTCTCTGTAACCTAGAGATAGAAATGCACTTGTCATATGCCAGACTCCTGCATAAAATAAACTCCTCTTGTGTACATAAGTTGAACCACCAAAGTTGCTTAAAAATAACATGCAAGAATGTAACCATTAAAAACCTGTAGCATGATCTTCACTCAACTTTGCTAAAAAAAAGATTACTGAAACTAGGAGAAGAGTGGAAGAAAGAATAAATCGTGTTTTTATTTTTTGTTTTTTTGTTTTTGTAAGAGTTGTAAGCAAAATTGCAAGACATTTCTGTTTGGAAGACAAGTGACTTTTGAGCACATGCTGTCATGCCCAGTCAATGATCAGTTCTTATTCTAATACCACTTGTCAAGAATAGTTACAACATCCCTGCTTGGAAAAAATGTAATCAAAATTCATTCAGTAGTATTTTGGGGGTTTTCCCATACGAAGATCAACAATTCCACAAAATATCATGGTGCAATACAACCTTATGTTTTATAGTCTGTTGCTTTTGTATGGCCACAAAGACTATCAAAGCAATTTGGTTTGGAATGACATTTAAAATTAAGTTTTCAAAATGGCTGTCAAATGTTTTATCACAGTCTGATGTGGCTTTTAAGAAACCTACAAGCCCATCCTTTTTGTTCATTAGACGGACACTATAACAATAAAAGATGCTATTGGCTGGAATCAGATCTTCAATTTGACAGTAGTGAGAACAGATCTCCATGTTACAATGAGGACAGAATATTTTAACACTGAGATTCCTTTTGGAGGTTACTAATGAAAAACTGTGTATTTTTGTTGAGAATATGCAGTTTAAACAGGCTTAATTTTTTTTATTTTTTTATTTAATAATCAGGTCGAGCTATTTTTAGGATCTCCTTGCCCCTTCTGGAGTTGACAACGAAGAGGTGTTCTGTTCAATCAGAAAGTAAAGGAGCAATAAAGGCCCCTTTAAATCCTGTTATGTTGTCACATTTGCTCTGTGTTGAGAGACCGAGGTTAAAAGTCAGTTTGTTTTGCAATTAATTTCCCTGCTCACTGAATAGTTCCAGGATTTTGTAAGGCGAACTTCTCTGATATGCTGTAAAAAGAGGTATTTAAATGTTTGTTAGGAAAAACCTGACACCATACAGTCTAATTTCACAGTAAGTCAACTGTACAATCATTTCAAAATATATTTCAGTAGTTGTGAAAACCCATTTTTTTGTAGTTGTGTGATGAAAAAAATAATTAAAAAGGACAAAAACAAATCAGAACTCTTTACTTTGTGATGTGGAAAAGATGCATATGTTTTCTGAAACCCAATTTTCAGATTATTGTTAATAATCTATATAGTTTTATCAGTAAAGCTACAAGTTAGTGGGAAGGTTTTTGGACATTTCTTGGAAATTTTCTGTTTGTCAATGACCGTATGCTACCACATCATACTTTAGTTATTGATTTATTAAAAGTGAGTGTTTAAACATAAACTGAGAACCACTCCTGCCTTGATGGCAATGCTATTAGTGAACTAAGAGGCAAGTCATAGATCATTTGGCCCCTATATGTGGGCTGGATTCTTATTATACATGGAGCAAACATTTTGTATATTTAATCAAACAAAAGTTTTTTGTGCATCAAAAATGGTGAGCTCAAATATTTGAAGGTGCACTCGAATGTGAAAATGAAGAAAAAAGCGACACTGTAAACTAATTGCCTAGGATCACACAATTTGAGATCTGTTTACGGGTCAAGTACATTACAGTTAGGTCAAAGATTATTCAAGTTACTCGACCTTCAGGTCTAGTAATATTTGTATAATTTTTTTAGGCCTGTTAAAGAAAAAATTACATTGATATCTAATGATAGAAACGGCAATAAAAGGGCTTGTTATCAAGGGGCAGGGATTAGCAGAGATGGAGACAACGTTATTGGACAAAAGTGCACTAGACGATGCAAAGAAGAAAGTAGAAGAAATTAAGATGTTTAAGGAGATTCTCATAAATAAGATTATCCAGTTGAAAAGGGATGTTGCTGGTTATGATAAAACATGGCCATAATGCATTTTTATCTTGAAATCTCTACCTGAAAAAGAGAATGTATTCTACTCTACAATACCAGTACCAAAAAAACCTACAAAAAAAAAAATTACAACACCTTGATTAACTTCTACAATACTATGTTTAAGACAGAGGTTCTAAAAAAACCTCTCTACTGGTAGCGACCCACATAGGAGCCCACTGGGTCATTTTTCTCTGGTTTGTGCAATTAGTTTGCTTGCAAAGGACAAACATTGGGGCTAAAAACTCCTTAAATTACACTGTCCCTTGTTTGGATTTAATGGTTGTTGGCAGTTGCCCCCCTTCTACCATTTCTAATTAGTCTGCTAATTCCAGATTCCTGTTTGATAGTGTGAGACACTAACTATTTTCTAAGCAGTTAGTTCAGCGATACTCCAAGTAGGTGTCTCGGGACACTTGCGTCCTCTGGCCCTCCAGAGCTTCCTATGAAGGCCTCTGGTGAACAGCAGCACTGGCCTGCTGCTTATTTGATAGAGCACTAACATTCAGAAAGCTGTTAAACGGGCAATCACTTACTTACTCCTTAACTAGCTTGAAGGGAAAAAAGCAAATAAGGTGTCCTACACCACTTATCTTGAGAAATACGTTAATTTTTTTTAAGACCTTGTGTAACCAATGTAAAAAATATGAAACTTTCTTCAGATTCCTTAACATGCGAAAACGTTTCACCTTAGTTATCAGATTATATCACTGCATTTAGAGTCATTTATTAAAATAGATAGTTTCCAAACAAAAACTTAAGAACATTCATGCTCCCTCTGTCCTGACAACAGTACCTTTAGTGAGGCAAGTCATTTGTCATGTGCACCCTTTAGCCTTTGTTGTTGTTATACTTGGAACAACATTACAGCTCATTAAATTAAACACAAGCAAAAGTCAGTTACCTAACTTGGGGCCAGATGTATGACCTTTTTGTTTTTCATCTCGCAATCTGCAATCCATTTTGGAATCTCAAATTGCGAGTCGCAAAACAAAATGTACAGCAGTGTTGAGTACACTGTTTGCAATTCCCAATGGGGTCGCAAATTACCTAACTCATCAATATTCATGAGGTAGTTCCCAGTTTGCTACCCCATTGAGAATGGCCACACTCACAGGAATGGTGACCTGGGGACAGCAGACCACCATGTCTGTGACTGCTTTTGAATAAAGCAGTTTTTTTTGTTTTTGTTTTTTATATATGCAGCTATGTTTTCTTTAAGGAAAACGGTATGCATTTCAAACAAAAACAAATGTATGTTTTCCTTTCATTTTTTCAGAGTAGACCGTGGTTCATGGGACCTCCACCTACTCTGAAACAATAGTAGCGCTTCCATTCACAAAGGGGAAGGGGTCCCTAATGGGTTAACACCAGTCTGAAATTGGCGTTAACTGTGATTGTTTTGTAAATGCATTTATGGTCGTAAAACAATCATACATACCATTCAGATTCAGTATTTGGAAGGGACACCCTGAACATTCTTTTCTAATACTGATTTGCAAAACCTAAATTGCGATTAGGTAACAAGTTACCAAATCGCAATTTGGGATTTGTATATCCCCAGAAACATTTTTCTAGTTGCAAACGGGCCAAGTCTGGGAATCTACCCATTTGCAACAAGAAAAATGCTTTCTAGTTCGGCCCTAAATCTGGTAACTTGCCACATAAACAGTCAGGCTTATCTTGGAGGCAGTGTTAAATATATATACAGCCCACAACCAGTAATAAAGTTAAAGACCACACTTGGAAAATCCCAAACAAAGATAGAAAAAATTAGTACATTTTAATGAATAAAATGATAACAGAACAACCTAAATCAGTACAACTGGAGTTATGAAATTTCAAATGTAAAAATAACACCTAAAAGAAAAAAATGCCACTCTGTCTTCTGGTTGTGGTAAACCAGTGGAAAGTCACAAGTTCAAGCGGACCACAATAGAGTGCAGGTTCGAAACAGGGACCAGTTGACAAATTTACCTTCTCAGAGTCTGGTGCAAAAAGTTCCATTCGCGGTAGAGGAGGCAGTGAGGAGCAGGGAAAATATTGCTGATGGTCAAAATATTCTTGAGCTTCCTGAAAGTAATGCTCTGGTATCCAGGGTATAGATCTTCCAATGTTTGAACGTTTGACTTTCGCCACCGGGCCATAGTCATGTGCTTGTCAATGAAAGGCCTTAGCCACCAGATTGGAAACTGCTGAGTAAAAGGGCTCTGCTCAGCTCCACTTTAATCATCCGTTCACAATCCCTTACTGCCATTTGCACCATGTATGGGCTGGTTTTACCAAGTTGTGGGCCTGCTATTTAGCAGATCGGCTAATGTTCCGTACCTGGGTCATCCACCAGCAGCTGCTTTTTCCAGTTATCACCCTGTGAGCACTAGCTGGCTAAATGCTGTGACTGCACTGCTAGATAATCTAACTCCAAGTCTGGTAGTCCCAGCCCTACTGAATATAAATCCCTTTTCAAAACATGGAGTTCCACACTACTTCTGCCTGCCCAGACCAGAGCAATCAAAATTCTACCTAACTGCTTGAAAGTGCTCTGCAGTATCTCACTACGTGAGTTTCGCTAAGTGTGCAGGGACCAGGGAACCACAACCATTTTTGCAACAGCTGTGTGACCGGCTACCAGCAGTGGGAGTTTATTCCAAAATACTACCGACCCTTACAAGCTTGAGATCTCCCGCTGAATGTTAAAGTATATTATTGTCTGCTGTGTGGGCAATTTTGTGCCCAGCTAGTGGAACTTGTCCATCTCCCACCTGAGCTCCAGTGCTAGGAACAACTTCTGCTGTCTGCCCGCAACCCAGCCAGGAGAAAGGCTGGTGACTGTCCAGGGTTTACTTTCAAGCAGGAAACCCTTGAATTTCCCCAACTCTTGCAGTAGGTGCAGCACTACAACCTCAGGAGATACAGGAGCACGTTCTTCCCGCATAGAGAGACTGTATGCACCTGAACCCTCACCAGGACTGTCGACTCTCTCCGCACGACACACAGATGTTCCACCAATGGCTCCTCGGCCAAATCAAACAGAAGAGGCAAGAGAGGGCAAACCTGTTTGGTACCTCGCTCAGTTGTCTTTTCCTCTGAGCATAACCGAGACACTGGCCTAGTATAAATCAGTTTGGCCTAGCCTAAGAGCAGAGGGCCAAAGCCTAATTTAATTGGAACAGCTTGTATGTTCTATCAGCACATTAATTTGAATGCCTTTTCTAAGTCCATGCTACCAATGCCACCTCTGCCTCAGTACTCTAAACAGAATGCATAATATGCGTAACCCACCGAATATTCATAAGGGTGCTTCTGGTGTAAATAGTCACATTGATCCTCGTGCACCAAGGAGCTAATCACTCCCTTTGATCTGTTCGCTAGGAGTTCAGCCAACACTTTCACAGCAGTGTTCCTGATGGATAGTAGCCGATAGGCCCCCAGTTGTGCAAGATCCTGATCTGACTTACGAACCATCAATATGATCGCCTCGCTCCTGGGCTGCGGAAGTTCACCTTCTCCCTAGCCTCTCAAGACAACGTCAGCAGCTTGTCTGCCAGGGGTTCCCATATACGCAGAATAAAATTCAGAAGGCAGACCATCTGAACCCGGCGTTTTACCCTAAGGCATATCTTTCATAGCCCCAAGCCGTTCTTTCCTCATCAGATATTTTTCTAGTTCTTGTTTTCCTGTGACTCTAGGCAGCTGCAGTGCACCTCATTGCCACAATGCTAGTACTAGCTAGACCAATATTGGAAAATCAAGGTTGGTAAAACAAATTGTTGACATTAGTGCGATCTGATATTTCCCCCCTTCACAGTATAAACTTAAAACCACAAAAATGAAGAAAACAATTCAAAAATATGTGAGAGCTGTCTAAATATTTTTTAATTTTATTAAAGCCAACAAAAGGAATCAGTGCAACGTTCACAAGAATTTGGGTAAAAAAATATATATATTGTATTCACAAAGGTGCTGCGCCTTTCAGAGCAGCTAACTATAAACAAATAGTCTCCTTTTGAGACTGAGAAAGGTGGTACCTCTAGGTAGCCATAATGCATCTATCTGCATGTCAACAGTGACATAATCCTACAAATGTCACAGCACTTAGGGTTTTATTGAAAGCATGCTAGAAAGAATAAAGACAACTGAAAAATATTGTAAAGTTTTTTTTCTTTGTACAACCCCTCTTACTTCCTTTGCTTCCTCATTTAGTTTCTGAGGGCGAGCCATTTGTAGTATAAGCCAAGCTACTCTTAAAAGATAATCCTAAAGCACAGTATACATGTAGGTTACAAAATAAACCACTAATGGTACAAGCAGGCCCCATAGTTGAAGACCATTGTTCTAGATATTCATGCTTCATTAAATAGGACTACAGCAGTCAATTTTCTTAAATTTCCAAAAGCATATGCTAAAGTTAGTTTACATTCTGCACAGTAGGTGACTGTTTTCTGTGTGTTGGCAGTGGAACACAACGTTAATCTGAGACTGCCAGAGACTACCATAAAGTAGATCTTCATAATCTTTCAAAATCAATGGAAATGCCTTTGAATTAACCCAGCGCACAATGCGTACCCACCCAAATGCAAACAAAATCTATTACTTGTTTCGTGACCTCAGAAAGAAACACTCAATTTATAGCTTTATAGCACACAAAAGTACTATTATGTTAATGGCAACTTAAAAAAATACAGGACAAACCTTGTTGGCAGTACAGTGCATTAAACCACAAAAGTAAAACAATACGCACCCTTTCAAGGGTTATGGCTGTTGTGGTTGATACCCTTTCTAAAGTTAGTGTTTTTTGACAACCTTATAAAGATGTCTTAAATGAGATTTTTTGTTTTGTTTTACTTTTTGAAAAAAAATATTATAGTTGTAAGTCACTTGATCATGTAATGCTTAGATCTGATATAGCTATCTTGTGCCTGGCATAAGTCTTTTTTTATGCATTGATTTGTCAACGTCCTGTGAAATGAAGCTGTGTGCATGGGAACACATCATTGAATTATCCTTTTGGACACCGTGTCCTAGTGTATTTATTTTATTCTTCTTACTAAAGTTATTATTTTTTCTGTTTTGAAGACTGTAAAACTTCTGGAACAAGAGCAGAAGGAAGCAGAACAAATCCGTCGCCAGGAATTTGAGGAGAGACGAAGGAAGCAAGAGGCAGAGCTCAGACGTGTGGAGGAAGAAAAACAGCGAACCCTTTCACTTCAAAGAAAAGAAAGAGAGCTTAGAGAAAAATTGCTAAATAATCTCCAGAAAAAGAGGAAAGTTATCTCACAAGTTGATGAGGCCGCCTTCCCGAATTGCAACTCTGTGAAGTTTGGCAATCCTGTTTTTGCATCAGAGCCATTTATTTATGATACGTCTACTACAGCACAAACCTCCGCTAGTCAATTAAATCTGACATCCAGTAAGGATATAATTAAAAATTCCAAAGTTTTCAATGGGATCGCTCATACTGATGATTCTACCAAAACAATGAAACTAAATTACTTGAAGATTGAGAACAATTCTCAAGAAAGACCTCTCAATGTACATTCCAATTTTCTTAATAGTGACATTTGGCGCATCAATACGTTGAGCACGGAGCAAAGTTCATGCAAGGAGCTTTCGTCTCAACGAGGAAATACTGAAGGAGAGACAAGTTCTGATGACGGTCTCAAAAGGCATCAAAGTAAACACAAAAGAGAATTTGGTAGTGGAGATGAGGGTCATAGAAACAGAAGGAAACATCATAAAAAACATTCTAGGAGAGGTGACAGTCCTCAGCAGCAAAGCCTTAGTCCCCCCTCTACTTTGTACAAGAGAGCTTTCAGTGGTGAAAGGAAAGAAGATAAGCATGAGAAAGGCCACAATCGCAGAAAAAGAAGTCATCGGAAGCGGTCGTTAAGTAGGGAATGAGTCTTTTTCACAGGTGATCAAGGGCATGAGCCTAGGCTATGACTCTTCACACATCCACTGCTTCCACCAATGACTATCTGGAAACAGAGCTTAACAACTATCCAGTAGAAACCTTAGTAGAAACAATCTGCTAGATGTTTGGAGATGCAGATCATGCACATTTTGTTTAGTGCTGTTTTTATGTACCCTTCATACAGCCGCAAACTAACTATCCAGATGGAAAATTTGAATGAAACTGGTAGTTTGTGGACATCCAAAGCAAATTGCTTTTAACGTTTTCCTACTTTTACGTTCAGTTAGAAAGATATGGGCTTGTTTTTATGTTTCCGTCTACTCAGCATAAATAACGTTTATTTTTTTCTGTTTTTTTTTCGTTTTTTTTTTTTTGCACAAGGTGCTGAAACGTCTGCCTAATAGAGAAAACAAAATACTTTGTACTATTGACACTAAAGTAAATCTGCATACACTCCTGGAAAATGTGACTTTTTCATCAGCAAAATAAAGAACTGAATTGTGCACTTGATCTAACTTAATTTAGCAATTCGTTTTCAAACTGTTTATCAACATTTTGTACGTATCCAGATTCTTTTTAAAGTCCATGTTTGATATTTTGTATGTATCAAAGCTAACATGCTGGTATCCTAACTTCAACTCCAGAGTTCTGTCTTTGGTTAATAACTATATTTATTTAAAAAAAAAATAACATAACCATACAATCCTACAAAAGCTCCTCGTCTTACATCTCTTTAATCAACCACGCCAGACATTGACAGTGTAAAAGATTTTTCTGAAAGCCCTAATCCAACATATTTCTTTGTCTTTTCTCAAAGGAGTTTTAACAATTCCTTTTTCCTGTTCCAGTTACAAATCAAGACTCACCTTATTTTTTATTTTTCTGTCCCTCAATCTTGGGTTTAAATAGTAGTGAACAAGAGCCTTCTAGATAAAAGAACTGGCTAAAGAGATGAAAGGGTGTTTTTTTTTTTTTTTTTTTTTTTTTTAATCTTTTTTTTTTCTTAAGCTAGTCAAGCACATCAGAAATTGCAGGATATCAGCAAATCAAATCAGGTTGGATATCTCACACTGGAAAGACGAAAGTGGGAGGAAAGGACCCAGTTGAAAATGGACTTGAGTATATTGTAGCCTAGTGGAAGAGTGAATAGTTATCTACTAGTTAACTTCAAATTTATAGATTATATTCTTTGCATATTAAATACGTTCTCATGGAAAGTAACAGGGTCGTGTTGGCTCTCATAACAATGAGACTGTTGGATTTGGGCGGCAGCACCACCGGCTTGTGGGGAACTGAGTCCAATCCCACACCGTGTGACAACCGACAGCCTAACCCTTCCGGCCAGCTAGCTGTACCTCACCAGCACCCTAAAGTGGTGGTGATTTGTGGCAGCCATGTGCATGACATTCTGATTTCTCAGGGAAATCGTAGTTGAACTGATCTCTTCCTTTTATTTCATTTACATTCATCTCACACATGCAAAGACAAAGAGAAGCAGAAAACTGGTTCAATGTATTTTATCACACCAACTGCGTTCTAGATAAAAAGGCACGTAATAATATCAGAGCTGTGACCAAGAGAGGGAAGCACAAGAAAAGTCCCACCGTAGTGTCATAATGCGAGGTATTATAATTCTTACCTACACCACTAAGGTTTTAAAATAGAGAACAGCACTATTAGTCCTAATCTGCCCTTTTAGGACCCCTGGGTAGACACCATCCCCCATACCTGACTATGGTAGTAGCGAAGAGGGCTGTTGATCTACTGATAGTCCTCTCCCATGTAGGTGAAAAAGACATCAAGTCTGCGCTGACAGCTCTAATGAAGCAGCAGCATGCGGTGGCAATTCCTGGCTGGAACTTCCCTCTAACGTTTAGGGGGCACAGAGATGTTTTATAGTAAAACAGCTGGTGTTCTAAGAAAGTCGCCCTAACGTAAGAATACACACGTTTCTGTGAAGTGGCAGAGATTGTGGTGTTCTACTTTGTACCATCAACAATTTTTGCATACAGCCTTGTGCAAAGCACAGAACGAAAATGTCAAGCTAGAAAGAATGAAAACAGTTTCTAGGCTAAAAGGGTATGAGATACAAGAAATAAAACATCGCCGCAAAATGAAGCTTCTGCTCAGAAAATAAAATGAATTAAAATTAATTATCACTAGGCTAAAGGGAACAAGGTGCGGACCTACGGCTAAAATAACGTGCCCATAAAATACTGCTAAAATAACCTCAAGACAACAGAAATTATACTAAGCAGACTGAGATATATTTCTCCAAAATGGCTCTCAATGTGAAGCTATGATTGTACCATTTCCGATTATCAATAATTTAGCAAAGATTCACCAGGTGATGTTGTATTATTTTGTGATTACTCTTATTTTGTAGTTACTCTGAGGACTGATATTTTTCTATTGTCCATCAAAAAGAGCTTTACTATTGCACTAATCCTCAAATTAAGTTACATGAGAGGATCAATTAATGGTTTATTGTATGTTGACATGTGATTGGCAACCTAATTTATGACAGTTTAAAAAACAAATAAAAAAAAGCCAATCTGCAGAATACAGTCCTATTTTCTGAATGTTATTCCTGATTATTTTTCCATTTGCACACAACCACCTCCCCCCCCCCCCAAACAAATTCAGTTGTTTGATTTCACATAGAAAGCATGTGTTCCATGGAACAATGTGGTAATTCAGTGACATGTCAGTTATTAATTTGTATTCGTTACAGCTTTGTGGCTTTTTCACTAATACATATATATATGTTGGGATTTCAGATTCCACAGGATAAGTATTACCAGTTATTCTTACATCATAGCACTTTCTCAGTGTCAACCTGTTGATCGGTCTCCTAATGGCATGAGAGTGAATTACTACTTTGCTGTTGATACAGAGCTTTGAGTGCTGGTATTACATATGCTTGAAGTTCATTTACATCATTTTATGTGGCACACTCCCATCCCTGCATGAAGAAGCTCTTACTAGTTACCATTTTCTGATCAGCTGTACAAATTAGAACCTGTTTCGGCAGCGATGAGTGATGTTTTTCATATGAAGGGCTTGATATCTCAGCCAACACCCCCCCCCCCCCCCCTCCCTCCCTCCCTTCCCCTAGTACTGGTAAACTTGTTCCAACCATACCCTGTTATCACAGATCATGGTCGGGACATGAAGCACCCAGAAGTAAAAGGCATTCCAGGAACCAACCTATCATATGCTACAGAGGCACCATTCTGCTAGAGAGTTCAGTCCAACTTCTTATCTGGCCACCATTCCAAAGGGTTCAGCCAGCCTTCTGTATGTCTTACTTCAGGTCCATTGCACCAAGAGATAGAGGGTAACGTCTCTGTTTGTCCAGGACATTTAGCCATGTCTCATTACACTGTGGTGTCGCTAGCCATGGAGTCAAGTCCAGCTTCTCCAGTGGGTGGGCTCTTTCATGGTTCAAGTATGACTAGATAGGCCCATCTCATGTCTCCTTCTCTGTGCCTGCAATTGAGCCAGCTCCTGCACTTTACAGGTGGCAGTTGAGAGGGACAGCGTCATCCAGTTAGTTAGTGAAGAAAATGTACACAAGAAGAGCAGAGGGCAGGCCTCCCTTCGTGTTTAGACTCACCAGCATTCTCTTCCTAGCAACAGGAAGAAGCTGAATCACTAATACTTGCTATTCTAGCCTCTGGAAGCAGCAACTGCCAAGTTCATTTGATCAAGTTGTCCCAACACGAGAAGTGCACCTTATCAAAACATACATATCCATGCCTCCTTCACTTCTGGCCCTGGAGCAGCAGGTTTTGGCACTGGTGTTCAGGGAACAAGTACTAGAACCCCTGGGAGTCAGTCCTGGTACAGACTGTTCATCTCCTCTGGGCTTAGTCCCCGGTCAGTTCCTCCATTAGTTTTTCTATCAGGAATTGTGAACTACATTGCAGACAGACTACATTTGCCTAACCATTTGGCCAAAGTATAACTAATCCACGATTTGCCAAACCACTCTGCTTCCCCCAGATCTGGCTCAAGGGTTTACCTCAGTGAGGTCCTCTATAGTTTCCTCCACTTGCAAAGTGGATACTCTGCGTAGTACTTGTCTGTGAGAACTGTTACAGGAGTCCAAGAGCATCAGGGCTTTTACTGTAACAATTTACCACTGATGTCCTGGTTCTTAATTTTACTGTTGGACTCAAAACCGAGAACCAATTGCTCCCTTTCAGACCCGCATGGTAGTGAATTGGAGCAGTGCAAGGCTTGTTGGGTAAAAACTGTTATATTAAGACCTAAAATATCAGTCTAATCATTATGCAGACTGTGTTTTTACAGAAGAAGAAAAAAGGATTTTGATCCCAAACCACAACTAAATGCTACTGAAAAACAGAAGTAAGCATGCAGAGTCAGTACTGCCATTTGATTCTTATATGAAGCACAACAGTTGGGGACTACATCAACATACCCGCCAGGACAAGCGAGGTACAATTATTTTTAAAGATCTCTAGCAAACCAGTGAAATTTGTATTGGTAAAACATGCTTTGTCCACAGTTATTTTTCTGGCTGCTCTGGTGTCTGCTATGGCTGTTGTTGTTCCCACAACCTCAGTCATCGCATGTATTGTTGGGTGTCTGGGGGCGGGTGGCACCCTTTGGTTGATGGCACTGACTGCACAATCGATAGCACATGATTCTGCTCAACACTCTAATCTCTGTGATTATTTTATCACTTATATTTCATTACCTTTTATGATTGCAGTACTACTGTGAATGCTATGGATGTTCCACTAGGCTCACGACTTCACGAGGTTCTAAAGTTGGAACTCAAGGTGAAGTCCTGAAGCCTGCATTTGGAGCTGGGTGATGGCTCAGGCAGTAATAAAGACTATACTTACCTCCATACTTGAGTTGTTGTCATTTCCACAACTGCATATTGGCGACGATCGATGACCCATCCATATGGGGATGCAGTGTGAAATTGCCTTACTGCGCTCAGCAGACCAGACCAAAGCAGAGCAGTCCAACATGAGAGTAAAGCTTGTCAGTGAGAGACTTTACCAGCGAATTGGTGCATTCCATTGCGTTATCAGCCTGGAAAAAGATGTTGCTGACCAGAAAACTCAGAACTGTAAGCATAGTGTATTTGAAAAATAACGTACACTGCACTGAGAGACAATTGTTGCGTCCTACTTCCTGTAGAAATAGAGACAAGAGGGTAATGGCTTTCTGCCACGTTCACACAGGTGCCAGGGAGAGAACCGTGCAGCCAGCCCTAGCACCCATAGAAAATTGTGTAAAGCACGTTAGCGTCCATTGTGGCCAATAGGAAGTACTGTGTTCTCAGTGGTAGACGTCTCTCAGTGGATATCAATTTGGATCAGTTAATGAAACATGGCAACAGTGGGCGGGTGGCCATTTTATCAAATTGAGCAGAAATAGGAAGATGGGAAATCAATTAGAATGTCTCCTACATTACTTATAGACCAATCGCGTCAGGAGAATATTGTCTGTTTATAAGACATGTTACCTCTGTCTTCAACATTTCTTGAAGGACATCTTTGGGGCACAAGTGACTCAAGGTGTGCTGGATATATTACAGGTGACTGGTTTAAATGGTAATAAAGATGAGATTTTCAACAGCTTAAGAAAATCTTTGGAGGCGAGAGTGGTGTGTGTGAGGAAGATTATTATATATATTTTTTTCCTCTCTCTTCTTTCTTTCAGGCTGTAAGGGGAAAGTAACGGATATATATGAAATAACATGCAGAACGTTATACCCCTATTTATTTTCTTGAACAGCCCAAGAAGGCAACCAATGAAGTTGGCAAAATGGAAAAATATTTTCTTTAACTATGCAAGGGTATGTGGAACAAGTTTAAATGCTGAGTGCAAACTAGTCCTCGTAATGCATAGTCTGGGATCTGAGAGACAAGATCTAGTGGAGAACCTTCCAGAATTAGGACAAGAAGATGCCCAGAATCTTATTGAATTTGAGATTGTCATGAAAACAATGGATCCACGTTCTTAACCTCACAGAAGCACTATTTTAGAATGCTGTCATTTTGGAAAACACACAAAAAGTTGGGAATCCATTGTCAAGTTTGTGACCGAGTTGAGAAAGTTGGTTCCATCATGCAAATTTGGAACATTTTGGAAGAATGAACCACTGTTGGAGGTTGTTCTTGCTAGAGCCAAAAGAGTAGAACACATGAGGAATTATCTTGAGTATATGTGGGAAGAGAATAATGTGAAAGAAATGGTAAAATCTGTAAAGGTTAAACCTCTAAATAAAGAGATAGAAAAATTCAAAAGCAAATGCTTTCGATGTGGCCAGTTTGGTCACATGGCGAACAATAGCATTTGCCCTGCTCATAACTCTGTTTGTAACCAATGCAGTAGCAAAGGACATTAATTCAGTTGTTGTCGCAGTACTGATTAACAGGTAAAATCTAATGAAAGATCTAAGAAAAGAAGCAAAGTGAAGGAAATTATAGGGGATGTGGTATTACAAGTAAACGATTCTGTGCTGGGGAGGGGAGAAAATTCAATTCTATACGCTGAAGAGATGACTGATTTACCCGGAAGAAATTAAAGTGAATGATCTAAAAATACAGATGTTGTTTGACTCGTGTTCCAGGCTCTCTGTTGTTTTGGATATGGTGTACAGAAAACTGTTTCAAGGAAATTGTTATTTGCAGCGCGTGCACATTAAGTCATGCGGGTATGGTGATCAGGAAAGTAAAATTAGAGGATTTTTCTTGGGAATTGTGGAATATGGAGGTCGTATCATTCCTGGGAAAACGTATGTGGCTGTTGAAGGAGACAATATCCTCGGGTGGCCGTATGTAGGCAATATTCTAGCGTGGCCACATCTTAAGGAATTGGGAGGTCTCCCTTTATCCAAATGCAAAACCACAGGTGATTGTAAGACAAGTGGAACACGTTTTGCTTGTCTATTCCCAGAAGTGTTTACAGAAGAGTTGGGTTGTGTGAAAAAAATATGTGTGCTACATTAAACTAAAACCAGGTGGTAACCAGTTGCAGCTAAAGTGAGGAAAATACATTTAAGTGTACAGGATGAGGTCCGCAAAGAACAGAACACGCTAGAGTCAATGGGTGTATCAGTCCCATTGAAGCTAGAGAGTGGCTTGTGGCAATTACAGTAGCATGCAGCTCATCTGGGGCTAGTAGATTATGTGTGGACTTGAGGGGTCTGAACAGAGATATTGTGGTAGAGAAATACACCTTACTCAACATTTCTGAAATGTTCTCTACATTGGTAGGTGCAAGGTCCTTTTACCTTTCTTGATCTTGCATTTACCTACCATCATATTTGGTTAAGTCCATCATCATAAGAACTGACTTCCTTCATAACTCCTATAGGGGCTTACAAATTTCCATGACTGCCATTCGGGCTGGCATTGGCAGCCTCTGTCTTCAACAGGGTAATTAATTCTATGCTAAGCACCATTGATGGAGTCTGTTGTTTCCAAGACAATGTGCCAATTTGTGGGAAAACATGGGAATAATATAATATACTGGTTGTTACAGTTTTAGAAAACTCAAGCATGCAGAGCTCACCCTGAATTAAAAAAGATATAAGTTTGGAAAGGATGACATTTTATATCTAAGACACACATTTAGTGAAAGAATTAGTGAACACTATTTGTAACTTGAGTTCTTGCAATAGGAGGAGGTGGTGTCATTCTTGGACACAGTGGAGTATTACAGCAAGTTCATAAATAATCTGTCTAGTAAAACCCAGGAAATGCGCAGGTTGTGCAAAACAGGAGTAGTATTTGTTTGGAGTGCTGAAAGTCAGGGAGAATTTGACTGTGTGATACAGGATTTACAAGCAGCACCTGATCTGAAAGCATTTGTTGCAGACACACAGACTGATGTTGTTACAGTTGTTGGCACATTAAGAAGCTGAAGTATTTTCTGTAGGGCAGGCAGTTCATGGTGGAAACTGACCACCAGCCCTTAAAGGAAACCTTTAAGAAATAATGGCTGGTCTGTTTGTCAGCAAGGATATGGAAATGGGTGGTTGAAATGCAAGAATTCCTGTTTGCTGTAGAACACATTCCTGGGATACAGAATTATACTGCTGACTGTCTCGTTTAGTTCCTGTAAGTGAGAATGTGGAGGAAATCTTGGAGGATGTGGAATGTTAAGACTAAGGAGTGTGTGTAGTTACTGAAGTGGCAATCTCAGAAGAGGAGTGGAAATCTGAGACCAAAGCGGATGAAGTCCTTAGAACAGTAAATTCACTTATTCAGAAGGGCTTTAAGCTGGAAATAAATAATTAACATAGTGGTGCAGCAAAGATTTAAGTAAGCTGACTTTATAAAAATACATAAGCGTGTCAAACTGAATGTTTCAAACACTATACAAACAAACCTAGAATAAGATGGGATTTCATTTGTTCTCCCTCATGAAAAGAACGACTGCAAACCAAAATTTAAAGCTAAGGTAAAGAAATGAAGAAAAAAGCCCATGGATGGCTTTAAGTACTCACAGTCTGTGGACTTTAAAAAAACACTTTCAAAAGGGAAAAAGGAGAAGTAAATTTCCAAAATTGAATTTCAAAGATAACAACTAGCCCATTTCTTTGAAATAACGCAGTTTACAAAAATATGTGTACTTATTTTCTTTATAGTTCAACACTGGCATTGCTCTATAAATTAGTCTTGGCCCTGAGGATAACCCATTATAAGGGGAATTTGAAAAGTGTGGACCATGTTGTGCAAGGGAGTTGGTGACAATACCCACACAAAGACAATCCAAAAAGTAACATTGGATGTCTTGTTCTAGCCAAACAAAACGGTGGTCCAACCCCTGTAAATGTGTATAAATAAGGAGTTTGCTTAAAAACAGGGCAGAATAGAACAACTCCATTCATTTCTAGAATCAATGGCTGGTATAATGTAATTGTGTTTATAGTAATGGGTTTTGTTATAAGATTGATGTATGATAGTTGATTTATGTCCTTTGTTTTTTGGTAGTGGGCTTAAAATATTGTCAAAAATACGATGTTTGTCTTAAGACTATGGAAAGTGTATAAATGTGGTGTTTTAAAATAACTAAAGGTTTAACTAAATAATTATGAGATCAAGAAAATGTAAAACTTGAACACTTTCAAAAACTGTGTGGACAATTTAATTACGAGCATATGTATCTATTGTTGTTTGATTTGTTAAGTGGCCCAACCCCCTAATTTACTTCCTAAAAGTGGCATTTCTAAAATAGCAATGTTAAAGCTGACTTTACCAGTAAAGAGTATTTATCATTACTGTTCCAAAGCTACTCCTTGTCAATCAGAAATTACAACTTAAAAATGTAATAATAAGGCATTACCAATATTAATCTATGAAAGGGGTAGGCCTCACAGTAGGGAAAACGACTTAAGGAGTTTTTTTTACTGCCAGGACTTGTAAAGTCCTACTTTTTAGTTACATAGCACCCTGCCGTACGGGCCACCTAGGGCCTACCTTTGGGGTTACTTAAATGTAATAAAAGGGGGGTTTGAGGCTTGGCAAGGAGTTTTAAATGGCAATTTGAAGTGGCAGCCAAACTGAACACACAGGATTTGCAGTGGCAGGTCTGAGACATGTATAAAGAGCTACTTGTGTGGGTGGCACAAGCAGTGCTGTTGGCCCACTTGTAACATTTAATTTGCATGCCTTGGGTATGTGGTATACCACTTTACGAGGGGCTTACAAGTAAATTAAATATGCCAGTTGTGTATACACCAATGTTTAGGGGACAAGCATGCGCACTTTAGCCCTAGTCAGAGGTGGTAAAGTCCTCAGAGTCCTAATGCCAACAAAAAGAATCAGCAAAAAGATGAGGAAAGTGTGCAAAATGTTTGGGGGAAGACCACCCTAAGGCTGACAGGTGTTACCCAGAATCAAATGGCATGCAATAGGACTATCAAAGAGGGTTTCCAATTAGCAAAAAGTAGTGGATTGTATTGGAAGAAAGAATTACAAAAACAGTGTTCTATTCCACCGCTACCACATCTTGGTGAATCTAAAAGGGCTCACATGAGCGTGAATTGGAAAAAAAAATAGAATACACACAGTGTGATGTCAATGATGGAAACAACTTTTGTGTGGGAAAAACTGGTCAGACCAGATAGAAAATGTAAATTACTGGGGAAGTTCAAGGTCTATGTAGCCTCTTGAGTATGTTAAATAGTATTTTAATTTAGTTTCTATTAGAGCTAGTATTTATTTGTGTTTATTTTGGTTTGGGTTTTAAAAAGGGCAGATGTGTGATGTTCTTTTTCATTCATTCCTTGTTATGAATACAGTACCATTGTGCATACTATGTATGTTCCACTGAGCTCCTGACTTCAGAGGCTTGCGAAATATAATGTGTGGTGTCATGAGGCTGGCAGTTGGAGCTATGAGGCAGTCTGAGGCAGTAATAAAGACTGTACTTATCTCCATAGTTCAGTTGATGTCATTTTGACAATTTCACAGTCCCCTTTGAGGTTTTTACAACAACTAAGTGATATTCCTGCATGTGCCTCTGGTTTGAGGGTGCAGTAGCACAGTCCTGCTGAAGGTCTCCTTCACAGAGTCTTTCTCAGCCCAACTTCAAAACTGCCATACAAACAAATGTAAAGCTCACCACAGGTTGAATCCATGCTTTCAGCTGAAATGGTATTGCTGATCAAGGCTGTGCTCTCTAGCGCCAAGACATCAAGGTGCTTCTTTTCATTGTTACTTTGCTCACTACTGGTCACGTTCTGTCTGTTTCTGCAGGCCCATAAGGATGGCGTCAATGTCCTTAAAAATAGGGTTGAGCTAGTTGCTTTGCTCCTGGGAACAATGCAAGGCTCACAAGGGTCAAAAGGAGTCGTTACATGGCGTGTTGGTGAAAATCCTTCCCTGGGGTACAGTTTGCCAAATCCTCCTAGATAGATTCTTGAGGAGTCTTTCTTGGAAGCAATTCCTTCATGCAGGGATGCCTCCAAAACCTTCAGCAGTCAGAGTCTCCTTATTTCAAGGTAGTTGAAAGCTGGTCTTCCTAGCAGACCGTGTAGGTTCCTTTCCTGAACGTGACAAAGGAGAATTGGCAGTCAGTACACAACCCCCTCCTTCCTCCCCACAACCAGTCCTAGAGCTCAAAGGTCTGTCTCTGGTTTCACTGTTGTGGGATCCCAGTACTGTTTGCTTAGAATTCCTAGCACAAAGGCGGATGGTTTCCGCCCCGTACTTAAATCAAGTTTGCCTTCAGAGTGTGTGTACTCCACAAGTTGGTTTCAGGCAGTTCCTGACTTCTGAGTATTCCTCCCAGACTGGGTGGGGCTTGGCACTCCCTGGCAGGGGAAGCACAAAAAAGGGAGAGGCTTCCTTCCTGAGCTATTTCCCAGCCTGTTGGGGAAACACTTCTGGGAAAGAATGGATTAGGAAGGAGGAAAGGACCGTTCCTGCTGTACAAAAGGGCATTCTGTCTTGTATTCATCACATGCTAAAGTCTGGCCCACTACTAAAACCTGAGAAATGCATTGGAGGAGTACTGCAATTCACATTGTTCCTATTTACCACTAATGTGCAGGAAATCAAAATGGGTTCCTTGGTTGCCACAACCATTTGCAGTATATACACTCAAAGCACATCTGCCTGCAGATAAAGACAGTAGATAAACCTGCATCACCCGTATCCCAAATGGATGGGGAATGACACACCAGTTTAAAATGTATGACGTCTGTAGGTTACTCCCCCTGGCAGATGATCTTGAAAAAGGCATGTCCTACCACTATAATCTGTTGCAGGCACAGGCTCCCAGTCTGCTTGGGAGCGCCGAGCCAGGGCGCTCCCAGCCAATTCTGACACTGCTCTGAGCAGCGGCAGGATTGGCCGCAGGGCAGGCTGGGAGCCTATAATCTGTTGCCGACACCACTAGCGCTAATCCACAGCCCAGTGAGCTGATGTATTGTCACACTGAGTAAAGGAGGGTGCACACGGTGTGCGGTCCTGGACCACAGGTATAAGCTTTGGGTCATATTGCATGTCACAGTGGACTCTTAGCACACATACATAATTGCTATGTGCACTGAGGCCAAAAACTAAAAAAAAACTGTCAGGTTTTGTTTTCTGAGAAATGAAGGGCAGAGGGGTGTGTTCTTCCCAACCCTGCAGGTGACCTTTTCTTCCTAATAATGAGTACCTGTAAGCTGAAGTCTAATGGGTCTCATGAACTAAATGTACTCAGTTGTCGAGAAATATAAGAAGTACAGCACGGTACTTTATCCAAATAATGCATGGGCACACAATCACTTTTCAAAACCAGCTACTTAACTCCTTGGAACGAAGCTCTTTCACATAAAAGAGAAAGCATGTTTACAAACATGAAGAATAAAATATAATCTCTAATGCAAAATTAAACATAAAAAAGCTGTGAGATATTTATTAAAAGAAGAAATTACAATCCGTTTTATCTAAGTCAAAGGGACAATAGTTTGGAATGGGATGAAACATGCAGAAAGGTCCGAACTTTTCTGTAATGAATTATGGACTGAAAAACTAAACTTATTGCCATAAATATTTCCTTTCTGGTTGTCACTGTACAACTAGGTTTAGTTTTCGATCTATCAACAGCTGCTTCAATTATGCTTCATGACCACAATTGCCCTTTATAAAGAAAGTAGAGATGGGTTTTTATATGAAAAGTTATGGGCACTCTTGACACTCTGATTAAGGGATACCATCTTAGCTATTTTGCAATAAATGTGTTGAAAGTTCACACTGGTGTGAAAGCAATACTTGAAGATCGTTTTTTAAGGCTGGAACGCCTTTTGTAAAGTTGTTTGCGTATAAATTGGCTACGACTAATGGCAGCATGAAGCTGTTCATAGGATACAGCTCAATCTAACAGACAAGTCCACTCAGCCACAGCTGTAGACTTTGGAAATGGGGAAGCTGATTCAAGTTCCTGCGTCTTCTCAGTTTCTCGTGAGTTTAGTCAAATCTCTTAAGGTTCCTATTCGTAAACGAAAAAAGAAAATCCAAATTCATGCAGTGTAATCTGGTGCTCATGTAATGCGCTCTAATGCTCTTCGGGCAATTTTGCTCTCTATAAAACTAAAAACAAAATGCTGCATGTTGGGCCTTAAGGCATTGAGGAGTGCCGCCTTTGCGCCTGGTAACCAGGGACGGCTCCTCCATTAGGGTGGAGAGTCACTGCCCCCAACCCCCCCCCCCCCCAGCTAGCAGCAGATGCTGCAATCCTTTCACCACGAAGGGATAGTAAATTAGGTTTATTATCCCTTCGTGGTGAAAGGGTCAGGGCCATGGAGGTGACGAGCAGTGAGAGGAGTGCACATAGTACTCCCCTCAGAGCGCATGTGTGTTTGGCCAGCTGTCTCGGGCCGGCCAAACACACATGCAGTAGGCTCTCTCCAGTCTTGCACTATGTTGCCGGGCTGGAGAGAGCAGGCACAGGCTGCCAGTCTGCTTGGGAGCGCCTAGCCAGGGCGCTCCCAGCCAATCCTGACGCTGCTCTAAGCAGCGGCAGGATTGGCCACAGGGCAGGCTGGGAGCCTGTGCCTGCCTGCAGCGATGACGAGGGAGAGAGGAGCGGCGCAGCACGGCGCAGCTACAGAGGAGGTACTTTTTTTTATTAGCTAAATTTTACACCCCCCCCCCCCCCCGCTGCACCCACCCACCTCTTTATAGGTCAGCGAGCCACGACTGCTGGTAACTACTGTCATCAGAACACTCTGCTTTGAGAGTTTCTTATAAAACATATGAAAAATTATGAGCTAGAGCTGTGTAGGCCAGGGACAGCAGGAAACTTTGAACTATTATTGCAAAACGGAACCGAACCCTAACTGCACTTCCAACACATTTATTCCCAAATCAGAAGGAAAATACTCAAGTTGCTTAATTTTTCCTTAATTTGAGTCATTCTGAAGTTACCTCTAGATCTGGAAACCTAATTCAGGAAATGGATTTGCCTTTCAAATTGTCACATTAAGGGTTCTTAATAAAAAATTCAAACCCTTCACGCACGCACTGACCAAATGGCTTCATAGCATTAATGGTACTAACAAGCTCCCTTAATGTTTTTGGCAAAATACTTACTTCCTTGTTTGACATAATAGTTAATAGTGCTAACATCCACGTTTGATGTCAAGACAGTATTAGTTACTTAAAAAAAGGTAACAATAGCTTTGTGTTGGCTTGCTTTGCGTGGCAGTTTATAGCGCTCAATGACTTGTGTTTATACTTCTGCTAATATAGTATTTTGTATGTGTAAATGAATAAAGGACGAACCCTACATGCCCACGGTGATTAGGGTAATTATACTAAACAGTGGTTCAGTGAGGCTCATTGGGAATATTACCTACTGTTCTACTCAAAGATAATTCAATTATTCCTGTGCATATACTATCACACAAAATCCATGACTTACATCCAATAACTCAAGCCAATGGAAATACATACAAATCCAGCCACTTTACTCTGTTGTACAGGATTTGTAATTAATCTGATACAATAAGGTGCAATATGTACAGTGAAAAAGGAGTACAGACAGCGCAGTGCTCATAAACAGTGATCAGGTTAAAGTAAAGTTATAGTTAAGTGAAATGTTGGAGAACAACATAATGTTTGAAGCTCTGAAAAACACAAATTCACCAGTTATAGTTAGAGTTATCTCAAGTAACTATAACTTGTGCTCTAAGGTAACTATAACACGCACTATGGTCATGCACAGTGTTCTCATCAATAATTTCATTGTAAATATTGCAGCGATATTATCAATGATGTCATAAAAGATGTCCTGAGTGATGTAGTATGTGGAGTAATTAGCAGTGCATGGCAAGGGCATGAGTTATAGTTACCCTAGGGCATGAGTAATAAGTGATTCGTTTACATCTGGTTCCTGCTGGCAGGAGCATTTTTATAGCTCCCAAAGTATGGGAGTAGATTTAGTGTTTGCTCCTGTATGGTGGGAGATTTAAAAATGCTCCTGCCAGATTGAGCAAACATGTATCCTTGCTTGCACTAGTGCGGGCAGGGAAACTGTGTTCTGGGAGTGGGCTCCCGGGACACAGTCAGTGAGCCGGCTCCTGGGGAATTAAACAGCTCAGGGAGGTGATCATGTGCCCCCGTCCTTTTACTTAAAGTGAAAACCCTGGGAATGGGGTCCCTGGTGCCTTTTTAAGGTTCCAGGAGGGGGCTGTGTGGCACCCCCTCCTTTTATTTACATTTCGGCCCTGGGGGATGGGGTCCTTGGCACCTAAGCAGGCTCCAGGAGGGTCCTATGGTCCCCCCTCCCTATATTTAATTCCTCGCCCCAGGAGATGAGGTTCCCTATAGCCTTTTTAGGCTGAGGAAGGGGAGCCACGCGGACCCGCCCCCTTTTGTACACATGTCGACACTCAGAGTTTCAGAAAGAGGTGCCAGGCACACTCCTCCCTCAAAAAAATAATGTTTCCCCTCCCCCCCCCCCCCACACCTCCCTATGTCCTGGCCCACTCTGAAGGGGCGTTAATAGAACAAGTGTGGAGCCTGCACTTGTTTTTTTTTTGTTTTTTTTAGATATTGCTACAAATTTGTGAATCCTTCCTGAATTTGCAACAAAAGTTAAAAAAAAATAACTTTTTGGGCCCTAGCCAGCAGGCCTAGGTGGTCAAGGTATCCGTACTTTGCCCGTGCCTTTTTTCTAACTTTTTTCAAACTTTTTTTCCCTTAGGACTCAAGGCTGAGTCCTAGTCTTAAGATGGCTGCCATCACTTCCTTGTTAATGTGGTGGCAGCCAATCAGACATCAGCATGAAATATGTTGGCTCTACAGCTCGATAGATATAATTTTTTAACCTTAACACCAAAAGCACTATTTCTGGACCAAGATCTAGCTTTCTGCTAAATGTGGTGTAAAATCATTGAACTGCTTGGGCTGTAGCTGTGTCTATGAAAAATATGTTTCAATGAAAAAACATGAATGGGGACACATTATTTGGGACCCCCCCTCCTTTTACTCGGCCCCTGCCAAGTCAAAAAAGTAGCACTTTTTTGGAAAAGTTTCTTGGAGATTTTTCAAATGGCACCAAAGTTTTAAACAACACAAAAAAGCCATTTTCTATGGAAACACAATTTTAACTATAACTACACAGTGGTGACCATCACTGGGTTATATATATATATATATATATATATATATATATATATATATATATATATATATATATATATATATATATATATATATATATATATATATATATGTGTGTGTATATATATATATATATATATATATATTTTTTTTTTTTTTACATACACACACAGTAATAACCCCAAGATTGATAATACATCAAGCTTGTGCCTCCAGGATACTGGATACAGTTATACAAGCTTTTTTCCAATATGAATGAATCATAGATCACCATGGGAGGAAGGGTTGACGTTTCAACCTGAAGCAAATTGCCGGGTTGCAGCAGGACCTAATCATTTGTCTAATGCACCACTACAATGATCAGACTCCACACTACCAATTCAGAATGAATGAATAAACTTTATTGTGTAATTAAATAATATTGATACAAAATACATCAAAATGCCAAAATAACAAAATAGTTTATGTATAAATTAACTGATGCTTTCATACTCGAGGAACGTGTACTGCTTTCACTTGCGACTTAATAGTGGAAAATATCAAATCCATGTACTTCCCAAAGCGAGGCAAGTTCATAGGGATTTTGGTTGTCAAGCAGAAATTCAAGTCCTCCTTGCAGTTTGAAATCCCATGCTTTAATAAAGCATCTTCAATAAAGTGTGTCGTGCAGGTAAAAACTCAGAGCAACAACAAAGCAAATGAAATATCGACTCTCTTTTAATTGAGAAACCTGCAAGGGCCAATTTCAGTTGCTGCAACCTAAGCTGCACGGAATTCATTAATGGGAAGACCATACGTCTTGTTCGTAGGATTTCAAACCTGGTCTCCTTGCTAAGTACAGCACTAAAATAGGGTGGCACCTTGAGTCCTCGTAAGGCTTTGAGTCTGGAACAGCATAGCTGCTAGATTTGACCATGTCCAAACCAGCCTTTCTTGCAAGCGCCAGGGGCTATTCCTCAGGATAGATTTAATACAAAAGTATGACAGTGAGTTGGAGGCTAGTGTTTTCATATTGACATTTAAGTCTGTCACGGCTTCTCCTAAATACTGAGACCAGGGATTGCTTGGTTTTAAGTAAATCTTCTGAAGTACTTTAACGTATCTGATTTGGCTATCTGGTAAGACTTGCTGAGTATAATAACAGTATTTGAAGAAGGAGGTATGCGTTCAAAATCCTGCCCAGTCAAGCCAAAGTCCAGACAAGGGAGCGAGCAGTGTGTGTATTTTGGTAGGTCGAAAAGTCACCTGCAAGTAATTTATTGTATTTTATCCAGTACACAAGAGAATTTCTCAGGGTATGCTTGATGCCGGTACAAAAAGGTTGGTTTTAACTTTGCCCATTTAACCCGTAAAAAGCTTCTGCTGATGGAGATTGCAGCTTGGAAATTAATTTGGAGAAGGTGAATACCACTCTTGCTGACTTCCTTGTAATATGACTTAAGTGTAAATAAGGTTTGCCAGTGTTGGAGAACCATACACTTAAATAGTTATAGGATGTTGTTTGTGCACTGGTAAAGTCCCTTAGTCTCCAGTGGAGTTTCATTTTGTTCTTATATCTCTCAAAGATCATTACCTTTGTTTTATCAGCGTTGATGACCAGATTGTTGTCCTCATTGTAGCTATTAAACGCAGCAAGCGAACGTTGCATGGCCATTTTAGTATGGCCAAGAATGAGTAGGTCATTGGTGTATTGAATCACTGGCAGTCTACAGTATGTGTGCCTATTGTCTGAGGGATGGGGTTTGCCTTTTCCGGTGTGTTTGGGTAACTAGGGGTAAATAACGTGAAGGCTGACATGCACCCTTGTTTTAAGCCCCTATTTGTTGGAATTTGGTTTGTGGTGCAATTATCTCTACCTGCCCTAATGCTGATCCAGGCGTCTGAATAAAGGGAAATGATTGTTTCCAGCAAGGTAGGGAGAATTACCCAATCTGCAAGCTTGGCCCACAGTTTGTTATGGTGCATCTCATTGAAAGATGCTGAATAGTCTTTAACACTTGCAAAAGGTTCCGGCCAAGATGGCACAGAAGCACAGTGGCCCAGGTAAGACAAGACAAAATGTTTTCAATTGTAGAAAAGTATCGTCTGAAACCCGTTTGATACTAGGGAATTAGCTTGGCCCCAAGAGCCCAAGTCTCTACTTCCAGGAGTAAAATTTGTATGTAAAATGTTACTTCAACATCCAGTTAAGCGACAATTACTTCAGATGGAGCTGTTTCATTTTTTATGAATGGAGTGTAGAATGGACCCCTTACATTACTGTGGAACACCGTGGATAGGCAGCAGTACACATATAGGGGGGTTAACAGGTTTGTCCAGAAGGCAATGTCTGTTTTAATAAGTGACCCTGGTAAGCTGTTGGGGCAGGGGCTCTGCCTGCTGTAATGGATTTAATTGCTTAGCGTACGTTGGCCTTATTAAATATCTCACTTGGGAGAATGTCAGTCATTCTTTGTTTTGAGCCACCCTAGCTGGCTGTTGGTTTTGCCTTTTAAGTCTGCATCTATGCAGAGGAATTTGACTTGCTCAAACCATTTTGCCATGGGGGCTCCATTTCTTATGGTAATGTGTTTGTTATGTAATGAATTTATGTACTACTAAAATTTGGCTTGGTTATTATTATAAGATAAAAGTGAGTATACGTGGAGCCATTCTGATTCCACACGATTAGATTTTGTTTTCCACAGAAGGGTGCAATGAGCTTTATACACAACGCTTGGTTATTGTGCCTGCGGATTTATAGGTGTTTTGCTTGCATTTTCTGGCCGCTGCATTTAAGGCTGTTTTGCTTTTTCTAAGCTCCTCGGTGTAGCATAGGCAGGAGTTGGACACAGGATTCCTTGATACTTTACGGCCTTTGTTCCATTTTCCTCTTAGGCAATGACATATTGAGTCCATTATGAGGGCCAGTGTGATTGCGAATGTAACTAAGAATCTACTGGACTGATAGTGAATGCTTCCATTTACTAAATTGGTTATGTGACGCCTGTTTCCACTTTATCCTTCTTAGTAGCTGGTATTGTCTTTCCCCAGTGGCACTGCCCATGGTGTCTAATTGAGGCGCATAAAAATGTTCTACTTGAAACTGCATTTTATCTGGATAATGGTCGCTTTCTGAGTGTACCAGCAAAGTAAAGGCCAAACATAGTTCCAGTAATAGGGGGCACACAAAAGCGTAATCCAATGTATTAATGCACCTGGAAGTATTTGGGAGGTTGTTGGTGGATAGAATAGTTCTTTGGCCTGTATTTAGCAAAATAATCCTATGAGATTGAAGCCAGCGACTGATTCCCACGCTGAATGAGTACTGATTTTTATAGGCGATAGAGCAGGACTGTCTAAGTTGTGTATATTGAAGTCTCCAGTGACCAGAATCCCCTATACGGAGAACCTACAAATTAAGTTTTCAAGCGCCTTGAAAAAGGTTGTCATTTTGGCCTTCCAGCCCCCCTATTGTGCATGTTTGCTCATACTTTAATTAACAGCCATGATTTCAATCTTTTAGGAGGGTGAAAACAATTGACTGTGTAGGAAAATGCCCCTGTTGCCATGGTCACCCCCCCCCTTTTTGCCTAGTGTTGATGTCAGCTTTGATTGGAAGTGTGCTAGGACCCTGCTAACCAGGCCCCAGCACCAGTGTTCTTTCCCTAAAACTGTACTTTTGTTACCACAATTGGCACAGCCCTGGCACACAGTTAAGTTCCTTGTAAAAGGTACCCCTGTACCAAGGGCCCTTTTGCCAGGTAAGGTCCCTAATGGCTGCAGCATGTATTATGGCACCCTCACGGACCCCTCACTCAGTACATGCACGCTGCCTTGCAGCTTGTGTGTGCTAGTGGGGAGAAAAGACAGTCGACATGGCACTCCACTCAGAGTGCCATGCCCACCAACCACTGCCTTTGGCATAGGTAAGTAACCCCTCTAGCAGGCTTTACAGGCCTAAGGCAGGGTGCACTATACCACAGGTGAGGACATAGCTGCATGAGCACTATGCCCCTACAGTGTCTAAGTCAATTCTTAGACAATGTAAGTGCAGGGTGGCCATACTGAGTATATGATCTGGGAGTTTGTCAGAAACGAACTCCACAGTTCCATAATGGATACACTGAATACTGGGAAGTTTGGTATTCTCACTTTCCGATCCTCAAAATCACTCCGAGTTCTGTATTGACCCTCTATACTACGGTTTTAGATCGCAGTTGTCTTGGGGGCCTCCCAAATGTCACTCCTGTGTGCCTTCCAGGGCCCCAGATCCCATTTCCTTGGACATCCACGTCTTTTGTAGACAGTCTTTTGAGCCAGCATGCACCAGTCCATATCTTTACTCCACTCGGCTAGGAATGGCACCTGCTCCACCCCCACATTCTGGCAATGTTGCTCTTAGCGACTGCCAGACCCAGCGTTGCCCTCACCCGTGGCTTTCGAAAAAGTTCAGATTCCCCCATATGTTCAGAAGACACCACCGGGGGAAATCCCAATTCATCATTTAGGCCCTCATTACAACCCTGGCGGTTGGTGTTAAAGCGGCGGTAAAACCGCCAACAGGCCGACGGTAAAAAAAAATGGAATTATGACTGTGGCGGAAACCGCCAACATAGACAGCCACTTTAACACTCCGACCGCCACGACGGTAGAAACAAACAGCATGGCGGTCACCGCCAACAGACAGGCGGAAGACAATATACCGCCCACACTATTTTGATAGGCCAATCTTCCACCTTTTCCGGGGCAGATTAAACGTGAACAAAAACACAGCGGAAACAGGACTGGGAAGGGGAAACACTCACCCCTACACAACCCACGAGGAACTCCAAATCCTCCCTGCGATTGTCTTCCTGTTCCTCTACCAGAAGCACGACCGACAGCAGCGATGACCACGGTGAGTAACGCAACACCCCCACCCTCACCCACAACAACACACACACCAATACATGCTGAAACATTACATTTACACCCCTCAACCCCCCCTGGAAGAAAGCAAGGAAATGATTGAAACCATTGTAATCAATAAACATCCATTAATCAAAAATATATATACTGTACACTCTGAACAAATATGTACACCAAGAATTAAAGTCCAGGTCCTGCACCAATATAGTCCGTGGACCACTGGGCCCAAAATGCATGGGCGAGGCCCACACAAGATACCCGATCGAAACAGAGAGAACACTGCAGGGGCATCAGATCGAAATAAAACAGGCACCTCAGGGGGAAGGGAAAGAGGGCACCTCAGCCAGATGAGTGCACGATTACCAACACAAAAGAATGATGGACGGAGTGCTGACAATGCAAACACTCACCCCCAGTCACAGATCTGGGTTTAATCCATCGTTTTTTTGCTGCCCATGCCCTTCCAGTTTGGACCCAGCCATATGCAAATCAGTCTTGACCCTGTTCCCATGGGAACAGTCCAGCCCGAACTGCCAGGCCAGGTCTTCCCTGGACTGGAAACAAGCATCCTGGGACCGGTTTCGGGGTTTCACCCCTCATCAGCCAGGCTAGCTTGAATCCAGTGGCATGGGAAGCACGGGACCCACGTCTGGGCATACCCTTCCCACTTAGGGCAACATTACCAACACAAAAGAATGATGGACGGAGTGCTGACAATGCAAACACTCACCCCCAGTCACAGATCTGGGTTTAA
Source organism: Pleurodeles waltl (assembly GCF_031143425.1). Taxonomy (NCBI): domain Eukaryota; kingdom Metazoa; phylum Chordata; class Amphibia; order Caudata; family Salamandridae; genus Pleurodeles; species Pleurodeles waltl. The sequence continues at coordinate 823,163,874 of NC_090447.1, forward strand.
TCCATCGTTTTTTTGCTGCCCATGCCCTTCCAGTTTGGACCCAGCCATATGCAAATCAGTCTTGACCCTGTTCCCATGGGAACAGTCCAGCCCGAAATGCCAGGCCAGGTCTTCCCTGGACTGGAAACAAGCATCCTGGGACCGGTTTCGGGGTTTCACCCCTCATCAGCCAGGCTAGCTTGAATCCAGTGGCATGGGAAGCACGGGACCCACGTCTGGGCATACCCTTCCCACTTAGGGCAACATTACCAACACAAAAGAATGATGGACGGAGTGCTGACAATGCAAACACTCACCCCCAGTCACAGATCTGGGTTTAATCCATCGTTTTTTTGCTGCCCATGCCCTTCCAGTTTGGACCCAGCCATATGCAAATCAGTCTTGACCCTGTTCCCATGGGAACAGTCCAGCCCGAACTGCCAGGCCAGGTCTTCCCTGGACTGGAAACAAGCATCCTGGGACCGGTTTCGGGGTTTCACCCCTCATCAGCCAGGCTAGCTTGAATCCAGTGGCATGGGAAGCACGGGACCCACGTCTGGGCATACCCTTCCCACTTAGGGCAACATTACCAACACAAAAGAATGATGGACGGAGTGCTGACAATGCAAACACTCACCCCCAGTCACAGATCTGGGTTTAATCCATCGTTTTTTTGCTGCCCATGCCCTTCCAGTTTGGACCCAGCCATATGCAAATCAGTCTTGACCCTGTTCCCATGGGAACAGTCCAGCCCGAACTGCCAGGCCAGGTCTTCCCTGGACTGGAAACAAGCATCCTGGGACCGGTTTCGGGGTTTCACCCCTCATCAGCCAGGCTAGCTTGAATCCAGTGGCATGGGAAGCACGGGACCCACGTCTGGGCATACCCTTCCCACTTAGGGCAACATTACCAACACAAAAGAATGATGGACGGAGTGCTGACAATGCAAACACTCACCCCCAGTCACAGATCTGGGTTTAATCCATCGTTTTTTTGCTGCCCATGCCCTTCCAGTTTGGACCCAGCCATATGCAAATCAGTCTTGACCCTGTTCCCATGGGAACAGTCCAGCCCGAACTGCCAGGCCAGGTCTTCCCTGGACTGGAAACAAGCATCCTGGGACCGGTTTCGGGGTTTCACCCCTCATCAGCCAGGCTAGCTTGAATCCAGTGGCATGGGAAGCACGGGACCCACGTCTGGGCATACCCTTCCCACTTAGGGCAACATTACCAACACAAAAGAATGATGGACGGAGTGCTGACAATGCAAACACTCACCCCCAGTCACAGATCTGGGTTTAATCCATCGTTTTTTTGCTGCCCATGCCCTTCCAGTTTGGACCCAGCCATATGCAAATCAGTCTTGACCCTGTTCCCATGGGAACAGTCCAGCCCGAACTGCCAGGCCAGGTCTTCCCTGGACTGGAAACAAGCATCCTGGGACCGGTTTCGGGGTTTCACCCCTCATCAGCCAGGCTAGCTTGAATCCAGTGGCATGGGAAGCACGGGACCCACGTCTGGGCATACCCTTCCCACTTAGGGCAACATTACCAACACAAAAGAATGATGGACGGAGTGCTGACAATGCAAACACTCACCCCCAGTCACAGATCTGGGTTTAATCCATCGTTTTTTTGCTGCCCATGCCCTTCCAGTTTGGACCCAGCCATATGCAAATCAGTCTTGACCCTGTTCCCATGGGAACAGTCCAGCCCGAACTGCCAGGCCAGGTCTTCCCTGGACTGGAAACAAGCATCCTGGGACCGGTTTCGGGGTTTCACCCCTCATCAGCCAGGCTAGCTTGAATCCAGTGGCATGGGAAGCACGGGACCCACGTCTGGGCATACCCTTCCCACTTAGGGCAACATTACCAACACAAAAGAATGATGGAACGAGTGCTGACAATGCAAACACTCACCCCCAGTCACAGATCTGGGTTTAATCCATCGTTTTTTTGCTGCCCATGCCCTTCCAGTTTGGACCCAGCCATATGCAAATCAGTCTTGACCCTGTTCCCATGGGAACAGTCCAGCCCGAACTGCCAGGCCAGGTCTTCCCTGGACTGGAAACAAGCATCCTGGGACCGGTTTCGGGGTTTCACCCCTCATCAGCCAGGCTAGCTTGAATCCAGTGGCATGGGAAGCACGGGACCCACGTCTGGGCATACCCTTCCCACTTAGGGCAACATTACCAACACAAAAGAATGATGGACGGAGTGCTGACAATGCAAACACTCACCCCCAGTCACAGATCTGGGTTTAATCCATCGTTTTTTTGCTGCCCATGCCCTTCCAGTTTGGACCCAGCCATATGCAAATCAGTCTTGACCCTGTTCCCATGGGAACAGTCCAGCCCGAACTGCCAGGCCAGGTCTTCCCTGGACTGGAAACAAGCATCCTGGGACCGGTTTCGGGGTTTCACCCCTCATCAGCCAGGCTAGCTTGAATCCAGTGGCATGGGAAGCACGGGACCCACGTCTGGGCATACCCTTCCCACTTAGGGCAACATTACCAACACAAAAGAATGATGGACGGAGTGCTGACAATGCAAACACTCACCCCCAGTCACAGATCTGGGTTTAATCCATCGTTTTTTTGCTGCCCATGCCCTTCCAGTTTGGACCCAGCCATATGCAAATCAGTCTTGACCCTGTTCCCATGGGAACAGTCCAGCCCGAACTGCCAGGCCAGGTCTTCCCTGGACTGGAAACAAGCATCCTGGGACCGGTTTCGGGGTTTCACCCCTCATCAGCCAGGCTAGCTTGAATCCAGTGGCATGGGAAGCACGGGACCCACGTCTGGGCATACCCTTCCCACTTAGGGCAACATTACCAACACAAAAGAATGATGGACGGAGTGCTGACAATGCAAACACTCACCCCCAGTCACAGATCTGGGTTTAATCCATCGTTTTTTTGCTGCCCATGCCCTTCCAGTTTGGACCCAGCCATATGCAAATCAGTCTTGACCCTGTTCCCATGGGAACAGTCCAGCCCGAACTGCCAGGCCAGGTCTTCCCTGGACTGGAAACAAGCATCCTGGGACCGGTTTCGGGGTTTCACCCCTCATCAGCCAGGCTAGCTTGAATCCAGTGGCATGGGAAGCACGGGACCCACGTCTGGGCATACCCTTCCCACTTAGGGCAACATTACCAACACAAAAGAATGATGGACGGAGTGCTGACAATGCAAACACTCACCCCCAGTCACAGATCTGGGTTTAATCCATCATTTTTTTGCTGCCCATGCCCTTCCAGTTTGGACCCAGCCATATGCAAATCAGTCTTGACCCTGTTCCCATGGGAACAGTCCAGCCCGAACTGCCAGGCCAGGTCTTCCCTGGACTGGAAACAAGCATCCTGGGACCGGTTTCGGGGTTTCACCCCTCATCAGCCAGGCTAGCTTGAATCCAGTGGCATGGGAAGCACGGGACCCACGTCTGGGCATACCCTTCCCACTTAGGGCAACATTACCAACACAAAAGAACGCCAGCTCCACGAGGGGGCTCCATGCCCACTGATGTATCCTGAGGAGTGCAAAGCCACAGTCTCAAGTCTTTCCAGTGGGTGGTTTGCCCACTGCCTTATCCTGGGGAGTGCAAAGCCACAGTCTCACAAGTCTTTCCAGTGGGTGGTTTGCCCACTGCCTTATCCTGGGGAGTGCCAAGCCACAGTCTCTCAGGTGAATGCCTTTCCCCACTGGTTCTGGAGGGGGCTTGGTGCCCAGAGTGCTTCATCCTGCCAAGGATTGAGGGAGTGGATGTGATACTCCACTGGTTCTGGAGGGGGCTTGGTGCCCAGAGTGCTTCATCCTGCCAAGGACTGAGGTAGTGGATGAGTCACTCCACTGACAGTGGTGCTACATGCAAGCTGGCCAGTCCCCTGGAACTGATCACAAGCCTCGTACGAATGACCACTGGGGATGGCAGCCATGTCTGCGGTGGTGCCACTGGCTCAGGATGTGGCGTGGCCGCTGGCGGCGGGTTCAATAGCGGCGATGCTTGCAGTGCTCATTGGGCAGCGGAGCTGGTGGGGGGCTCACTGACCTCTGTGCTGGCGACTTGGTCCTGAGCTGCGGTGCTGGTGGGGGGCTCATTGACCTTGGTGCTGGCGACTGGGTCCTGAGTGGCAGTGCTGGTGGCAGGCTCACTGAGCTTGCTGCTGGCGGCGGTGTCCTGAGCGGTGGTGCTGGTAGGGGGCTCACTGAGCTTGCTGCTGGCGGCGGTGTCCTGAGCGGCGGTGGTGGTGGGGGGCTCCCTGAACTTGCTGCTGGCATCGGTGTCCTGAGCGGCGGTGCCGGCCTTGTCTGCTATGCAGGTTGCGGCAACGTTGACTTTCTTTTTCAGGCCCTTCCCCACCTTGAATGGTGGCGCAGCTGTCTTGCCACTCCCAACTGTTGTCCTGGCTGAGCCCTTGGTGGCAGGTGTTTTGGCCTTCTCCCTCCGGGATGTGGGCAACTGCTTCTGTTTAGGAGGTGGGGGAATGTCCTTGGCCTCCCTCCTTGGGACACTGGCAGCCCTGCTGCTTGGCGCACTGCAGAATCCATTTACTGCTGGCACCACTGTGCCCGGTGATGTGGTGGCTGAGGTGCTGGGTTGGGACCTGGAAAGGCGGGCCCTAGGGGACGGAAGTGGTGGGGAGGTGAAGGGAATAGGTCAAGGTTTGACAGGAAAAGTTTTTTTGACACACTGGGACTGGTAGATGGAGAGGGTTGGGAGTGGAGGAAGAGGTAGTGGTTGTAGGAGGTGTACGTTTGCTGACTTTGGATGAAGGTGCATGGGCTGGAGGCTGTCATGAGGTGGATGGCTGTTGGGTGGGTGTGTGATTGCGTTTGTGTAGTTTGGGAGGAGGGCTCACAGACACACTGGTAGAGGACACAGGGGATGTGTGAATGGTAGTGGGGGTGGTGAGTGCACGTGAGCGGTGTGTGGTGATGGGCGTACTGGTGATGGAGGTAGTGGCTGAGGATGTAGTGCATTCAGGTGTGAGTGGAGACGTGACAGGTAGGGAGGAGGGAGACGTGGAGGAGGGGGACACAGTGGAGGCAGTGGATGTTGGTATGTGTGCATGGGTATGATGCTTGTGTGAGTGCCTGTGGGATGTGTGGTGCTTATGTTTGCCAGAGCTACCCTTGTGTGTTGAGGTGTGTGCATGCTGGTCTGATGGTGTGCTCCGGATAGGCTGAGGTACTGGGGATTGGGTCTGGGTTGAGGAAGTTGGAGGGGGGAGGTTGGACAAAGGGACAATGGCTGCCATCAGTGCTGAGGCCAGAGTCTGAAATGCTCTCTGTTGGTGCTGCCTGACCAGAATGAATGCCCTCCAGGTATGCATTTGTCTGTTGCAACTGCCTCTCTACACCTTGGATGGCATTCAGAATGGTAGACTGCCCAATAGTGAGGGATCTCAGGAGGTCAATGGCCTCCTCACTGAGGGCAGCAGGGCTGACTGGGGCAGGGCCTGAGGTGCCTGGGGTGAAGGAGATGCCCACCCTCCTGGGTGAGCGGCCATGGGGGACACGCTGAGGGGCTGCTGGGAGGGCGGTGCTGGTAGGGGGGTGGCGGCTGTACCTGTAGATGCGGGGGGCACAGAGGGGCCCGCGACCGCAAGGGAGCTCCCATCAGAGGAGTCGTCGGTGTCGCTGGTCTCTGCTCCAGTCCCTGCCATGGAGCTCCCCTCTGTCCCACTGGTGAATTCTGACTCCGTAGTGTCGCCCTCCAGGGCCATGTGGGATGCAGCTCCCTCCTGCTCCGGTGGCACAGCTCCTCCGCATGATGATTTAATGCACACAAGAACAGGGAGACCACAAAAAGGGGGGGGGGGGGAAGAAAGTAGGAAGACATGTTCAGTACGTGCAATAACACTACCGTTGGCGGACACTACAGACACAGCAGCCCTCTGCACTACGCCATGCACTTAGAGTTCCCTAATTCATCACAGGGACATGGGGTACATGGCCTATGCCCGATTGCTGCACACATGGAAGTCACAGGAGCCTGACTAGGTGTAGATGGCTCTTACTACTGGAGGGGGTGGGGTGCCACTTAGCCTGCCTCAGAAAGGGTCCTTGCCTAAAAGGCTCGCCCTAGCCTAGGGGAACCCACACCCCACCTCCCCCACCCAGACACCTCCAATGCACGCAGAGTCAGATGGCTGTGACTTTACTCACACCCTTGTGGCTACTGTGATGCCCTCAAGCACCCATCCAACTCCGGATACGCCACTGCCAGGATCCAGAACATCAGTGGGGTCATGGTGTGACGGGCACCCCTCCCACGTTAGGAGGCCATTCCCAGCTGGGCATCCGCCGTCTTCTTGCTCCAGCGGCAAATTACCTCCCATCTTTTATGGCAGTGGGTGCTCCGTCTGTGGTGGACCCCCCCAAGCCCAGACGTCCTTGGCAATGGCACGCCAAATATCCTTCTTCTGGTGGGCGCTGACCTAGAGGAATAGTACAGGGGAAAAGGAAAACTTCTAACCGTCCGGACCGTCACAGTCATTGGCCCATGTTCCCACCCTTGCCCTGACGCACATACACTCACTGTCGGATCATGCAGGCCTCACCGCCCCCCATCTCACATCCACACCACTCCAAACAAGCATTGCCCATACAGCATGCTCACAGTGTACTCACCTGTTTGTCTGGAGGACTGTAGAGTAGCATGTACTGGGGGAGGACCCCATCCACTAGTTTCTCCAACTCCTCCGAAGTGAAGGCAGGGGCCCTTTCCCCAGACACATGAGCCATCATCGCTTCCAGACACAGGTCACAGCAGCACTTGCAGTGTAGGTCCTCTCCTGTCGAAGATCAGGTATCAAGTCAGTGAACAGAGCGAAAATGGCGGTCACATCCACGGCGGTGCGAACCGTCACCACCGGCGTACATGGTCATTGGCTCCTGGGACCCATAGGGTCCAATGTTAACCAATGCAGGATTGTGCTGCGGTGTTCGACCGCCTACCGCTACGGTGTACAACACCAGTGCAGTTACCTCATATCCCCTTGTTCCACATTACAGGTCAGGCAGCCGCCATTCCAGGGGGCCCCATGGCATTAATTTTAAATGTGTCACACATATCTAGGCCTTGCATACACACTAAGACATGCACGTAGTGGATTGACAAATGTGTGCAATAAAGATGTTATTTTTAGTACCTCAGTGTTGGCTGACCCTCTGATCGCTGTTTTCATCCATGGAGGATGTCCGCTGGGGCACGTGAGGAGATGGCGGCATCCTCCGGTGTACAGACTGCTGGTGGACCTGTCGACAATGGAAGAGCGACATGTAATAGTCACCTACAGACTTGATCGTGCCACAATCCAGGAACTGTGTGCCCAGTTGGAGCCAGACCTGATGTCCGTTATCCGCCATCCCACAGGGATACCCCCTCTAGTGCAGGTCCTGTCAGTAGTCCATTTCCTGGCAAGTGGGTCTTTTCAAACTACAGTGGCCATGCCATCAGGGATGACCCAGCCTATGTTCTCCAACGTGTTGTCCAAAGTGTTGTCTGCCCTGCTGAAACACATGCACAGCTACATCGTTTTCCCTCAGGTGGAGGACTTGCCAACAGTGAAAGGTGACTTCTATGCCCTGGGCCATATCCCCAACATCATTGGTGCCATTGATGGGACACATGTGGCCTTGGTAACCCCACCCGCAGGAGTGAACAGGTGTACAGAAACTGGAAGAGTTACCATTCTATGAATGTGCAGATGGTGTGTTTGGCCGACCAGTACGTCTCCAGTGTGAACGCCAAGTTTCCTGGCTCAGTGCATGATGCTTACATTCTTAGGAATAGCAGCATCCCTTATGTGATGGGGCAACTCCAGAGGTACCGTGTGTGGCTAATAGGTGAGGACAATTACCCTATACCCTGTGATTAGTTGTCTGGGTCTGGGGTTGTCCCTAAGGGTTAGTGTGTGTCTAACAGTTGTCCCTCGACATTTGCAGGTGACTCTGGGTACCCCAACCTGTCATGGCTAATGACCCCAGTGAGAAATCCCAGGACAAGGGCAGAGGAATGCTACAATGAGGCACATGAGCGAACTAGGAGCGTGATCGAAAGGACCTTCGGCCTCCTGAAGGCTAGGTTCCGGTGCCTCCATATGACAGGTGGTTCTCTTTACTACTCACCAAAGAAGGTGTGCCAGATCATCGTGGACTGCTGTATGCTGCACAACCTGGCTTTGCGATGACAGGTGCCTTTTCTGCAGGAGGATGGTCCTGAAGGAGGTCTTGTGGCAGCTGTGGAGCCTGTGGACAGTGAAGAAGAGGAGGCAGAAGAAGAGGATATCGACAACAGAAACAACGTTATCCAGCAATACTTCCAGTGAGACACAGGTTAGAAGACATCACTGCCTCCCACATGTCATAGAATTGTTAGACCTATCATATGTCTGTCACTTTCACCCAGTGCATGGACCCTGACTTGTCACTTTGCATTTCCATTTCACAGATGTGGGTCCCCATGTGTGACCTCTGCTATGTTACCTCATGGACTAGAGCTGTGTGACATGGGTATTTTGACAATAGAATGGACATTGCTATTTTCCTCAGTTATTGCAAATACACATTAGTGAAAGTACAGACTGACTCCAGATTGTTTTGTGATTCAAGGGTGTTTATTTAAGTGCAAAATAGTGGAGGGGGTTGTAAAATGGTCGGGGGTGATGGTGGAGGAATGTACATGGCAGAGTCCAGTCTATTTGTCTCACAGGTGCATTGTCGAAAGGGGCATAGGAAGTGGAGCAATGGCAGTTTAAGGATGGACAGGGTGACAAAGTGGGATAGAAGGATGACATTCATGGTGGTCTCATTTCTTGGCGGGGTCTTGGCATTGTTCTCTGTCTTTGTCCTGGATCTTATGGACCGTTTGCGGGGTGGTTCTCTATCTGCAGGGGGTGGGGTGCTTGTGTTGTGGTCCCGTGGCGGGGCCTCCTGTCCACTAGCGCCGGCGGAGGGGTGGGCAGTTCATCATCGAGGCTAGTGTCAGGGGCCCCTTGTTGTGCCACAGTGTCCCTCCTGGTGTTCACGAGGTCCTTCAGCACCCCTACAATGATGCCCAATGTGGTGTTCATGGATTTGAGTTCCTCCCTGAACCACAAATACTGTTCCTCCTGCAGCTGCTGGGTTTCCTGAAACTTGGCCAGTACTGTTGCCATTGTCTCCTGGGAAAGGATGTTGGAGAGGGCCTCGTGGAGAGTGGGTTCCCTGGGCCTGTCCTCCCCCTGTCGCACAGCAGACCTCCCAATTCCCTGGTTTTCCTGGGCCTCTGTCCCCTGAACTGTGTGCCCACTGCCACTGCCCCAAGGTCCCTGCTGTTCTTTGGGTGGTGGGTTAGCCTGGGTTCCCTATAGTGGCGGACACACTGCTGCTTAACGTGTCCTGGGGACAGAGGTATGGGCCCGCTGGGTGGGTGCTGTGCTGATGTTTCCTGAGGGGGAGGCTCTGTGGTGGCCTGTGACTGTGTGAGGGGAACCAACTGTCCCGAGGTCCCAGATGGGCCAGGCTGGTCACCTAGATCCAGTTGGACAGAGCTGCTGTCATCACTGTGGGCCTCTTCTGTGGGGGGAGTGGACATGTCTGGAAACTCCTGTCCGGTGACTTTTGGTAGGGGACCTGCAGAGGTGTAAAGGCATGATTATTGCTTTTGTGTGTGCCATGGTGTGCAATGGGTTGGTGACCCTGTACCCCAGTGCTTACATTCCTGTGTAGGACCTTGTGTGGTAATTGTTTAGGGGTCTGTGTGGGTATCTGTAGTGGACATGCATTGGTGATGGGTGTCCATGCTTTGTTGTTGCATGCAGGGCTTGGTGTTGGGATGTGTGGTTTGTGATAGTGGGACATATGTGAGGAGTTGGAGTGATGGGGTTGATGGCGAGGGTGGGGGTATGTGATAGCATGCAGGTAGGGTGGGGGATGAAGTAGTTAAAACTTTGACTTACCAGAGTCCATTCCTCCAGCTACTCCTGCGAGGCCCTCAGGATGCAGCATGGCCAAGACCTGCTCCTCCCATGTTGTTAGTTGTGGGGGAGGAGGTGGGGGTCCGCCGCCAGTCCTCTGAACCGCAATGTGGTGTCTTGAGACCACGGAACGCACCTTCCCCCGTAGGTCGTTCCACCTCTTCCTGACGTCATCCCGTGTTCTTGGGTGCTGTCCCACTGCGTTGACCCTGTCCACGATTTTGCACCATAGCTCCATCTTCCTAGCTATGGAGGTGTGCTGAACCTGTGATCCAAATAGCTGTGGTTCTACCTGGATGATTTCCTCCACCATGACCCTGAACTCCTCCTCAGAAAACCTGGGGTGTCTTTGCGGTGCCATGGGGTGGTGTGGGTGATGTGTGAGGTGGTGTGTGTTGTGCTGTGTGGGGTGATGTTTAGGGGTGTGTGGTGTTTTGTGCGTGGAAGGTGTATGAATGATGTGTGTTGTGTGCCTCTGTATGCTGGTGTGGTCTTTGCTTTGCTGTCTCTCTGCTTCTCAAAAAATGTTGGTTGTAAGGGTTTGTGGGTAATGTGGGTGTGTGTTGTATATTGTATTGGGTGTGTGGGAGTGGTGTGTGTATGTGTATCAGGTGTGTGTATTACGAAATGTCCAATGTGGTTGTGTTTTGTATATATGTGTGTGTATTTTGAGCACGGCGGTGTGTACCGCCAATGGAATACCGCAGGAGAAAGACCGCTGCGTGGATTCGTTGGTCGTGGTAGTGTGGGAGTATTCCTGTTGGCGTGACGGTGGAGGTTCTGTTATCGCCTGTTTATCACTGACCTTTGGTGTGGCGGACTTGTGTGGGTGTCTAGATTTTGGCGTATTCTGAGCTATGGGTCATAATAGCTGTGGCGGAATTCCGCGGCCGCGGCTGTTTGTTGGCGGTCTTCTGCACGGTGGTAAGCGGGATTTACCACCAATGTTGTAATGAGGGCATAAGTCTCTTCACCACCTTTCCTCAAGATGCTTATATTTTTGGACAATCACAAATCACATGATAAAAGGTGCCCATTTGACCACAGCCCAGTCTAGAATTGGTCATTATCACTCTGCCCAATTTAAACAGTGTGATTGGGGAGTAGTAGGCACAGTGTAGTATCTTTAATTGCACAAATCGGAATCCTGATCTAATGGCAATTTCTCCTGGGGAGGCCATGGCTTCTATCCATTCGTCATCTATATCCCCTAGATCGCAGGCCTATTTATCATGGAATGGGGCCATATTGTCTGGGAAGTTGTAGATTATTTTCTTATATGTCAGAGAGGTGGCTTTGCATGACGTATTCTTATAGAAGCCAGTCCTCTAAGGGCGTAAACTCTGGGAGTTGTGTGTTTTTAGGTATCGTCGTGTGAAGTGTGTGTCGGATGTGTAGATATCTGTAGTGTTCAGTCTGGGACAATTGCTATTCCTTTTGCAGCTCCACAAAAGATAGAATCACTCCCTGGCTCCACAGGACCCCAACCATAGAAAAATACCTATTAGGTCCCATTTGGTAAATCCAGGTGGAGCTCTCATTGTACCTAGTACTGCCATGACCCAAAGAGATGTGGATTGTGTCAGCTTGCTTGGCCACCTCAGTAATATGGTTACCCTGTACCGTAGTTCTATGACTATGTCTGTCGGTCCTTGGCATTTGGCACGTTTGGGGGTGACGTACAGTGCTCTAAGATGACCTCCCAGTTGTAAATTTAACTATCCATGCCATAGACTGAGTCCTCCCGGGAGTCACAAGCCCAACCATTTATTGTGGTTAGTGGCGTCGCCCAATAGTATTTTTGAACATCGGGTAACACAATACCTAAGTCATACCATCACCTTCTCAGTTTGTTTTGCGCTATTCTGGCTGGGCCTCCATTCCAGGACAGTGTCATCACTTCGCTATCAATAGCCTTGAAGGTGGAGATATGAACAGGATAAGGTGTATATATAAAAGCCGGGGTAGGGACATCATTATAAATAGAGAAGCTCTACCCAACAGTGTCAGAGGAAGTGCCCTCCAGTGATGTATGTCTCTTTTCAACCTTTGAAGGGGTGGTAGTAAATTTTTAATGTACAAAAGTGTCCGGTTCCTTTAACGTACACCCCCAGATATCGAAAGTCCTCAGTCACTATCTCTGCCGGGCAGCAGGCACAGTGGCACCCCTGCAAGACATAGATCTAGGATTTCCCTCAGTTAATAGTGTATCCTGAGTGGCTTTTGTAAATGTGAAATATTTGCATCAGTCTGTTCAATGTCAGCTCTGGGTCTGATATGTATAGCAAAATGTCATCCGCATAGAGAGAAATTCTATCCTCCCAGTGATTTGGCCAGTGAAGGCCTCAAACCAAAGGGTGTTGCCTTATCCAGGCTGCCAGAGGCTCCAATGTTAGGGCAAATATTAAAGGTGACAAGGGGCAGCCCTGTCACGCACCCTTTTGTAGATGGAAGATCTTCAACAGACTACCATCACCCTAACAAATGCTAGGGATGCGGTGCAGAGGAGTCTTATCCATTTGAGGGACACTGGAACAAAGCCGATTTTGGGGAGGACCTCAAAAATAAAGGTCCAGTCTATGGAGTCGAAGGCCAGCGTGCGTCCAGAGGAAACACCACTGCTGCATCTCTGATCTGTGGGGCCTTGCTCAAAAAATTATGCAGCCGCCTCAAATTTAGAGTGGTGCTTCACTGGTGCATAAAACCTGATTGATCTCAGTGGACCAAGGAGGGAATTACTTTCAGGAGACGATTATGTGGGCTAGGTCAGTGTGGGAGACAGCTTCTCACACCCTTCATCCCTACAACAGGGAAGTGGTCTTATATGTCCTGTGCTAGGTGGTGCACCTCTGTGAAGACATGGGCATGCCACGTTAATGTGAAAATGTAATCTATGCCAGACATGCTACCATGTGCTCCAGAAAGGAAGGTAAATTGTTGTTCATGTGGATGATGTGTCCTCCATAGGTCTGTTAGCCCTATAGCTCTCAGGATGTCTGATAAGGGGCGTGTAGGTGCTGATAGCAGTCTGGGTGGTCGAAGATCACAAGTATCGCATAACGCCAAGTTAAAGTCTCCTCCAATTATCGACCTTCCTTCTGGCAAACCCAGAATAGGTGTGGTGTCGTGCAGGCGTGGTGGAACATATACAGAGCAGATACTAATGGTCTGTCCCTCCCATTTTCTGGTTAGGGCCACAAAGTTGCCATGGGCATCAGGCCAGGTCTGCTGAACCACTAACAGCAGTGCTTTCTTAGCTAAAATACCCACACCCCTTAATCCCATTGTGAATCCTAAATGTGTAATTAATTTGTAGCCCCATCTGTCAAGTATCTTAGAGGAGTGCCCTTGTAGGTGGATTTCTTGTAGTAGGGCTGTGTTGGGTGACAGCCTTTTAAGATATGGGAGGACTACTCTACATTTCATTTTGTCACCTAGCCCATTGACGTCCCTGATAGAAGTGTTATGAAGGCTCTGCTGGATTGTTTGCTATCTCGCAGGACAAAACCTGGGGAAGTAAGGGGATATTCCGTGTGTCTCCTATAAAGTGTGGTGTGTGTGCTCAGAAACTCCTGTGCTCCATAGCCTGGAGTCAACTTGAACAAACAAAAAAACCCAGAGCTCCCTCCCTTCCTGCATGGCGGCCACAAACCACCTTTCCCAACTGTGCAGAGTGCCTGTCATCCTTTAACAAGCTTAACAGTGGAGAACAGTGGTCCCTTGGTACCATCCCTCCACCCGACTACACAAACTTGCAAAAGAGTTACTTGTTACCAACGTTCTGTCATAGTCACCTCTATCGACTTAGGGGTGTTCTCTCCAAGTCCCAAGATAGGACAGCTTTCAATTAGTCTTGTCAGTACCTCATCGGCAGGAAGGATCCTGCTCTGGGCAAGTCAGTCCTCCTCCTGCGGATCTATGGGAACATACTAAAATGTTATTAGACATGATCAACTTGATCACTAAAAATAATTTTTTCCTAATTAATAACATTTGGTATCGACAGAATCAAGGTGTAGCCATGGGCTCGAAGTTCTCTCCATCATATGCTAACTTATTTATGGGGTGGTTTGAACAGTCATGGATTTGGGGTCCTGGTGCTGCAGCTTGGCAGACGTTTATTTTATTTTGGGGACGCTACATAGACGATTGTTTTATGATTTGGACTGGAGGCAAAGAAAAACTTGTAGAATTTTGCAATTTTCTGAACTCTAATCACATGAATGTTAGATTTACTTATCAATTTAGTGATGAAAAGATTGAGTTTTTAGATGTAGAACTTTTTATTATGGAACATAAAATTCATAGTAGACTCTTTCGTAAAACAACTGCTTGTAACTCCATCCTTCATGCAACCAGTTCTCATCCCAAACATCAGATTGCAGCAATTCCTTTTGGTGAATTTTTAAGAGCTCGACGCAACTGTAGTCTAGATAATGAATTTATTGCTCAACTTAACGACATGGAGAGGAGGTTCATAATGCGTGGCTATTCGAATAAAATTATTAAGAAGGCTCGACATAGAGCACAGCACTTAGATAGAAATACAACATTAGAACTTATAGAACGTAATAAGTCTAAGGAGGCACGTGATACAGTTAGGTTTATCACTGAATATACTGATGCATCCCTTATTTTACAAAAATTTATGTTCAAACATTGGAAATTACTTTCACAGGACCCAATATTTAAGGATATTGCATTAGGGCCAATCAAGACATCCTTTCGTAGGGGTAAAACGTTGAGAAATCTTTTAAGTCCCAGCTTCACGACTATCCCTCCTAAAATAACTTGGTTATCTCAAAAAGAAGTTGGTTTCTACAGATGTGGCGCATGTGGAGTGTGTCGCTGGGCCTGTCATAAGTTAAAAGAATACCATCATGAGGGCAAATCATATTTAATATGTTCTACTATGGATTGCAATTCCAATTATGTTGTGTATATAATACGATGTAAGTGTTCAAAAATCTATGTGGGCAGCACCATACGACCACTTAAAATTAGAATAAGCGAACACATGCGGGCACTTAAAAATGAGGATATGAGATATCCCCTGGTGACCCATATGGTCTCATGTTCTACACAAGTAGTTCAAAAGAGGTTTACATTTTTTGGTCTGGAACACATTGTACATAACCCAAGAGGTGGCAATAGAGAGTTATATTTACGCCAACAGGAGGCATTATGGATAATGAGACTGAGGACTGTTGAAACTGGTCTTAATACTGATAGAGAATTAGAGTTCTTTTTGGGTGATTAATCATTAAATTTTTGACTGTTTGTATATTAATTTATATGTAATATTCTATGTACTATATAATATTTCTACTTGTTAACATTATCAAATGTATATGAGTGCTGAGCCAAAATTCTCATTTGTCTATTCTTTTAATAATAGTGGGGTTACTATTATTGATTTGTTCTTATATTTTTATTTTCTTTGGTTCCTCATAGTAATCACATATTATCTATTGTTGTTAATTAACGTGTGCTGCTATATATATGTAGTCGTTATAAAAAGTTAATATGGTGATTTCTCGAAATATGATATAGTGAATTTTTCCCCTTTTTTTACATTATTCTTTTTTCTTAAGTACTATATAAGGGGTGCATTTATGCATCTATATTATCGGTAGTCATTTATTAATAGTGGAATGTAGGCATTGTGAAGTGTGTGAAATCGGATCGTTTACGTGATTAGTCCGATTTCCATGCCTATTCCCTTTCTTCTGAAATGGTGTATCACCAACCCTGAAGTGTATTTAACTTCCGGGTCGATACGCGCGGCGTCAGCGTACTCGCTAGACGTACATGAAACAGGAGACGGAAGATGCCGGTGATTCTTTTTGTATACTGACAATTCGAAATTGAGACGTGAGTGTTCTCGGTAGACTTGAGTATAAGATTTTGAGCAGGTTAACTGATGGATGAGACATTTATTTGATTTTTAGTAGGTGGTACATTTCAAATCAGATCGTCATAGAATTTTAGAGACTATTAAGTCTATATTGATTAATAATAAGCGCTTTCTTATTATATTCTGTTTATTTTTTAATATGGTGGATACAATAAGTATGTGTAGTTGATGATGAAACCCATGTGTTGGCTTATTTTATTTTGATATTCATTGTGGGTTTTTCTTGACAGCAGTGGAAATATCAGATGTTGAAATAATCTATAGGACAATTTATTATTGCTGGATCGACAGTTTATTTCTCGATTATTATTTGGATCTGTAAGGTATAGTAACATAATTTAAATCATGGTTTTGTTTGGTGTTTGGTGTACACTATAATTTAAATGCATGTGGATTGATATACTAGTGGTGTTATGTGGTTTACAGGTAGTTCAGTGGTGACATATATAAAAAGATTTTTTTGTTAAGGATATGGACTATATATTTTATTTGTTTTACATGAGAGGTTTGTCCTTTTCCTTTTGTAGACATTTTACACTTTTTGCTCTTTGGGGTGCATAATACACTTTTAGATAATGAATTTCTCCCTTTTGGGTTATGCATGCACACTTTGGGTGCACGTATATGTTATTTGACAATTGAGCATATTGGCCATTACTCATGTGTGTTATCTATGATTTTTTAGCCCTGAAGAAGTCGTTTAGGGATGTTATTCACTCCCAAAGACGAAACACGTGTTGGCTTGAACATCTTGTAACCAGAATGTGGCTTGAATTTGGACATATGAACAATTTGGATCAAAGATTGCTCAACAATTAAACATTTTTCATTAAATACCGTGGACTAATTGCTTTAATAAGCGTAACCGAAAGTTGGTTATAATCCGTTAATCTGAATAATTATGGACTACTGTTGCTACAGTTTTCTTCCCGCTTTTCCCGTTGTTCTATATTCATAATATTGTTTTGGGTCACTCTATTACATTTATGTACTTGAGGAGATTTTGATGGATATGTTTACATTACGAGTTGTTTAAATATTTGTTATCAGTGTTTTTCTAGGGGTCACCCCATTGTGCAATATATTATTAGTGTGAGGTTTAGGACCTCTGAGGGTTGGGTGTTTCCCTTGTGGGGTTTCCCCAATATTTATACTGACAGACTAGTACTTTGAGCGCCATTTCCTCATACTACACCCCGTTTTCAGTATTGTTTGCATTAGAGGAGGCTGCACAGGTACTATTGAACAATTTTACTTCATTATGGATAGAAATAAGGCAGCAGAGGAACTATTCAGTAATTTAGCAAAGGGAGGTATGCTTGTTAATAAATCGGGGGGCACTATACCAAAGGAAGGCCTCCGGAGCAAATTTATTAAATTAGAGAGAATCAAGAAAAATGAATTATCTAAATGGTGGGATGGAATAACGTTAAAACAATATAAGAAACTTAATCGTATTCCTCGAGGCCTAAGGTCTCAAATATTTCCCACATATGATGATCTGGATGAAGATTTATTGGTATTATGGGAAGAGGAACTCACAGCGAGTTCAATGAAACTCATGGATATATTGATTATTAACTCAGAGAGAAAGGTGAGTCAATTACAAATTGAAATTAGTACTCTAGAACAGGAAATTACATCTTTGGATCTTAGAGAAGCTACCGAGAAAAATTACAAAATTTTGGAAGATATCTTACTTAAACATCAAGAGGAAATAATGCAAAGAAAAGCGCGCAAATTAAAGCGGGACGAGAGAGATTATTTATCAGGTAGAATTTTTACTTTTGCTTCTAAATATGATCATCTGTTTCACACAATGGGGCCCCTTCGGGGCTCAGGAATATCAAAGTCTTCTGACTCATCGTCAGTTAGCACCTCGGTAACTAGTGACAGTGATGTAGAGAGTGGAGCTGGGACTTTGGCTCACACTACCTCAAGTGGCAATAATTTTTTAGTGGAACTAATGAGGATGAGACGAGGCAGAAATGCTCTAAACAAAGAGGTGGGACAACCAAAAAGACTAGGAGAGGCAGTAGAGGAAAGGGGCAATATGACAAAGGAGTTGGAAGGCGTCAAGACGAGATCTCGAGACAGGAAAATGTGAACTCTGAAAATACATCACTAATTAATATAGTGAATTTATCAAGTCTGGAGTTAACGACAGGGATCAAAAACCTTTTATCAAAAGGTCTGAGTTACTGTCCTACAAATTTTGGTGACCCTTGTAGATCCAAAATTGATTTATTTAAATTTGTACGTAAACTCAAACTTAAACAATATTTTCATAATAACCCAGGCAGGTTGACTCACTCTGAGACAATTGAATCCTCCTCCAGTAATCTGTCTATTGAGGATATTCATGATACAGCAGTTTTATTATCTTTAGTCGAACGAGATGAAGACCCTGATATTACTGCGAGAATTTTACATGATCTTGATATTGTTTCGGATAAAAGTATATCTAGTGGTCTCAAATTAAAATCTAGGTGGACTCCTAGATCTCTAGCTTCCAATTCTCTAGATAAATTTTTTGATGCAGTGTGTCAGGATTATGACAAATATTTAATCAAGAATAAATCTCGACAGATATCCAGTAATTTAAAGATTGAAGAACTCACTGCTTTACAAGAATTGAGACAGAATAAAAATATTATCATTAGACCTGCGGATAAAGGTGGAAATGTGGTCATTATGAATAAGGTGGATTATGACAACGAAATTGTATCACAGCTTAGTGATGTGTCCTTTTATGAGAAATTACCACATAATCCCATTTTTATGCTTATGTGTACCATTAACAGAAATCTATTGGAGTGGCAACATAAGGGATTACTTAATAAAGATGAATACTTATACTTGAAGGTACATCACCCTCGGTATCCATGTTTGTACACTCTACCTAAAATACATAAGGGTTCACCATTTCCACCAGGAAGACCTATAATATCGGGTATATTGGGCCCGACAGAAAAACTTTCGGAGTATGTTGATTGCTTTTTGCAGCCATTGGTACATAATCTCCCTTCGTTTATTCGGGACACCACACACATTCTTATTATCCTAAGTGATGTGGAGTGGGACAGTAATATGCTTCTGGTGACCTTAGATGTTGTATCACTTTATACATGTATTAATCATGACTTAGGTTTGGAAGCTTTAAAATATTTTTTGAACAGAAGACCTGCGGATCTATGGGAACATACTAAAATGTTATTAGATATGATCAACTTGATCACTAAAAATAATTTTTTCCTATTTAATAACATTTGGTATCGACAGAATCAAGGTGTAGCCATGGGCTCGAAGTTCTCTCCATCATATGCTAACTTATTTATGGGGTGGTTTGAACAGTCATGGATTTGGGGTCCTGGTGCTGCAGCTTGGCAGACGTTTATTTTATTTTGGGGACGCTACATAGACGATTGTTTTATGATTTGGACTGGAGGCAAAGAAAAACTTGTAGAATTTTGCAATTTTCTGAACTCTAATCACATGAATGTTAGATTTACTTATCAATTTAGTGATGAAAAGATTGAGTTTTTAGATGTAGAACTTTTTATTATGGAACATAAAATTCATAGTAGACTCTTTCGTAAAACAACTGCTTGTAACTCCATCCTTCATGCAACCAGTTCTCATCCCAAACATCAGATTGCAGCAATTCCTTTTGGTGAATTTTTAAGAGCTCGACGCAACTGTAGTCTAGATAATGAATTTATTGCTCAACTTAACGACATGGAGAGGAGGTTCATAATGCGTGGCTATTCGAATAAAATTATTAAGAAGGCTCGACATAGAGCACAGCACTTAGATAGAAATACAACATTAGAACTTATAGAACGTAATAAGTCTAAGGAGGCACGTGATACAGTTAGGTTTATCACTGAATATACTGATGCATCCCTTATTTTACAAAAATTTATGTTCAAACATTGGAAATTACTTTCACAGGACCCAATATTTAAGGATATTGCATTAGGGCCAATCAAGACATCCTTTCGTAGGGGTAAAACGTTGAGAAATCTTTTAAGTCCCAGCTTCACGACTATCCCTCCTAAAATAACTTGGTTATCTCAAAAAGAAGTTGGTTTCTACAGATGTGGCGCATGTGGAGTGTGTCGCTGGGCCTGTCATAAGTTAAAAGAATACCATCATGAGGGCAAATCATATTTAATATGTTCTACTATGGATTGCAATTCCAATTATGTTGTGTATATAATACGATGTAAGTGTTCAAAAATCTATGTGGGCAGCACCATACGACCACTTAAAATTAGAATAAGCGAACACATGCGGGCACTTAAAAATGAGGATATGAGATATCCCCTGGTGACCCATATGGTCTCATGTTCTACACAAGTAGTTCAAAAGAGGTTTACATTTTTTGGTCTGGAACACATTGTACGTAACCCAAGAGGTGGCAATAGAGAGTTATATTTACGCCAACAGGAGGCATTATGGATAATGAGACTGAGGACTGTTGAAACTGGTCTTAATACTGATAGAGAATTAGAGTTCTTTTTGGTTGATTAATCATTAAATTTTTGACTGTTTGTATATTAATTTATATGTAATATTCTATGTACTATATAATATTTCTACTTGTTAACATTATCAAATGTATATGAGTGCTGAGCCAAAATTCTCATTTGTCTATTCTTTTAATAATAGTGGGGTTACTATTATTGATTTGTTCTTATATTTTTATTTTCTTTGGTTCCTCATAGTAATCACATATTATCTATTGTTGTTAATTAACGTGTGCTGCTATATATATGTAGTCGTTATAAAAAGTTAATATGGTGATTTCTCGAAATATGATATAGTGAATTTTTCCCCTTTTTTTACATTATTCTTTTTTCTTAAGTACTATATAAGGGGTGCATTTATGCATCTATATTATCGGTAGTCATTTATTAATAGTGGAATGTAGGCATTGTGAAGTGTGTGAAATCGGATCGTTTACGTGATTAGTCCGATTTCCATGCCTATTCCCTTTCTTCTGAAATGGTGTATCACCAACCCTGAAGTGTATTTAACTTCCGGGTCGATACGCGCGGCGTCAGCGTACTCGCTAGACGTACATGAAACAGGAGACGGAAGATGCCGGTGATTCTTTTTGTATACTGACAATTCGAAATTGAGACGTGAGTGTTCTCGGTAGACTTGAGTATAAGATTTTGAGCAGGTTAACTGATGGATGAGACATTTATTTGATTTTTAGTAGGTGGTACATTTCAAATCAGATCGTCATAGAATTTTAGAGACTATTAAGTCTATATTGATTAATAATAAGCGCTTTCTTATTATATTCTGTTTATTTTTGAATATGGTGGATACGATAAGTATGTGTAGTTGATGATGAAACCCATGTGTTGGCTTATTTTATTTTGATATTCATTGTGGGTTTTTCTTGACAGCAGTGGAAATATCAGATGTTGAAATAATCTATAGGACAATTTATTATTGCTGGATCAACAGTTTATTTCTCGATTATTATTTGGATCTGTAAGGTATAGTAACATAATTTAAATCATGGTTTTGTTTGGTGTTTGGTGTACACTATAATTTAAATGCATGTGGATTGATATACTAGTGGTGTTATGTGGTTTACAGGTAGTTCAGTGGTGACATATATAAAAAGATTTTTTTGTTAAGGATATGGACTATATATTTTATTTGTTTTACATGAGAGGTTTGTCCTTTTCCTTTTGTAGACATTTTACACTTTTTGCTCTTTGGGGTGCATAATACACTTTTAGATAATGAATTTCTCCCTTTTGGGTTATGCATGCACACTTTGGGTGCACGTATATGTTATTTGACAATTGAGCATATTGACCATTACTCATGTGTGTTATCTATGATTTTTTAGCCCTGAAGAAGTCGTTTAGGGATGTTATTCACTCCCAAAGACGAAACACGTGTTGGCTTGAACATCTTGTAACCAGAATGTGGCTTGAATTTGGACATATGAACAATTTGGATCAAAGATTGCTCAACAATTAAACATTTTTCATCAAATACCGTGGACTAATTGCTTTAATAAGCGTAACCGAAAGTTGGTTATAATCCGTTAATCTGAATAATTATGGACTACTGTTGCTACAGTTTTCTTCCCGCTTTTCCCGTTGTTCTATATTCATAATATTGTTTTGGGTCACTCTATTACATTTATGTACTTGAGGAGATTTTGATGGATATGTTTACATTACGAGTTGTTTAAATATTTGTTATCAGTGTTTTTCTAGGGGTCACCCCATTGTGCAATATACAGTCCTCCTCCCCAAGTCCACCACGGTTCTCTGGTAGTGCTGCCGTGGGGGTGTTCTCTGGTCACTTCAGGGCTGATGGTTTTTCACTTGGTCGCCCTGGCCTTTTCTCTTTTTGCTGGTCCAGTGAACGGATTTCATGCTTGTGAGCCGCTACCTCTGTTTTTGCTGCCGCTGAACCATCTGGCGCCAACCCTCTAGCCATTCCCATGTTGCTTTTGGTGTGGTAAAATGCCAAATTCTTCCTTCTGTATCCACTCAAGTGTGCTGGGAATTACATTGAGTATTTCATTTCTCATTCCGGGAGAGCATGTTTTACCTTTGTGAAACTTTGACGAAGGCGTTGAACCTGAAGGGTGTAATGCAGGAATAAAAAACTGGTTGCATTGTCTATTTGGATCGACGGTGCCCAACGTGTGGCTTGGAGAATGGCGTCCCGGTCTCTATAGTTGAAGATACGGGCTATTATCGTACACAGGGAGAGGGGGCCTGGCTTTAGAGGGGCACCCGGGACTCTGTGTGCCATTTTCACTAAAAAATATTTGGAGAATCTCTGTGGTTGTAATTTATTAAGCATGATAACTTCCACAAAGCTGTCTGTCATTGTTCCCTCAGCCGGCTCTGATACTCCAACTAGGCAAATATTATTGCACCTTGAGTGCCCTTCGAAATCATCTAGTTTTGCTCCTAGTGACACAATTGTGGCATGCATGTCTTTGACCTGAGTCTCTAGGGAGGCTGAATCAGCCTGGACAGAGGCCAGGGAGTCCTTTGTGTCCTTCACGCGGTCACTCATGTTATGGAGGTCGGCGTGCACCAATGTGAGTTCAGTAGATACTGAGTCTGTCTTGAGTTCCAGTGCTTCCTTCACACCCTGAATCGCAGCACACACATCTTTGATAGTGGGTGTTTCATCGTCCTCCTGTGACTGAGCTGTTTCTTCTTCCGTGTCTGCTATGGTGGGCTTGCCTTGTTAGCCATGAGGAAGGGCGTATTTATCCTGTTTGGTTTGTTGCATTGGCCGGGTTCTCGCCCTCCAGCCATGATGGCCCAGCCTTGCTTAATTTGTGCAGCAGGAAAGAAGGTTGCTGGGAGGACACTCACTACTGTCTGCCTGGGGGTTACCACTTCAAGCCCTGCAGTCTGTCAGGTTTCCTTCTGAGAGCCCCTCCCTGTCCCAGTGTGTGGTGCGAGGTTTATTATCTCCACGGGCACACTTACATCATACAGGACACCATGGGTTATTCACTGCTGCTGTAAAGGCAAAGTCACACTGTGGACATGTAGTTCTCCTGAGCCCCTATGTGTAGTTCCAGTATTTGAGTCACTTGGGGGAGAGTATTGTAATTCTGGAGTGTGCACTGTTGTGAGATTTCAGTCCCTGCCCTGACGTTTTGCCGCCCAGATCAGATATCCAGGATGGTGTCTGAACTTACTTTTCAGGTAAAAGGTCTCCTTGCAGCTATGACAGAATCGCACAGTCTTTGCCAATGTTTGCCCCTTTGGGAAAGTTGAAGGGCCCAGTGAATAGCTTTGCAAGTGGTGGAGGCAGAGCTCTAATCGTGCTTAAAGTCTGAGTGGACCAGGTACCCTGGTGCCGGGGTCTGCGCAGTGGGCGGCTTCCTTGCCTGCTGCCCTTGGTGTATAATTAAGCCCAGTGTGATTGTCTTGTGGGTAGAGTTCGCTTGCAGCATGTGGTGCCTCCTTTGCCCTGCAGTGATGACAGCATTTTGGGTGTTTTTTTTTTGAGGAGGGGCTTCATTCTATAAGGAGTGCAAGTGCCCAGTTGACTTGCGTAGGTGTCTAGCTCATTCTTTCTCATGGGACACCATTTGCATGAGTGGAGGCCCCCTCTCACTCCACCGTTATTCACAGCGGACAGCCCACTGAATTCAGCCCTTACGCGCTGTTATTCCCACAGCTGGGGAAGGGTGTCCGGTACCCACTGCGCAAGTCACCGGAACGTCAGGCCTCCATTCTGCTGCGAGGTGTTTCCTTCATGCCTTGGCGCCACTGCATTTGTCCCACGCTAGTTACAGTTCCAGTGCGGCTCCGGGCCTCGCCCTTCCGCTGAGCCTGTTCCTTTCATTGCTGGAGGCTCAAGTGAGGGCCGAGTTGTTCCTGCAGGGTGGGAGACTATTTGTGATGGATTTAAGCTAGTGGGTTGAAATAGTGAACAGATGTTGGCGGGTTGTTGGAGAGAGGAGAGGAGCCGATGGTTGCCCACACCCCTGTGAAATCTATTCTTTTTAAAATAAATCTTAAAAGGGGCCTACATCCCACCCCCTTGCTTTTCATGCTTTTCATTGGTTCCTCTGCTTGCCCCTTATTTTTTCTCCATTTCTATTGGTTGTAGCACTATTTCGTGCATTTACCAATGCTTGGTCCTCATGTGTTTGTTCTTATCAGTGTCCCAAGGCCCAAGTACTGTGTTCATCCGCTTTGGTTTTGGAACTTATTTTTTTAACTGATATTGATTAGCTACTTTACACATAGTGCGAATCCCAAAGAAGGTATCAGAGTGCTTCACAGGCGTGGAGAAATAATGTGATTTTCACAGAAACTCTGGATGTTGTGCCTTCCACTGAGACTCAAACCCTTATGGCAATGGCACTCACCAGTTCCTCCCTTCCCCCTGGTCAATATGCACTCACCAGTCCCCCGGGGCAAAAGCAGGCACCCACTCTAGTGCTCCCTTTTGTTGCTGGGGATGGGGCTTGTTCCTTTGGCAGACAGAGGGGTGTTCTGATTGGTTACCACCTGGCACTGTGATGCAGTGATGTTACTATCTCACCCTGTGAGCATGCATTTCAAGCGCTCACTGTGAAGCCCACCCTACGCCTTGGCCCTACAGATGCATACCATGAAAGCACAGTTTTTTGTTCCACTGTTCATAGTTCTTAATACAAACTTGGCAGCTCTTAGATTGCCTCTCATTCAGTTCGGACATTTCGTCAGAGTAATCCATCGACAGATCATTTATCTTCTTGGTAACGCATGTGCTGCTGAAAAATGGTTAAATCTGTAATTTTCCGAGCCGGGCCCCGCAACACACCCGTGTCAGCCTCCTCTTCCGTAACTACAGTAGCTGTCACGACTATACTTAATCACGTACTGGTTTATTTTGTTCCAGCATCGCATTCCTCATTACAGTTTGTGGCTTGCTCGTCCCTCCCACCACCTCACTCCCATCGCTGCATGCCCCTTCCCCGTTCCTTGATTTTTGTTATTGCACAAGTCCTTTACGCTTTCACAAGCTTTAAATGACCATCACCAGGGCTGGCTCTAGGGCGGTGCTACCTGTACCACTGCACCGAGTGCTGACTTTGGATGGGGGCAACGTGTTTGCAATCATAGTATGGTTTTAAAAGCATCTGCTTCCGCGTTCCTTGCCTTCAGCAGTTTTCAGGCAAAAATAAAAATGGGAAAGAGAAAGCTTTGACTCCTCATAGGGCTAATACAGACGGTGAATATGCCTACTGCAAAAACTCTGTACCATGCAGATTACAAAGTGCATATATTGTAAATAGGTCAGTGGGTTACTACTTTTATTCAGGTACATTCTTTTATTACTTACAGTTTATAAATTACAATCCTAATATAGAACAGTGAGCAATTAACTGTCATCAAAGAACTGCATGCAAAATACAAGGTATAGATTACAGCGTTTTAATTTTTTTCCCAGACTTTCATTATCCTAATGTTGCAAAAAAGGTTAATTTGAGTAAAAATCAATTCTTATTATTAAAGAGAATTCCCAAACACTGTGGTACGTTTTAAATTCAGAGTTTGTGCTTCTCCAGACCAAGCCCTCTTAAACTATACTGTCTACCTGTATGGATGGCATGCAAGTCCTACACCTGTAGCCCTCTTTTTTATATAACATTTCCTATACACTGATTTACACACATATGAGGATTGTCTCTGTGTAATGTGTATGTGGTGTAAAGTGCTCTGACGCCCTACACTGGTATGAGTGGCACTATAAAAATAATTAAATGCATCTGCAAGTATTTATGGAGACTTGAGGGGGACTGTTAAAGGGTCGTAGTGAGGGAATCTGTGGCTGAGATGATCATTGATTGGCGCCAACGAACACTGTTGCACCGGGCGACACCAGTGCTAAGGCCGGTCCTGAGCATTACTGAAGTAAAAATCACTCAGTGATCTGGTGTGTGGTACAGTTTGTCAAATCCATTAAATATAGGACAAGGATTATGGTACCAAATCAAAGGGCATGCTGTGGAAGTTGGAGTCCTACAGATAATAAACAACTGATAGTAACTCCAACAACAGATCTCAGGCTACCACACCTTTCACATTTTCCAAGCAATATGTTTCCATCTTCCTAATTGGTAAGGGCCATTGAGGTGCTATTGCTCTGGTCCTCTACATTGTAATGACCATAATCACAGGACAAAGGAAGTCCGTTAAGGTAGAAATAACAGACAATACATTATAGTCTCATATAGTGGTCTGATTATGGAAATTATAAACGTGCTCGTTCACCTGAGAGAGGACGCGCTGGATTTATGAATAATTAAACCTGCCATTTCCCAGCCATTCACCTGCACCAGCTGCTCACCTGCGCTGGTGGCCCCGGAGACCACTGCTATCCCATTGGCAACTTCAATGACACTCCGTTCATGGTAAGTACCTTCCACCTTGCTATTTAGGGATTTCTAATATTCAACACAATAGCCAGTCATGGCACTGTAAAGTGATGGAGCTGTGCATGGCTGCAGGGAGTTGGGGGTTAGTTGAAGACAATAAATAAATAATTAAATACATTAAAAAAAAGCTTACCTGACTCCTCACCTCATTGACATTCTTCAGGCTGCACTAAAGGCACAGACTCACAGCCTGCCCTGTGGCCAATCCTAATGCTGCTCTCATGCTGCTGGCAGGTAAGGTGACTCTCCTCTCCATAGTGGTGGAGCCACCTCTGAGCTTCCCTGCATGTCTCCTTATCTCCCGCCCTATCCCCTGTAGTTTTGATCCGGTTTCCTCTATGCCAGTTTCATTAAACAAATCCTTTAAGGTTTCCAGCGCTTTAATAAAGACCCTCGTTGCGAACACATATTTGAATAGGCCTGGTAATGAATACTATCATAGTTTCTGAAAAAACATTAGCAAAATCCATGTTTATGTTCACTTATGACTAAATCACTTGCTAAATAGACTTAAAAAACAAAATAAGCATGTGAACAGATATATAAGCTCTCATTACAACATTGGCGTTAAATGCCGCTTACCGCCGTGCAGAAGACCGCCAACACACCACTGCGGCAGCGGAATTCCGCTACAGCTATTACGACCCACATCTCGGAATTCGCCAAAATCCAGACACCCACACAAGTCCTCCACACCAAAGGTCAGTGATAAACTGGCGATAACAAAACCTCCACTGTCACACCAACAGGAATACACCCACACTATCACGACCCATGAATCCACGCGGCGGTCTTTCAACCGCAGGATTCCATTGGCAGAACACACTGCTGCGCTCAAAATACACACACATTTACAAAACACAACCACATTGGACAATTCGAAATACACACACCTGATACACATGCACACACCACTCCCACACACCCAATACATAATAAAACACACACCCACATCACCCACAAACCCCTACGACATAAATAGAGAAAGAAACACAGAGAGAGACACCACTATCAACAATACTAGCATCCACAGGCACACACCATCATCACTCACACAACATCCACGCACCTCAGACAACACACACAAACACATCCCCTCACACATCACAACACACACCACCTCACACATCACCCACACCACACCATGGCACTGCGAAGACACCCCAGGTTCTCTGAAGAGGAGCTCAGGGTCATGGTGGAGGAAATCGTCCAGGGAGAGCCACAACTATTCGGATCACAGGTGCAGCACACCTCCATAGCTAGGAAGATGGAGCTATGGCGAAGAATCGTAGACAGGGTCAACGCAGTGGGACAGCATCCAAGAACACGGGATGACATCAGGAAGCGGTGGAATGACCTATAGGGGGAAGGTGCGTTCCGTGGTCTCAAGATACCAGATTGCAGTTCAGAGGACTGGCGGCGGACCCCCGCCTCCTCCCCCACAACATACAACATGAGAGGAGCAGGTCTTGGCTATACTGCATCCTGAGGGCCATGCAGGAGTAGCAGGAGGAATGGACTCTGATAAGTCAAATCTTAACTATTACATCCCCCACACTACCTGCATGCTATCACATACCCCACCCTCACCCCATCACTCCAACACCTCATATATGCCCCACTATCACAACCCAGACATCCCAACACCAAGCCCTGCATGCAACCCCAAAGCATGGACACCCATCACCAAAGCATGTCCACTACATTAAATTACCACCACAGATCCCCAAACCAAATATCACACAAGGTCCTAGACAAGAATGTAAGCACTGGGGTGCAGGGTCAGCCACCTTTGCACACGATGGCACACACAGATGCAATAATCATGCCTTTACACCCCTGCAGGAACCCTACCCAACGTCACCGGACATGAAGTTTCAGACATGTCCACTCCCCCACAGAAGAGGCCCACAGTGATGACAGCAGCTCTGTTCAACTGGATCTAGATAACCAGCCCGGCCCATCTGGGACCTCGGGACAGTCGGTTCCCTACACACTGGCACATGCCACCACAGAGCCTCCCCCCTCAGGAAACACCAGCACAGCCCCCACCCAGAGGGCCCATACCTCTGTCCCCAGGAAACGTCAAGCAGCAGTGTGTCCACCACTACAGGGAACCCAGGCAAACCCACCACCCCAAGAACATCAGGGACCTGGGGGCAGTGGCAGTAGGCACACGGTTCAGTGGACAGAGGAAAAGGAAAACTGGGGAACTGGGAGGACTGCTGTGCGACAGGGGGAGGACAGGCCCAGGGAACCCAGTCTCCACGAGGCCCTCTCCAACATCATGGGAGCGTACCATAATTACCAGGAGACGATGGCAACGGTACTGGCCAAGTTTCAGGAGACTCAGCGGCTGCAGGAGGAACAGTATTTGGGGATCAGGGAGGAACTCAAGTCCATCAACACCACCCTGGTCACCATTGTAGGGGCGCTGAAGGACCTTTTGAACACCAGAAGGGACACAGTGGCACAACAAGGGGCCCCTGACACTAGCCTGGATGATGAACAGCCCACCACCTCCGCCTGCGCTAGTGGACAGGAGGCACCGCCACAGGACCACAACACCAGCACCTAACCCCCTGTAGATGGAGAACCACCCCGCAAACGGTCCCTGAGATCCAGGACAAAGACAGAGAACAATGCCAAGACTCCCGCCAAGAAATGAAACCACCCCGAATGTCATCCTTCTGTCCCACTTCATCACCCTATCCATCCATCAACTGCCCTATCTTCACTTCATATGTCCCTTTGGACAATGCACCTGTGAAACAAATAGACTGGACTCTGCTATGGACATTCCTCCACCATCACCCCTCCCCATTTTACAACCCCCTCCACTAATTTGCACTTAAATAAACACCCTTGAATAACAAAACAATCTGGAGTCAGTCTGTGCTTTCACAAATGTGTATTTGCAATAACTAAGGAAAATAGCAATGTCGATTGTATTGTCAACATACCTATGTCACACTGCTCTAGTCCATGAGAAAATATAGCAGAGGTCACACAGTGGGACCCACATCTGTGAAATGGAAATGCAAAGTGACAAGTCAGGGTCCATACACTGGGTGAAAGTGACAGACATATGATAGGTCTAACAATTGTATGAGATGTGGGAGACAGTGATGTCTTCTAACCTGTGTCTCACTGGAAGTATTGCTGGATAACGTTGTTTCTGTTGTCGATATCCTGTTCTTCTGCCTCCTCTTCTTCACTGTCCACAGGCTCAACAGCTGCCACAAGACCTCCTTCTGGACCATCCTCCTGCAGAAAAGTTACCTGTCGTCGCAAAGCCAGGTTGTGCAGCATACAGCAGGCCATGATGATCTGGCACACCTTCTTTGGTGAGTAGTAGAGAGAACCACATGTCATATGGAAGCACCGGAACCTGGCCTTCAGGAGGCCGAAGGTCCTTTCGATCACTCTCCTAGTTCACCCATGTGCCTCATTGTAGCGTTCCTCTGCCCTTGTCCTGGGATTTCTCACTGGGGTCAGTAGCCATGACAGGTTGGGGTACCCAGAGTCACCTGCAAATGTTGAGGGACAACTGTTAGACACACACTAACCCTTAGGGACAACCCCAGACCCAGACAATCATTCACATGGTAAAGGGTCCTTGTCCTCACCTATTAGCCACACCCGGTGCCTCTGGAGTTGCCCCATCACATAAGGGATGCTGCTTTTCCTCAAAATGTAAGCGTTATGCACTGAGCCTGGAAACTTGGCATTCACATGGGAGATGTACTGGTCGGCCAAACACAACATCTGCACATTCATTGAATGGTAGTTCTTCCAGTTTCTGAACACCTGTTCACTCCTGAGGGGGGGGGGTACCAAGGCCACATGTGTCCCATCAATGGCACATATGATGTTGGGGATATGTCCCAGGGCATAGAAGTCACCTTTCACTGTGGGTAAATCCTCCACCTGAGGGAAAACGATGTAGCTGCGCATGTGTTTCTGCAGGGCAGACAACACTCTGGACAACACGTTTGAGAACATAGGCTGGGACATCCCTGATGCAATGGCCACTGTTGTTTGAAAAGACCCACTTGCCAGGAAATGGAGTACAGACAGGACCTGCACTAGAGGGGGGATTCCTGTGGGACAGCGGATAGCTGACATCAGGTCTGGCTCCAACTGGGCACACAGTTCGTGGATTGTGGCGCGATCAACTCTGTAAGTGATAATGATGTGTCTGTCTTCCATTGTCGACAGGTTCACCAGCGGTTTGTACACCGGAGGATGCCACCATCTCCTCACCTGCCCCAGCGGACGTGCCCTATGGACGAGAACAGCGAGCACAGAGTCAGCCAACACTGAGGTATTAAAAAAAATATTTATTGCACACATTTGTCAATCCGCATTGTGCCTGTCACTGTGTGTATGTAAGGCCTAGATAGGTGTGTCGCATCTAAAATTAATGCCATGTGGCCCCCTGAAATGGCGGCTGCTTGACCTGTAATGTGGGACAAGGGGATAGGAGGTAACTGCGCTGGTGTTGTACACCGTCGCGGTAGGCCGTCGAAGACCGTGGCGCAATCCTGCATTGGTTAACATTGGACCCTATGGGCTGAGCAGCCAATGACGATGTACGCCGGCGGTGATGGATCACACCGTCGCGGACGTGACCGCCATTTTCTGTCTGTTCACTCACTTGATACCTGACCTTCGACAGGAGAGGACCTACACTGCAAGTGCTGCGGTGACCTCAGTCTGGAAACGACGATGGCTCATGTGTCTGGGGAAAGGGCCCCTGCCTTCTCTTCGGAGGAGTTGGAGAAGTTAGTAGATGGGGTCCTCCCCCAGTACATGCTACTCTACGGTCCTCCAGACAAACAGGGGAGTACACTGTGAGCATGCTGTATGGCCAATGCCTGCTTGGAGTGGTGTGGATGGAAGATACGAGGGGGACTGAGGCCTGCATGAGGGGACGGTGAGTGTATGTGCGTCAGGGCAAGGGTGGGAACGTGGGTCAATGACTGTGACTGTCTGGACGGTTAAAGATTATCCTTTTCCGCTGTACTATTCCTCTAGGTCAGCGCCCACCAGAAGAAGGATATTTGGCGTGCCATCGCCAAGGACGTCCAGACCCTGGGGGTCCACCACAGACGGAGCACCCACTGCCGGAATAGATGGGAGGACATTCGTCGCTGGATCAAGAAGACGGCGGAAGCCCAGCTGGGGATGGTCTCCCAAAGTGGGAAGGGTGCCCGTCGCACAATGACCCCCCCTGATGTTCCGGATCCTGGCGGTGGCGTATCCGGAATTGGATGGGCGCTTGAGGGCATCACAGCAGCCACAAGGGGGTGAGTACAGTCACATCCATCTGACTGCGCGCATTACGAGGTGTCTGGGTGGGGGAGGTGGGCTGTGGATTCCCCTAGGCCACGGCGAGCTTTGTAGGCAAGGTCCCTTTGTGATGCAGGCTATGTGGCACCCCAACCCCACCAGTGGTAAGAGCCAACTACACCTAGTCAGGCTCCTGTGACTTCCATGTGTGCAGCAATCGGGCATAGGCCTTGTACCCCATGTCCCTGGGATTAATTAGGGAACACTAAGTGCATGGCGTAGTGCAGAGTGCTGGTGTATCTGTAGTGTCCGCCAACGGTAGCGGTATTGCATGCACTGAACATGTCTTTCTTCTGTCTCCCCCCCTCTTTTTGTGGTCTCCCTGTTCTTGTGTGCATTAGCATCATCAGGCCGAGGAGCAGTGCCACCGGAGCAGGAGGGATCTGCATCCCACATGGCCCTGGAGGGCGAGACAACGGTGTCAGAAGCCACCAGTGGGACGGGGGCAAGTGGAGCTCCACGGCGGGGACAGGAGGTGACATCAGCGACAGCGACTCCTCCTCTGATGGGAGCTCCCTTGCGGTGGCGGGCCCCTCTGTGCCCCCCACATCAACAGGTACAGCCGCCACCCGCCCTGCCAGCACCGCCCTCCCAGCAGCCCCTCAGCGTGTGTCCCATGGCCGCTCACCCAGGAGGGTGGCCATCTCCTTCGCCCCAGGCACCTCAGGCCCTGCTGCCCTCAGTGGGGAGGCTATTGACCTCCTGAGATCTCTCACTGTTGGGCAGTCTACCATTCTGAATGCCATCCAGGGTGTCGAGATGCATTTGCAACAAACAAATGCATACGTGGAGGGCATTCATTCTGGCCAGTCAGCCTAAAGGAGAGCATTCCAGGCTCTGGCCTCTGCACTGATGGCAGCCATTGTCCTTGTGTCGAGCCTCCCCCCTCCAACTTCTCCACCCAGACCCAATCCCCTGTACCGCAGCCTACCCCAAGCACACCATCAGACCAGAATGCACACACCTTAACACACAAGGGTGGCTCTGGCAAACATAAGCACCACACATCCTACAGGCACTCACACAAGCATCATACCCATGCACACATACCAACATCCACTGCCTCCACTGTGTCCCCCTCCTCCATGTCTCCCTCCTCCCTCCCAGTCTCGTCTCCACTCACACCTGCATGCTCTACATCTTCAGCCACTACCTCTATCACCAGCACGCCCATCACCACACCCCGCTCACGTGCACTCACCACCCCCACTACCATTCACGCATCCACAGTGTCCTCTACCAGTGTGTCTGTGAGCCCTCCTCCCAAAGAACACAAACGCAGCCACACGCCCACCCAACAGCCATCCACCTCACAACAGCTTCACCCAAAGTCAGCAATCGTACACCTCCTGCATCCATTACCTTTCCTCCACTTCTAAATCCCCTCCATCTACCCGTCCCAGTGTGTCTAAAAAGCTTTTCCTATCTAATGTTGACCTCTTCCCTACACCTCCCCTGCCCGTCCGTCCCCTAGGGCCCGACTTTCCAGGTCCCAACCCAGCACCTCAGCCACCGCATCACTGGGCACAGTGGTGCCAGGAATTGCGGGCTTTTGGAGTGTGGCAAGCAACAGGGCTGCCAGTGTTCCACGGAGCGAGGGCAAGGACATTCCGCCACCTCCAAAAGTAAAAAAGTTTCCCACATCCCGGAGGGAGAAGGCGAAAACGCCTGCCACCAAGGGCTCAGGCAAAACAAAAGTGGATATTGGCAAGACAGTTGCGCCACCATCCAAGGTGGGGAAGGGCCAGAAGATCAAGGGCAGGTCGACGTCGACTCCAACCTGCACGGCGGACAAGACCGCCACCAGCACCGCCACCTGCACCTCCACATGCACCGCCACCAGCACTGCAGTCACTGAGCCTGCCGCCAGCCACCAGCACCGCAGTCACTGAGCCCAGCACCGCAGTCACTGAGCCCAGCACCGCAGTCACTGAGCCCGCCACCAGCACCGCAGTCACTGAGCCCGCCACCAGCACCGCAGTCACTGAGCCCGCCACCAGCACCGCAGTCACTGAGCCTGCCACCAGCACTGCCGCCACAAAGACCACCGCCACAAAGACCACCGCCAGCACCGATTCCACAGAGGCCGCAGCCAGCACCGATTCCACAGAGGCCGCCGCCAGCACCGATGCCACGGATCCGCCACCAGCAACGATGCCACAGAGTCCGCAGCAAGCACCGCCGCTACTGACACCGCCACCAGCACCGATGCCACAGAGTCCGCCGCAAGCACCGCCGCTACTGACACCGCAGCCAGCACAGCCAGCGGCCCTGCGACATCCTGAGCCAGTGGCACCACCGCAGGCATGGTTGCCATCCCCAGTGGTCAGTCGTCCGAGGCTAGTGGTCAGTTCCAGGAGCCTGGGCAGCTTGCATGTTGCACCACCGTCAGTGGAGTGTCACATCCACTACCTCAGTCCTTGGCAGGATGAAGCACTCTGGGCACAAAGCCCCCTCCAGAACCAGTGGAGAAAGACATCCACTACCTCAGTACTTGACAGGATGAAGCACTCTGGGGACAAATCCCCCTCCAGAACCAGTGGAGAACTGCATTCACTACCTCAGTCCTAGGCAGGATGAAGCACTCTGGACACAAAGCCCCCTCCAGAGCCAGTGGAGAAAGACATCCACTACCTCAGTTCTTGGCAGGATGAATCACTCTGAACACAAAGCCCCATCCAGAACCAGTGAAGACTGTTATCCACTTGAGGGACTGTGGCTTTGCACTCCCCAGGATACAGCAGTGGACAAACCACCCACTGGAGAGACTTGAGAGACTGTGGCTTTGCACTCCCTAGGATAAAGCAGAGGGCAAACCACCCACTGGAGAGACTTGAGAGACTGTGGCTTTGCACTCCCCAGGATAAAGCAGTGGGCAAACCACCCACTGAAGAGACTTGTGAGACTGTGGCTTTGCACTCCCCAGGATAAAGCAGTGGGCAAACCACCCACTGGAGAGACTTGAGAGACTGTGGATTTGTATTCCCCAGGATAAAGCAGTGGGCAAACCACCCACTGGATAGAGTTGTGAGACTGTGGGTGGTTACAGGTGAGTACACTGTGAGCATACTGTATGGCCAATGCCTGCTTGGAGTGGTGTGGATGGAAGATAATGGGGGGGACTGAGGCCTGCATGAGCGGACGGTAAGTGTATGTGCGTCAGGGCAAGAGTGGGAACGTGGGTCAATGACTGTGACGGTCCGGACGGTTAAAGATTATCCTTTTCCCCTGTACTATTCCTCTAGGTCATCGCCCACCAGAAGAAGGATATTTGGCGTGCCATCACCAAGAACGTCCAGACCCTGGGGGTCCACCACAGACGGAGCACCCACTGCCGGAAAAGATGGGAGGACATTCGTCGCTGGAGCAAGAAGACGGCGGAGGCCCAGCTGGGGATGGCCTCCCAACGTGGGAGGGGTGCCCGTCACACTATGACCCCCTCATGTTCCGGATCCTGGCGGTGGCGTATCTGTAGTTGGATGGGCGGTTGAGGGCATCACAGCAGCCACAAGGGGGTGAGTACAGTCACATCCATCTGACTCTGCGCGCATTACAAGGTGTCTGGGTGGGGGAGGGGGGCTGTGGGTTCCCCTAGGCCAGGGCGAGCTTTGTAGGCAAGGTCCCTTTGTGAGGCAGGCTAGGTGGCACCCCAACCCCCATCAGTGGTAAGAGCCAACTACACCTAGTCAGGCTCCTGTGACTTCCATGTGTGTAGCAATCGGGCATAGGCCTTGTACTCCATGTCCCTGGGATTAATTAGGGAACTCTAAGTGCATGGCGTAGTGCAGAGTGCTGGTGTATCTGTAGTGTCCGCCAACTGTAGCGGTATTGCATGCACTGAACATGTCTTTCTTCTGTCTCCCCCCCCCCTTTCTGTGGTCTCCCTGTTCTTGTGTGCATTAGCGTCATCAGGCCGAAGAGCAGTGCCACCGGAGCAGGAGGGAGCTGCATCCCACATGGCCCTGGAGGGCGAGACAACGGAGTCAGAAGCCACCAGTGGGACGGAGGGCAAGGGGAGCTCCACGGCGGGGCCAGGAGGTGACATCAGCGACAGTGACTCCTCCTCTGATGGGAGCTCCCTTGCGGTGGTGGGCCCCTCTGTGCCCCCCACATCAACAGATACAGCCGCCACCCCCCCTACCAGCACCGCCCTCCCAGCAGCCCCTCAGCATGTGTCCCGTGGCCGCTCACCCAGGAGGGTGGCCATCTCCTTCACCCCAGGCATCTCAGGCCCTGCCTGAGTCAGCCCTGCTGCCCTCAGTGGGGAGGCTATTGACCTCCTGAGATCTCTCACTGTTGGGCAGTCTACCATTCTGAATGCCATCCAGGGTGTTGAGATGCATTTGCAACAAACAAATGCATACCTGGAGGGCATTCATTCTGGCCAGTCAGCCTAACAGAGAGCATTCCAGGCTGTGTCCTCTGCACTGATGGCAGCTATTGTCCCTGTGTCCATCCTCCCCCCTCCAACTTCCTCCACCCAGACCCAATCCCCTGCACCTCAGCCTACCCCAAGCACACCATCAGACTAGCATGCACACACCTCAACACACAAGGGTGGCTCTGGCAAACATAAGCGCCACACCTCCTACAGGCACTCACACAAGCATCATTCCCATGCACACATACCAACATCCACTGCCTCCACTGTGTCCCCCTCCTCCACATCTTCCTCCTCCCTCCCAGTCTTCTCTCCACTCACACCTGCATGCACTACATCTTCAGCCACTACCTCTATCACCAGCACGCCCATCACCACACCCTGCTCACGTGCACTCACCACCCCACTACCATTCACACATCCCCAGTGTCCTCTACCAGTGTGTCTGTGAGCCCTCCTCCCAAAGTACACAAACGCAGCCACACGCCCACCCAACAGCCATCCACCTCACAACAGCCTCAAGCCCATGCACCTTCACCCAAAGTCAGCAAACGTACACCTCCTGCATCCACTACCTCTTCCTACACTCCCAAATCCCCTCCATCTACCTGTCCCAGTGTGTCTAAAAAGGTTTTCCTATCTAATGTTGACCTCTTCCCCACACCTCCCCCGCCCGGCCGTCCCCTAGGGCCTGACTTTCCAGGTCCCAACCCAGCACCTCAGCCACCGCCTCACCGGGCACAATGGTGCCAGGAATTGCGGGCTTTTGGAGTGCGCCAAGCAACAGGGCTGCCAGTGTTCCACGGAGCGAGGGCAAGGACATTCCGCCACCTCCAAAAGTGAAAAAGTTGCCCACATCCCGGAGGGAGAAGGCGAAAACGCCTGCCACCAATGGCTCAGGCAAAACAAAAGTGGATAGTGGCAAGACAGCTGGGCCACCATCCAAGGTGGGGAAGGGCCAGAAGATCAAGGGCAGGTCGACGTCGACTCCAACCTGCATGGCGGACAAGACCCCCACCAGCACCGCCACCTGCACTGCCACACGCACTGCCACCAGCACTGCAGTCACTGAGCCCGCCGCCAGCCCCTCAGTCACTGAGCCAGCCACCAGCACCACAGTCACTGAGCCCAGCACTGCAGTCACTGAGTCTGCCACCAGCACTGCAGTCACTGAGTCTTCCACCAGCACTGCAATCACTGAGCCTGCCACCAGCCCCGTCGCCACAAAGACCGCCGCCAGCACCGATTCCACAGAGGCCGCCGCCAGCACCGATTCCACAGAGGCCGCCGCCAGCACCGATTCCACAGAGGCCGCCACCACCACCGATTCCACAGAGGCCGACCCCAGCACCGATGCCACAGAGCCCGCCACCAGCACCGATGCCACAGAGCCCGCCGCCAGCACCGATGCCACAGAGTCCACCGCAAGCACCGCCGCTACTGACACCTCCACCAGCACCGATTCCACAGAGGCCGACGCCAGCACCGATGCCACAGAGCCCGCCGCCAGCACCGATGCCACAGAGTCCACCGCAAGCACCGCCGCTACTGACACCTCCACCAGCACCGATACCACAGAATCCGCCGCAAGCACCGCTGCTACTGACACCGCCGCCAGCGACCCCCCGACATCCTGAGCCAGTGGCACCACCGCAGGCATGGCTGCCATCCCCAGTGGTCAGTCGTCCGAGGCTGGTGGTCAGTTCCAGGAGCCTGGGCAGCTTGCATGTTGCACCACCGTCAGTGGAGTGTCACATCCACTACCTCAGTCCTTGGCAGGATGAAGCACTCTGGGCACAAAGCCCCCTCCAGAACCAGTGGAGAAAGACATCCACTACCTCAGTCCTTGGCAGGATGAAGCACGCTGGCACAAAGCCCCCTCCAGAACCAATGGAGAACTGCATCCACTACCTCAGTCGTTGGCAGGATGAAGCACTCTGGGCACAAAGCCCCCTCCAGAACCAGTGGAGAAAAACATTCACTACCTCAGTACTTGACAGGATGAAGCACTCTGGGGCCAAATCCCCCTCCAGAACCGGTGGAGAACTGCATACACTACCTCAGTCCTTGGCATGATGAAGCACTCTGGGCACAAAGCCCCCTCCAGAACGAGTGGAGAAAGACATCCACTACCTCAGTCCTTGGCAGGATGAAGCACTCTGGGCACAAGGCCTCATCCAGAACCAGTGAAGACTGTTATCCACTTGAGAGACTGTGGCTTTGCACTCCCAGGATACAGCAGTGGACAAACCACCCACTGGAGAGACTTGAGAGACTGTGGCTTTGCACTCCCTAGGATAAAGCAGTGGGCATACCACCCACTGGAGAGACTTGAGAGACTGTGGCTTTGCACTCCCCAGGATAAAGCAGTGGGCAAACCACCCACTGGAGAGACTTGTGAGACTGTGGCTTTGCAATCCCCAGGATAAAGCAGTGGGCAAACCACCCACTGGAGAGACTTGTGAGACTGTGGGTGGTTACAGGTGAGTACACTGTGAGCATGCTGTATGGCCAATACCTGCTTGGAGTGGTGTGGATGGTAGATAATGGGGGGACTGAGGCCTGCATGAGCGAACGGTGAGTGTATGTGCGTCAGGGCAATGGTGGGAACGTGGGTCAATGACTGTGACAGTCCGGACGGTTAAAGGTTATTCTTTTCCCCTGTACTATTCCTCTAGGTCATCGCCCACCAGAAGAAGGATATTTGGCGTGCCATCGCCAAGGACGTCCAGACCCTGGGGATCCACCACAGACGGAGTACCCACTGCCGGAAAAGATGGGAGGACATTCGTCGTTGGAGCAAGAAGACGGCGGAGGCCCAGCTGGGGATGGCCTCCCAACGTGGGAGGGGTGCCTGTCGCATTATGACCCCCCTGATGTTCCGGATCCTGGCGGTGGCGTATCTGTAGTTGGATGGGCGCTTGAGGGCATCACAGCAGCCACAAGGGGGTGCGTACAGTCACATCCATCTGACTCTGCGCGCATTACGAGGTGTCTGGGTGGGGGAGGGGGGCTGTGGGTTCCCCTAGGCTAGGGCGAGCTTTGTAGGCAAGGTCCCTTTGTGAGGCAGGCTATGTGGCACCCCAACCCCCATCAGTGGTAAGAGCCAACTACACCTAGTCAGGCTCCTGTGACTTCCATGTGTGCAGCAATCGGGCATAGGCCTTGTACTCCATGTCCCTGGGATTAATTAGGGAACTCTAAGTGCATGGCGTAGTGCAGAGTGCTGGTGTATCTGTAGTGTCCGCCAACTGTAGCGGTATTGCATGCACTGAACATGTCTTTCTTCTGTCTCCCCCCGTTTTTGTGGTCTCCCTGTTCTTGTGTGCATTAGCATCATCAGGCCGAGGAGCAGTGCCACCGGAGCAGGAGGGAGCTGCATCCCACGTGGCCCTGGAGGGCGAGACAATGGAGTCAGAAGCCACCAGTGGGACGGAGGGCAAGGGGAGCTCCACGGCGGGGACAGGAGGTGACATCAGCGACAGCGACTCCTCCTCTGATGGGAGCTCCCTTGCGGTGTCGGGCCCCTCTGTGCCCCCCACATCAACAGGTACAGCCGCCACCCCCCCTACCAGCACCGCCCTCCCAGCAGCCCCTCAGCATGTGTCCCGTGGCCGCTCACCCAGGAGGGTGGCCATCTCCTTCGCCCCAGGCACCTCAGGCCCTGCCCGAGTCAGCCCTGCTGCCCTCAGTGGGGAGGCTATTGACCTCCTGACATCTCTCACTGTTGGGCAGTCTACCATTCTGACTGCCATCCAGGGTGTCGAGATGCATTTGCAACAAACAAATGCATCCCTGGAGGGCATTCATGCTGGCCAGTCAGCCTATCAGAGAGCATTCCAGGCTGTGGCCTCTGCACTGATGGCAGCCATTGTCCCTGTGTCCAGCCTCCCCCCTCCAACTTCCTCCACCTAGACCCAATCCCCTGTACCTCAGCCTACCCCAAGCACACCATCAGACCAGCATGCACACACCTTAACACACAAGGTGGGCTCTGGCAAACATAAGCGCCACACACCCTACAGGCACTCACACAAGCATCATACCCATGCACACATACCAACATCCACTGCCTCCACTGTGTCCCCCTCCTCCATCCCAGTCTCGTCTCCACTCACACCTGCATGCACTACATCTTCAGCCACTACCTCTATCACCAGCACGCCCATCACCACACCACGCTCAAGTGCACACACCACGCCCACTACCATTCACACATCCCCAGTGTCCTCTGCCAGTGTGTCTGTGAGCCCTCCTCCCAAAGTACACAAACGCAGCCACACGCCCACCCAACAGCCATCCACCTCACAACAGCCTCCAGCCCATGCACCTTCACCCAAAGTCAGCAAACGTACACCTCCTGCATCCACTACCTCTTCCTCCACTCCCAAATCCCCTCCATCTACCCGTCCCAGTGTGTCTAAAAAGCTTTTCATGTCTAATGTTGACCTCTTCCCTACACCTCCCCCGCCCGTCCGTCCCCTAGGGCCCAACTTTCCAGGTCCCAACCCAGCACCTCAGCCACCGCATCACCGGGCACAGTGGTGCCAGGAATTGCGGGCTTTTGGAGTGCGCCAAGCATCAGGGCTTCCAGTGTTCCACGGAGCGAGGGCAAGGACATTCTGCCACCTCCAAAAGTAAAAAAGTTGCCCACATCCCGGAGGGAGAAGGCGAAAACGCCTGCCACCAAGGGCTCAGGCAAAACAAAAGTGGATAGTGGCAAGACAGCTGCGCCACCATCCAAGGTGGAGAAGGGCCAGAAGATCAAGGGCAGGTCGACGTCGACTCCAACCTGCACGGCGGACAAGACCGCCACCAGCACCGCCACCTGCACCTCCACACGCACCGCCACCAGCACTGCAGTCACTGAGCCTGCCGCCAGCCACCAGCACCGCAGTCACTGAGCCCGCCACCAGCACCGCAGTCACTGAGCCCGCCACCAGCTCCGCAGTCAGTGAGCCTGCCACCAGCACCGCCGCCACAAAGACCACCGCCACAAAGACCACCGCAAAGCACCGATTCCACATAGGCCGCCGCCAGCACCGATTCCACAGAGGCCGCCGCCAGCACCGATGCCACGGATCCGCCACCAGCAACGATGCCACAGAGTCCGCAGCAAGCACCGCCGCTACTGACACCGCCACCAGCACCGATGCCACAGAGTCCGCCGCAAGCACCACCGCTACTGACACAGCAGCCAGCACAGCCAGCGGCCCTGCGACATCCTGAGCCAGTGGCACCACCGCAGGCATGGTTGCCATCCCCAGTGGTCAGTCGTCCGAGGCTAGTGGTCAGTTCCAGGAGCCTGGGCAGCTTGCATGTTGCACCACCGTCAGTGGAGTGTCACATCCACTACCTCAGTCCTTGGCAGGATGAAGCACTCTGGGCACAAATCCCCCTCCAGAACCAGTGGAGAAAGACATCCACTACCTCAGTCCTTGGCAGGATGAAGCACGCTGGCACAAAGCCCCCTCCAGAACCAGTGGAGAAAGACATCCACTACCTCAGTACTTGACAGGATGAGGCACTCTGGGGACAAATCCCCCTCCAGAACCAGTGGAGAACTGCATTCACTACCTCAGTCCTAGGCAGGATGAAGCACTCTGGACACAAAGCCCCCTCCAGAGCCAGTGGAGAAAGACATCCACTACCTCAGTTCTTGGCAGGATGAATCACTCTGGGCACAAAGCCCCATCCAGAACCAGTGAAGACTGTTATCCACTTGAGGGACTGTGGCTTTGCACTCCCCAGGATACAGCAGTGGACAAACCACCCACTGGAGAGACTTGAGAGACTGTGGCTTTGCACTCCCTAGGATAAAGCAGAGGGCAAACCACCCACTGGAGATACTTGAGAGACTGTGGCTTTGCACTCCCCAGGATAAAGCAGTGGGCAAACCACCCACTGAAGAGACTTGTGAGACTGTGGCTTTGCACTCCCCAGGATAAAGCAGTGGGCAAACCACCCACTGGAGAGACTTGAGAGACTGTGGATTTGTATTCCCCAGGATAAAGCAGTGGGCAAACCACCCACTGGATAGAGTTGTGAGACTGTGGGTGGTTACAGGTGAGTACACTGTGAGCATGCTGTATGGCCAATGCCTGCTTGGAGTGGTGTGGATGGAAGATAATGGGGGGGACTGAGGCCTGCATGAGCGG
This sequence comes from Pleurodeles waltl, assembly GCF_031143425.1. Taxonomy (NCBI): domain Eukaryota; kingdom Metazoa; phylum Chordata; class Amphibia; order Caudata; family Salamandridae; genus Pleurodeles; species Pleurodeles waltl. The sequence goes on from NC_090447.1 coordinate 823,206,568, forward strand.
ACGGTGAGTGTATGTGCGTCAGGGCAAGAGTGGGAACGTGGGTCAATGACTGTGACGGTCCGGACGGTTAAAGATTATCCTTTTCCCCTGTACTATTCCTCTAGGTCATCGCCCACCAGAAGAAGGATATTTGGTGTGCCATCACCAAGGACGTCCAGACCCTGGGGGTCCACCACAGACGGAGCACCCACTGCCGGAAAAGATGGGAGGACATTCGTCGCTGGAGCAAGAAGACGGCGGAGGCCCAGCTGGGGATGGCCTCCCAACGTGGGAGGGGTGCCCGTCACACTATGACCCCCCTCATGTTCCGGATCCTGGCGGTGGCATATCTGTAGTTGGATGGGCGGTTGAGGGCATCACAGCAGCCACAAGGGGGTGAGTACAGTCACATCCATCTGACTCTGCGCGCAGTACAAGGTGTCTGGGTGGGGGAGGGGGGCTGTGGGTTCCCCTAGGCCAGGGCGAGCTTTGTAGGTAAGGTCCCTTTGTGAGGCAGGCTAGGTGGCACCCCAACCCCCATCAGTGGTAAGAGCCAACTACACCTAGTCAGGCTCCTGTGACTTCCATGTGTGCAGCAATCGGGCATAGGCCTTGTACTCCATGTCCCTGGGATTAATTAGGGAACTCTAAGTGCATGGCGTAGTGCAGAGTGCTGGTGTATCTGTAGTGTCCGCCAACTGTAGCGGTATTGCATGCACTGAACATGTCTTTCTTCTGTCTCCCCCCCCCCCTTTCTGTGGTCTCCCTGTTCTTGTGTGCATTAGCGTCATCAGGCTGAAGAGCAGTGCCACCGGAGCAGGAGGGAGCTGCATCCCACATGGCCCTGGAGGGCGAGACAACGGAGTCAGAAGCCACCAGTGGGACGGAGGGCAAGGGGAGCTCCACGGCGGGGCCAGGAGGTGACATCAGCGACAGCGACGACTCCTCTGATGGGAGCTCCCTTGCGGTGGTGGGCCCCTCTGAGCCCCCCACATCAACAGATACAGCCGCCACCCCCCCTCCCAGCACCGCCCTCCCAGCAGCCCCTCAGCGTGAGTCCCGTGGCCGCTCACCCAGGAGGGTGGCCATCTCATTCACCCCAGGCACCTCAGGCCCTGCCTGAGTCAGCCCTGCTGCCCTCAGTGGGGAGGCTATTGACCTCCTGAGATCTCTCACTGTTGGGCAGTCTACCATTCTGAATGCCATCCAGGGTGTTGAGATGCATTTGCAACAAACAAATGCATACCTGGAGGGCATTCATTCTGGCCAATCAGCCTAACAGAGAGCATTCCAGGCTGTGTCCTCTGCACTGATGGCAGCTATTGTCCCTGTGTCCATCCTCCCCCCTCCAACTTCCTCCACCCAGACCCAATCCCCTGTACCTCAGCCTACCCCAAGCATACCATCAGACTAACATGCACACACCTCAACACACAAGGGTGGCTCTGGCAAACATAAGCGCCACACCTCCTACAGGCACTCACACAAGCATCATACCCATGCACACATACCAACATCCACTGCCTCCACTGTGTCCCCCTCCTCCACGTCTCCCTCCTCCCTCCCAGTCTCGTCTCCACTCACACCTGCATGCACTACATCTTCAGCCACTACCTCTATCACCAGCACGCCCATCACCACACCCCGCTCACGTGCACTCACTATGCCCACTACCATTCACACATCCCCAGTGTCCTCTGCCAGTGTGTCTGTGAGCCCTCCTCCCAAAGTACACAAACGCAGCCACACGCCCACCCAACAGCCATCCACCTCACAACAGCCTGCAGCCCATGCACCTTCACCCAAAGTCAGCAAACGTACACCTCCTGCATCCTCTACCTCTTCCTCCACTCCCAAATCTCCTCCATCTACCCGTCCCAGTGTGTCTAAAAAGCTTTTCCTATCTAATGTTGACCTCTTCCCTACACCTCCCCCGCCCGTCCGTCCCCTAGGGCCCGACTTTCCAGGTCCCAACCCAGCACCTCAACCACCGCATCACCAGGCACAGTGGTGCCAGGAATTGCGGGTTTTTGGAGTGCGCCAAGCATCAGGGCTGCCAGTGTTCCACGGAGCGAGGGCAAGGACATTCCGCCACCTCTAAAAGTAAAAAAGTTGCCCACGTCCCGGAGGGAGAAGGCGAAAACGCCTGCCACCAAGGGCTCAGGCAAAACAAAAGTGGATAGTGGCAAGACAGCTGCACCACCATCTAAGGTGCGGAAGGGCCAGAAGATCAAGGGCAGGTCGACGTCGACTCCAACCTGCACGGCGGACAAGACCGCCACCAGCACCGCCACCTGCACCTCCACACGCATCGCCACCAGCACTGCAGTCACTGAGCCCGCCTCAAGCCCCTCAGTCACTGAGCCAGCCACCAGCACCGCAGTCATTGAGCCCAGCACCGCAGTCACTGAGCCCAGCACCGCAGTCACTGAGCCCGCCACCAGCACCGCAGTCACTGAGCCTGCCACCAGCACCGCAGTCACTGAGCCTGCCACCAGCACCGCAGTCAATGAGCCTGCCACCAGCACCGCAGTCACTGAGCCTGCCACCAGCACCGCCGCCACAAAGACCGCCGCCAGCAGCGATTCCACAGAGGCTGCCGCCAGAACCAATGCCACAGAGCCCGCCACCAGCACCGATGCCACAGAGTCCGCAGCAAGCACCGCCGCTACTGACACCGCCACCAGCCCCGATGCCACAGCGTCCGCCGCAAGCACCGCCGCTACTGACACCGCAGCCAGCACCGCCAACGGCCCTGCGACATCCTGAGCCAGTGGCACCAGTGCAGACATGGCTGCCATCCCCAGTGGTCAGTCGTCCGATGCTAGTGGTCAGTTCCAGGAGCCTGGGCAGCTTGTATGTTGCACCACCATCAGTGGCGTGTCACATCCACTACCTCAGTCCTTGGCAGGATGAAGCACTCTGGGCACAAAGCCCCCTCCAGAACCAGTGGAGAAAGACATCCACTACCTCAGTCCTTGGCAAGATGAAGCACGCTGGCACAAAGCCCCCTCCAGAACCAGTGGAGATCTGCATCCACTACCTCAGTCCTTGGCAGGATAAAGCACTCTGGGCACAAAGCCCCCTCCAGAACCAGTGGAGAAAGACATCCACTACCTCAGTACTTGACAGGATGAAGGAGTCTGGGGACAAATCCCCCTCCAGAACCAGTGGAGAACTGCATTCACTACCTCAGTCCTTGGCAGGATGAAGCACTCTGGGCACAAAGCCCCCTCCAGAGCCAGTGGAGAAAGACATCCACTACCTCAGTCCTTGGCAGGATGAAGCACTCTGGGCACAAAGCCCCATCCAGAACCAGTGAAGACTGTTATCCACTTGAGGGACTGTGGCTTTGCACTCCCCAGGATACAGCAGTGGACAAACCACCCACTGGAGAGACTTGAGAGACTGTGGCTTTGCACTCCCTAGGATAAAGCAGCGGGCAAACCACCCACTGGAGAGACTTGAGAGACTGTGGCTTTGCACTCCCCAGGATAAAGCAGTGGGCAAACCACCCACTGGAGAGACTTGAGAGACTGTAGATTTGAACTCCCCAGGATAAAGCAGTGGGCAAACCACCCACTGGAGAGACTTGTGAGACTGTGGGTGGTTACAGGTGAGTACACTGTGAGCATGCTGTATGGCCAATGCCTGCTTGGAGTGGTGTGGATGGAAGATAATGGGGGGGGACTGAGGCCTGCATGAGCGGACGGTGAGTGTATGTGCGTCAGGGCAAGAGTGGGAACGTGGGTCAATGACTGTGTTGGTCCGGACGGTTAAAGATTATCCTTTTCCCCTGTACTATTCCTCTAGGTCATCGCCCACCAGAAGAAGGATATTTGGCGTGCCATCGCCAAGGACGTCCAGACCCTGGGGGTCCACCACAGACGGAGAACCCACTGCCGGAAAAGATGGGAGGACATTCGTCGTTGGAGCAAGAAGACGGCGGAGGCCCAGCTGGGGATGGCCTCCCAACGTGGGAGGGGTGCCCGTCGCACTATGACCCCCCTGATGTTCCGGATCCTGGCGGTGGCGTATCTGTAGTTGGATGGGGGCTTGAGGGCATCACAGCAGCCACAAGGGGGTGAGTACAGTCACATCCATCTGACTCTGAGTGCATTACGAGGTGTCTGGGTGGGAGAGGGGGACTGTGGGTCCCCCTAGGCTAGGGCGAGCTTTGTAGGCAAGGTCCCTTTGTGAGGCAGGCTATGTGGCACCCCAACCCCCATCAGTGGTAAGAGCCAACTACACCTAGTCAGGCTCCTGTGACTTCCATGTGTGCAGCAATCGGGCATAGGCCTTGTACTCCATGTCCCTGGGATTAATTAGGGAACTCTAAGTGCCTGGCGTAGTGCAGAGTGCTGGTGTATCTGTAGTGTCCGCCAACTGTAGCGGTATTGCATGCACTGAACATGTCTTTCTTCTGTCTCCCCCCCCTTTTTGTGGTCTCCCTGTTCTTGTGTGCATTAGCATCATCAGGCCGAGGAGCAGTGCCACCGGAGCAGGAGGGAGCTGCATCCCACATGGCCCTGGAGGGCGAGACAATGGAGTCAGAAGCCACCAGTGGGACGGAGGGCAAGGGGAGCTCCACGGCGGGGACAGGAGGTGACATCAGCGACAGCGACTCCTCCTCTGATGGGAGCTCCCTTGCGGTGTCGGGCCCCTCTGTGCCACCCACATCAACATGTACAGCCGCCACCCCCCCTACCAGCACCGCCCTCCCAGCAGCCCCTCAGCGTGTGTCCCGTGGCCGCTCACCCAGGAGGGTGGCCATCTCCTTCGCCCCAGGCACCTCAGGCCCTGCCCGAGTCAGCCCTGCTGCCCTCAGTGGGGAGGTTATTGTCCTCCTGAGATCTCTCACTGTTGGGCAGTCTACCATTCTGAATGCCATCCAGGGTGTCAAGATGCATTTGCAACAAACAAATGCATACCTGGAGGGCACTCATTCTGGCCAGTCAGCCTAACAGAGAGCATTCCAGGCTGTGGCCTCTGCACTGATGGCAGCCATTGTCCCTGTGTCCAGCCTCCCCCCTCCAACTTCCTCCACCTAGACCCAATCCCCTGTACCTCAGCCTACCCCAAGCACACCATCAGACCAGCATGCACACACCTTAACACACAAGGTGGGCTCTGGCAAACATAAGCGCCACACACCCTACAGGCACTCACACAAGCATCATACCCATGCACACATACCAACATCCACTTCCTCCAAAGTGTCCCCCTCCTCCACGTCTCCCTCCTCCATCCCAGTCTCGTCTCCACTCACACCTGCATGCACTACATCTTCAGCCACTACCTCTATCACCAGCACGCCCATCACCACACCCCGCTCAAGTGCACATACCACGCCCACTACCATTCACACATCCCCAGTGTCCTCTACCAGTGTGTCTGTGAGCCCTCCTCCCAAAGTACACAAACGCAGCCACACGCCCACCCAACAGCCATCCACCTCGCAACAGCCTCAAGCCCAGGCACCTTCACCCAAAGTCAGCAAACGTACACCTCCTGCATCCACTACCTCTTCCTACACTCCCAAATCCCCTCCAGCTACCCGTCCCAGTGTGTCTAAAAAGCTTTTCCTATCTAATGTTGACCTCTTCCCACACCTCCCCCGCCCGGCCGTCCTCTGGGGCCCGACTTTCCAGGTCCCAACCCAGCACCTCAGCCACCGCATCACCGGGCACAATGGTGCCAGGAATTGCGGGCTTTTGGAGTGCGCCAAGCAACAGGGCTGCCAGTGTTCCACGGAGCGAGGGCAAGGACATTCCGCCACCTCCAAAAGTAAAAAAGTTGCCCACATCCCGGAGGGAGAAGGCGAAAACGCCTGCCACCAAGGGCTCAGGCAAAACAAAAGTGGATAGTGGCAAGACAGCTGCGCCACCATCCAAGGTGGGGAAGGGCCAGAAGATCAAGGGCAGGTCGACGTTGACTCGAACCTGCACGGCGGACAAGACTGCCACCAGCACCTCCACCTGCACCTCCACACGCACCGCCACCAGCACTGCAGTCACTGAGCCTGCCGCCAGCCCCTCAGTCACTGAGCCAGCCACCAGCACCGCAGTCACTGAGCCCAGCACCGCAGTCACTGAGCCCAGCACCGCAGTCACTGAGCCCGCCACCAGCACCGTAGTCACTGAGCCCGCCACCAGCACCGCAGTCACTGAGCCTGCCACCAGCACCGCCGCCACAAAGACCGCCGCCACAAAGACCACCGCCAGCACCGATTCCACAGAGGCCGCCGCCAGCACCGATTCCACAGAGGCCGCCGCCAGCACCGATGCCACAGAGCCCGCCACCAGCACCGATGCCACAGAGTCCGCAGCAAGCACTGCCGCTACTGACCCCGCCACCAGCACCGGTGCCACAGAGTCCGCCGCAAGCACCGCCGCTACTGACACCGCAGCCAGCACCGCCAGCGGCTCTGCGACATCCTGAGCCAGTGACACCACCGCAGGCATGGCTGCCATTACCAGTGGTCAGTCGTCCAAGGCTAGTGGTCGGTTCCAGGAGCCTGGGCAGCTTGCATGTTGCACCACCGTCAGTGGAGTGTCACATCCACTACCTCAGTCCTTGGCAGGATGAAGCACTCTGGGCACAAAGCCCCCTCCAGAACCAGTGGAGAAAGACATCCACTACCTCAGTCCTTGGCAGGATGAAGCACACTGGCACAAAGCCCCCTCCAGAACCAGTGGAGAAAGACATCCACTACCTCAGTACTTGACAGGATGAAGCACTCTGGGGACAAATCCCCCTCCAGAACCAGGGGAGAACTGCATTCACTACTTCAGTCCTAGGCAGGATGAAGCACTCTGGACACAAAGCCCCCTCCAGAGCCAGTGGCGAAAGACATCCACTACCTCATTTCTTGGCAGGATGAAGCATTCTGGGCACAAAGCCCCATCTAGAACCAGTGAAGACTGTTATCCACTTGAGGGACTGTGGCTTTGCACTCCCCAGGATACAGCAGTGGACAAACCACCCACTGGAGAGACTTAAGAGACTGTGGCTTTGCACTCCCCAGGATAAAGCAGTGGGCAAACCACCCACTGAAGAGACTTGTGAGACTGTGGCTTTGCACTCCCCAGGATAAAGCAGTGGGCAGACCACCCACTGGAGAGACTTGAGAGACTGTGGATTTGAACTCCCCAGGATAAAGCAGTGGGCAAACCACCCACTGGAGAGAGGTGTGAGACTGTGGGTGGTTACAGGTGAGTACACTGTGAGCATGCTGTATGGCCAATGCCTGCTTGGAGTGGTGTGGATGGAAGATAATGGGGGGGACTGAGGCCTGCATGAGCGGACGGTGAGTGTATGTGCGTCAGGGCAAGAGTGGGAACGTGGGTCAATGACTGTGACGGTCCTGACGGTTAAAGATTATCCTTTTCCCCTGTACTATTCCTCTAGGTCATCGCCCACCAGAAGAAGGATATTTGGCGTGCTATCACCAAGGACGTCCAGACCCTGGGGGTCCACCACAGACGGAGCACCCACTGCCGGAAAAGATGGGAGGACATTCGGCGCTGGAGCAAGAAGACGGCGGAGGCCCAGCTGGGGATGGCCTCCCAACGTGGGAGGGGTGCTCGTCGAACTATGACCCCCCTGATGTTCCAGATCCTGGCGGTGGCGTATCTGGAGTTGGATGGGCGGTTGAGGGCATCACAGCAGCCACAAGGGAATGAGTACAGTCACATCCATCTGACTCTGCGCGCATTACAAGGTGTCTGGGTGGGGGAGGGGGGCTGTGGGTTCCCCTAGGCCAGGGCGAGCTTTGTAGGCAAGGTCCCTTTGTGAGGCAGGCTATGTGGCACCCCAACCCCCATCAGTGGTAAGAGCCAACTACACCTAGTCAGGCTCCTGTGACTTCCATGTGTGTAGCAATCGGGCATAGGCCTTGTACTCCATGTCCCTGGGATTAATTAGGGAACTCTAAGTGTATGGCGTAGTGCAGAGTGCTGGTGTATCTGAAGTGTCCACCATCTGTAGCGGTATTGCATGCACTGAACATGTCTTTCTTCTGTCTTCCCCCCCCCCCCTTTTTGTGGTCTCCCTGTTCTTGTGTGCATTAGCATCATCAGGCCGAGGAGCAGTGCCACCGGAGCAGGAGGGAGCTGCATCCCACATGGCCCTGGAGGGCGAGACAACGGAGTCAGAAGCCACCAGTGGGACGGAGGGCGAGGGGAGCTCCACGGCAAGCACAGGAGGTGACATCAGTGACAGCGACTCCTCCTCTGATGGGAGCTCCCTTGCGGTGGCGGGGCCCTCTGTGCCCCCCGCATCAACAGGTACAGCCGCCATCCCCCCTACCAGCACCGCCCTCCCAGCAGCCCCTCAGAGTGTGTCCCGTGGCCGCTCACCCAGGAGGGTGGGCATCTCCTTCGCCCCAGGCACCTCAGGCCCTGCCTCAGTCAGCCCTGCTGCCCTCAGTGAGGAGGCTATTAACCTCCTGAGATCCCTCACTGTTGGGCAGTCTATCATTCTGAATGCCATCCAGGGTGTCGAGAGGCATTTGCAACAAACAAATGCATACCTGGTGGTCATTCATTCTGGCCAGGCAGCCCAACAGACAGTATTTCAGGCTCTGGCCTCTGCATTGATGGCAGCCATTGTCCCTGTGTCCAACCTCCCCCCTCCAACTTCCTCCACCCAGACCCAATCCCCTGTACCTCAGCCTATTCCAAGCACACCATCACACCAGCATGCACACACCTCAACACACAAGAGTGGCTCTGGCAAACATAAGCACCACACATCCCACAGGCACTCACACAAGCATCATACCCATGCACACATACCAACATCCACTGCATCCACTCTGTCCCCCTCCTCCATGTCTCCCTCCTCCTTCCCAGTCTCGTCTCCACTCACAGCTGCATGCACTACATCTTAAGCCATTACCTCCATCACCAGCACGCCCATCACCACACACCGCTCACGTGCACTCACCACCCCCACTACCATTTACACATCCCCAGTGTCCTCTACCAGTGTGTCTGTGAGCCCTCCGCCCAAAGTACACAAACGCAGCCACACGCCCACCCAACAGCCATCCACCTCACAACAGTCTCAAGCCCATGCATCTTCACCCAAAGTCAGCAAACGTACACCTCCTGCATCCACTACCTCTTCCTCCACTCCCAAACCCCCTCCATCTACCCGTCCCAGTGTGTCTAAAAATCTTTTCCTATCTAATGTTGACCTCTTCCCTACACCTCCCCCCCCGTCCGTCCCAAAGGGCCCGACTTTCCAGGTCCCAACCCAGCACCTCAGCCACCACATCACCGGGCACAGTGGTGCCAGCAATTGCAGGCTTTTGGAGTGCGCCAAGCAACTGAGCTGCCAGTGTTCCACGGAGTGAGGGGAAGGACATTCCGCCACCTCCAAAAGTCAAAAAGTTGCCCACATCCCGGAGGGAGAAGGCGAAAACACCTGCCACCAAGGGCTCAGGCAAAACAAAAGTGAATAGTGGCAAGATAGCTGCGCCACCATCCAAGGTGGGGAAGGGCCAGAAGATCAAGGGCAGGTCCACGTCGACACCAACCTGCACGGCGGACAAGACCACCACCAGCACTGCCACCTGCACCGCCACACGCACCTCCACCAGCACCGCAGTCACTGAGACCGCCACCAGCACCGCAGTCACTGAGTCCGCCACCAGCACTGTCGCCACAAAGACCGCTGCCAGCACCGATTCAACAGAGGCCGCTGCCAGCACTGATGCCACAGAGCCTGACGCCAGCTCCGATGCCACAGAGTCTGCCACATGCACCGCCGCTACTGACACTGCCGCCAGCTCCGATGCCACAGAGTCCGCCGCAAGCACTGCCGCTACTGACACCGCCGCCAGCACCACCAGCGGCCCGCGCCTTCCTGAGCCAGTAGCACCACCGCAGGCATGGCTGCCATCCCCAGTGGTCAATCGTCCGAGGCTGGTGGTCAGTTCCAGGAGCCTGGGCAGCTTGCATGTTGCGCCACCGTCAGTGGAGTGTCACATCCACTACCTCAGTCCTTGGCAGGATGAAGCACATTGGGCATAAAGCCCCCTCCAGAACCAGTGGAGAACTGCATCCACTACCTCAGTCCTTGGCAGGATGAAGCACTCTGGGCACAAAGCCCCCTCCAGAACCAGTGGAGAAAGACATCCACTACCTTAGTCCTTGGCAGGATGAAGCACGAACCAGTGGAGAACTGTATCCAGTATCTCAGTCCTTGGCAGGATGAAGCACTCTGGGCACAAAGCCCCCTCCAGAACCAGTGGAGAAAGACATCCACTACCTCAGTCCTTGGCAGGATGAAGCACTCTGGGCACAAAGCCCCCTCCAGAACCAGTGGAGAACAGCATCCACTACCTCAGTCCTTGGCAGAATGAAGCACTCTGGGCACAAAACCCCCTCCAGAACCAGTGGAAACTGTTATTCACTTGAGAGACTGTGGCTTTGCACTCCCCAGGATAAAGCAGTGGGCAAACCACCCACTGGAGAGACTTTGGAGACTGTGGCTTTGCACTCCCCAGGATAAAGCAGTTGGCAAACCACCTACTGGAGAGACTTGAGAGACTGTGGCTTTGCACTCCCCAGGATAGAGCAGTGGGCAAACCACCCAGTGGAGAGACTTGAGAGACTGTGGCTTTGCACTCCCCAGGATAAAGCCGTGGACAAACCACCCACTGGAGAGACTTGAGAGACTGTGGCTTTGCACTCCCCAGGATATATCAATGGGCTTGGAGCCCCCTCGTGGAGCTGGCGTCGTGCACTCATCCGGCTGAGGTGCCCCCCCTTCCCTTCCCCCTGAGGCACCTGTTTCATTTCGATCTGATGCCCCAACAGTGTTCTCTCCATTTGGAGTCTGGTATCGAGTGTGGGCCTCGCCCATGCATTTTGGGCCCAGTGGTGCACGGACTATGAATGGTGCACTATCCGGACTTGTATAGTTGGTGTACATAATTGTTTATACTGTATTTCAAGTTTTGACTAATGGATTTTTATTGATTACAATTGTTCAACTCATTTCCTTTTGTCATTGCGTTCTCCTGGGGGGGTTGGGGGGTGTAAATGTAATGTTGCAGCATGTATTTGTGTGTATGTTGTTGTGGGTGAGGGTGGGGGTTTTGCGTGTTGCGTGTGTGTGTCATTCTCCTTTCCCTCCCCCCTCCCCTGTGTTGTAGGTGCAGTACTGACCGTGGTCGTCACCGCCGTCGTTTGTGCTCTTGGTAGAGGAGCAGGAATACTATTGCAGGGAGTATTTGGAGTTCTGGCTCCATGGCGTCCTGGTTCCTCGAGGAATGTGTAGAGGTGAGTGTTTTCCCTTCAAAGTCCTGTTTCCGCTGTGTTTTTGTTCGTGTTGAATCCGCCCCGGAAAAGGTGGCAGATTGGCCTCTCATAAAAGTGTGGGAGGTACATTGTCTTCCGCCTGTCTGTTGGCGGTGACCACCATGCTGTTTATTTCTACCTCCGTGGCGGTTGGAGAGTTAAAGTGGCTGTCCATGTTGGCGGTTTCCGCCATGGTCGGGATTCCATTTTTTGTACCGCCGGCCTGTTGGCGGTCTTACCGCCGCTTTAACACCGACCATCAGGGTTGTAATGAGGGCCATAATCTGTGGTCACAGTGAAGACTTTAAATGGAATCTGCTATAAAACATATATTTGTAAGTGGAAAACCGAAGATAGGAAAAATTCCATCAACAGTTGTTTTCAAATAATTTGTTACAGTTGTCTGTGTGTGGTATTCACAGGAGACATTTCAAAGTGATGGAAATAAAAGATTAAGCACAAAAATGGAGATCTTTTATTTCACACCCTGTGATGCTCTTGGCCATGTACATTGGAAGGTAAAATAAATGGCATTGTTTGTTATATTTGAAATAAAGTGAGTAGTATAAGGGGATACCTTCCATTAAAATCTTTTGACAGGTGCCCCGCCCTGTGATGACGTGGCAATGACGTGGGTGCCACGCGCCTTGATGGCATAGACAATAACGTAGGTGTAGGTGAGTCACGTGGGTTGTGACATCATGGAGTCACGTGGCAGGGTCCTAGCCCCTGTGTCTAGGTCCATGGGCGGTGTAAAATTAGGGCCCTGCTGGTGTGCAAACTATTTCAGAGCCTAAGAAGACAAATCTTGACATGTCAGACATTCAGACCAAGTGGCTGCTTGGGGGCCTCCTCACAGGGCAGAGTATTGGGAGTGTAAGGCCAAACCTCCACACTGCTGGCTAATCCAATAAGAGGGGTTGGGCAAATGTTGCTTTTGTTACAGCCAGCCAATCAATTTAGAAATGTAAACCTAAAACATATTATTGCTCCAAAATTCCCAGGAATAGGACTTAAAGTGTTCAGCATATGTCAAAGTATAAAGTGACCAGGCCATTTTAAAAACGTTTTGAAATAGACAGAAGACATGCAATGCAAACCTAAAAGAGATGTAGCCCTAAGAGTTCCCAGGCCTGGGTTCAAAGGCGTTCAGTATATGTCAAGGTATAAAGTGATCAGGCAATTCAAAAAAGGTTTGAAATAGACAGAAGAGAAGCAGTGCAAATCTAAAACAGATGTAGCATTGTTAGAGCCTGGGTCGATGTCCCAGCCCTAACTACACTATGTAATGGAGGACGGGTACCTGGGCCGCGTGTGGCCCCTGGTCCCCGGCTGCCATTACAAATGCGTAGTTAGGGCCGTGACATCGACCCCGGCCCTAAATATACATTTGTAACGGCGGTCGGGGACGGTCCCCGGACGCCATTATAAAATGCATAGTTATATATGTATTGTTAGGGTTAGTCGGAGACTCCGACCGGCCCTAACAGCTCGTTTGTAATGATGGATGGGGACCTCGACAGAGGACGGTCGGGTCCCTGCCACAGCCCCAACCCTTCCATAAACCCCTGAGCCCCAGTTTACTCCATAGTAGGGTCCTAAATACATCATTTAAACCCCCATTAGGGGCTGGCACAGGTTTTTAACTGGCACCCTCTGAAGTAAGGGTTTGAAAAATAAAATTTTAAACTAAATAAAATAAAATGAAAAAAAAAATGTTTAAAAAAAAGTGACCCTTGTTGGGAGCCCCATCAAAGGGGGTGCCCCTTTACATACCTTCTTGAGAGGCCAATGTGGTCCCTCAGACGTGGGGGGCCCTAGTGGTGTCCATGGGCTTGAAGAGGCCATAAGGAACTCCATGTGCTTGGGTGAAGGAATGGCTGTGCAGCAGTTGGCTCCACCCTTCATCCTAGCAAGTCAGCCCCACACCCACACATGGTTGAGAGCTTGGGGAGTGAGGATAAAGACCTGGGATGGATTCCAGGATCTAGTAGCTAATCCAATGTATATATATATATATATATATATATATATATATATATATATAAATTAGATGTATTTTGTTTTTCAAAATGTTAGTTGGTATGTGTTATATTGTTTTATGACTATGCAGGTATTACATGGACTATAAATGATACAGTAATATGTGTAAATAATATTTTGAGGGTATTGGAGACATAAATGTTGTCCTATTCAAAGAGCACTAGAGCTTATGGTATACATCAGTGCCACAATGTGGTCATTTTCGTAAACTTCTCAGGGTAATTGAGAAATGTAAACATTACGTTTTTTCTGGCTTGGACTTTCAGAACCTATGTATGGAGTGCGAGGATACTTAACAGCTAGCATCATGAGCGAGAATGCTTAAAATGGATTTTATTTTTAAATGCATATGTGAAAAATCTTGAATGTGACATATGTACTACTATATACCTCTAAAAGTGTGTGTATACCCTGATAATTAATAAGGCTTACAGTGGTGAGGATTGGTAACGCCTCAACTAATATTTATTTGCGTGGCTACCTTGCAATTATGAATGTAACATAAAAAAGCATTCAGGGCTAAAAGTCCTCTTTGTCTCATCTGTACGTAGGATCCCCAAGAGCCAACGCTGTCTCCAGAGGAAATGCAGGCCGTGCAACAAGGTATATGTATCTAGAGATTTGTATATCGGGGGGTCCGTGTCATCCACTGTCCTAAACAAAGATGTCTTGGTTGTTATTTTTATTTGATTTGACCATTAATGGCTTCCTAGGTGTTTGTGTGCTTTTACAGGTTATGATGCAGAACTACAGCTGGCGGTTGGTGCTCTGCAACAAATCCTCCAGGCTCAAGAGGGTCGAAGCACAATGTCTTAGGATGCAGCTTTTGCAGGTAAATAAAAGGAGTACTTGTGTAAACGCCATGAAAACCTAAAAAGCCCCCATAAAAACAGCATAGAAGGAACCCTCAGAGATCTTGTATAGTCTGTGTATGATATTGTAAATGTAACATTTTATTCTTTTTTTTTCATCCCCTAGCACCCCTGCGGTACAAGCGACTCCCATGGTTACAACCCAGAATGTGTTAGGGGGCATTAAAAAGATGGTCTGCAAAAGGAATTCCTCAGCGTCTAAGGAAGGTCCACCTATAAAGAAAGGCCCCTCACATCGGAACACCTCAGATGAGTTTTTAGAAACGGTAGAGCCAGATGAATTCAATCCTTAGTGTGTCTCAAACCTCTTTCACCCCAAAGATATAGCGGCTATGGCAACACCTAATATGTATTTTGTTATCTTTACATCCTAGAGTCAGCACAAAAGAGCTCTGGAAGAGTCGGCCATCAGGCTAAGCGGACTGCATCATCCTTAATGGACAGCAATGTGACCCTTCAAAACCCCATGGCACCAGCAGCATCTGTGAACAACGCAGGACACCAGGACAAACCATGCATCGGCTCTACAGACAGCAGTCATGGACCAGGTACAGCCCTTAACTACACCACATCAACAGTAATAAAAGCTATGCCCAGTACCGCAACACTTCTACAGTAACTACCTGTGTACAAGGGTTTGGACAATCTGACAGCGTGGCACTTACAGCCTCAGACACACACCATCCTGTACCTTGTAGAACCTATGGTTGGAACCCTAACCAGTGCAACAAGCCTAAAATAAATCGTTTCTCCGCAAAGAACCGCAAGAAGAAGCTGCTGACCCCTGAGCTACAAGCCTTGCCTTTTGACCTGTCTTTTAAAAATATTGTTAAGGCTCAGACTGTTCCACCTAGTCTACCTCGTTCTAAATGTTCAACGCTTGAGGAGTCTAACATAGTCGGGTCTGTCAATGCCTTAGTACCGGCAGCCTGTGTAACTAACCCTCCTCGTTTACATGACACACGCATGGAAACAGATTGCCCCGTATTCTGGGTGAATAGGATTTCTAAAGACACTAGCTGGTCTGGTAGAGAGTTCTGAAGCCACAGCAACTCCCTGTAACCCTTCTAATGCACCCCCGACGAGTTGCAATCACGAGAGTCTCAATCACTCACACCCAACCACAGCGCTTCATATGCATCAGAGGCCTTGAGTTATTATTGACAACAATTAACTTCCCCATGTCTGATGTCACCAATTACACCCCTTGGAGCGTACAACCCCACCAGCCCATCACCAAGTGCCTGCGCGTAATGGTCTTCACCATCCTCCTCAATATACCCTGACAGCAGTACAGGATGTAGCGGTTTACAAAATCAGAGTTTTGGAACACTTTCTAGTGATGATCAGGCCTCCCAAGCACTGGGGTGTTCACACTGGGGGCGTGTTCTTTTGACCCGTCCCGACCCACCCATTCAAAAAGGGCTTATTGTACTTAACAGTGATCAGACCCCCGGGGTGGCTATGGGTAATATACAGCACACAGCTAATGGCACACAGAGCAGAACAAAATGTGGCGCCTTGACCCCCAACCGGGTTTTGGAAACATACCTGAGAGAAATACAACAGGCAGTTAGGAAGCTAAAATCATGCCTGAACCTCATGACCTCAAAACTGGGGAAGTCGGGGGTCGATACTGGTGAGAGAGTGTAGCTTATATAATCTATATTAACATGAAATGTTTATGAACTAATGTATAATGATGCCGCATAGGAACTGTATTAACATGTTTTGCTAAAACGTGCACTTGAAATGTGCCCACGGGGAGTGGCCGCCAATGTATACGGGGACTAATTAAACTGACTAATAATGGTGAAATGTTTTATGAAATTGTGATTTTACATTAATGTTGAAAGGCTAAATGTATTAGATTCTTGCTAATAAAGCGGTAGGACTTAGTTAGCATGAGTCGAGGCCTAGCTGCCTGACTCTCATATTAAATGTATTTTTCTAACGTGCAGTGTGCTGACTTGCTAAAGGACATGAACTCTTGTTTTTTTCCAAAAAGCTAGAAGCTGAATGTAACTGTAGTAGATCCGTTCTCATGAAATTCACCCTGCCTATAGTAACGTTTTAACTGAATGCAACAGTGTAGATTAATACAAAGTACAAGGTCGCCTAAACCGGTATGGACAATGGAGCCACTGACCAAAGATGTGCAAAGGACCACAAGACGATGAAATCATACAGGACATTCCACCCGCTAAAGACGTCAATCATAACCACCAATAAAATACGTGAGAACTGTTATGGGATAACAAATTTGATGAGCTAATGTGTTTTTTAAATGGTTAAAGATAGTGGGGTGCAACCCCTTGTCCAATTAGATTTTAGGGGAATGTACCACGAAAAGGGGATAAAAACCCTTGTCACCAGGAAATAAATCAGAATTAGGGAGCAGGAGATTAGGAGAGGGGGAGATGCAGATTCTATTTGCTATGATCCAGACACTTTGTCATTCTGCATGGAGACTTTGCTGTTTGGTTCTTAAAAACATTCTGTCCTTAGATTGCCCATTTACACTTTACCTCCTTATGAGGGAAGTGCCCCTTTTCCCCTGTTGCTGGAGCTGAATCTCTTTTGATGGCAAATCAACTAATGTCCTGAAGACGAAGACAGAACCTGAGTGCTGACCAAACTTGGAGGGTAACTATATGAAAATGAAATTGTGATTGTCTGTTTGCTTTTCCTTTCTAGGTACCAACTGCTTTTCTTTTGACAGGAGCCATAGTTAGATGTTTTCCAAATTGGTGTTACTAAATTGTATTGCATGAAGCCCAACATGCCAATGCTAATTTGAGGTTAGGTGAGGGGTTCACTGGACTGACGCAAATAGACAAATGACTGAATCAAAGCTTTGTTGACGATACTCTGCTAAAGATAGTTTATGTTCATGCTATGCTATGTTCTGATGTTTGTGATTCTTGCTTTGATGAAATCTTATCAGAGTTGCCATATTGTGACTATGCTATTGTGTTTCTTGGTTTTGAGACTAATAAACTTGCTAGTAGTATTGCAACCAATAGGGAATAAATATCACAAAATGCATACTAAACTGGTGTGGTTATTCATGACTGCAAGGTCATGGCGGTGTCTGGAGTTTGATTAATGTCTTTGACTAAAGTGAAATGCATTGTTGTGATAAATATTGATGACATTATTGATGTATTGATTGACATGTTGATTAGCTAGCTCGTCCTAAGGTGTCTCTCAACAGGGTCAAAAGATTCATTGGCCTAAAACGAGTCCCGATGTGTAATACTTTATCATAAAGGGACGCGTTAACAGTCCTGGTAGCAGAGCGATGGTTTAGGCCCTTTGGGGCCCTAGGACGGATAATTATTGTTTAGACTGTTTTTTTGAGAAAATGCAAATTGGAGGTACGATGCGTTTCTAAATTCTCCATGACTTTCCTGGGACCTCAGGAGCCTGCCTAAGTGAAGTTGGGAATGTTCCTGGCGTTTTAGCATGTGTGGTGTAGAATTTGCGCTTGCTCAGCTTATGCTCATTGTAGGTGTTTTGTGAAGTTTGTGTGGTTTTAGGTCAGGTAATGTTGTTTTATTAGGAGTGGACGTACTCCGCAGTATGAGACTAGGGAAGGCGGCGTACTGCATGTGAGTGTGGCGCTTTGTGCTAAAAAATTATCCACATGGTTTGTTGGTGATATACGGACCCGTCGTGGTCTAAGACTCCGTAGTATATTGACAAGTGTAGAAGACACTTGGGTTTATTTGTGTGGTTTACTAGGTCAATCGGGCGTGGTTGACAAGTCGAGTTTGAGTTAAATTGTGTGTGTGAAGCCTTCGATGGAGATTTGGCAAGTTCTACAGTGCACTAGAACAAAACATTGACAAGTCGGGAGTAGGATTTGTGGGTCGAATTCTGCTTGCGTATGCGGGAACTGAGAATGAGAGAGTAGCGTCCGAGGCTTCAAGTGAAATTTCTGCTGTAAAGTTCTGAAGCAAATGTGTGACCCTTCCTATAGTAAAACTGCAAATGTGAGTTGTTGTTATTGTTAAAGGTGCTCGCAATATATTGCAATAGTTTGGTGTGAATCCAGTGTAAGGAGGACAAGCCGCAAGACTTTGTCAGCTGCAGTGTGTGAGTGTGACGTCAGTGGTGCCGCGCTGGGATAGGTCAGTTGCCGAGAGGGGTCACGCACGGATTGGCAGCTGTCCGTGAGAGGCAATAGGTTGAGAAAGGCAGGTGAAGAGTGTTCTGGGAATTAAAGTCACTTCTTGATTAGATTCAAAACAAAAATAAAAGACGCAAAAATGAATTTTTTCAAAGCTTTAACCCCTTCGCTGCCAGGCCTTTTCCCCCTCCTGTGCCGAGCCTTTTTTTGGCTATTTGGAGCAGTTCGCGCTTAGGCCCTCATAACTTTTTGTTCACATAAGCTACCCATGCCAAATTTGCGTCCTTTTTTTCCAACATCCTAGGGATTCTAGAGGTACCCAGACTTTGTGGGTTCCCCAGAAGGAGGCCAAGAAATTAGCCAAAAAACAGTGAAAATTTCATTTTTTTAAAAAAATTTGGAAAAATGGGCTGCAGAAGAAGGCTTGTGGTTTTTTCCCTGAAAAGGGCATCAACAAAGGGTTTGCGGTGATAAAATCACCAGCTTCCCAGCTTTCAGGAACAGGCAGACTTGAATCAGAAAACCCAATTTTTCAACCCAATTTTGGCATTTTACTGGGACATACCCCATTTTTACGATTTTTTGTGCTTTCAGCCTCCTTCCAGTCAGTGACAGAAATGGGCATGAAACCAACGCTGGATCCCATAAACCGCAACATTTCTGAAAAGTAGACAAAATTCTGAATTCAGCAAGGGGTAATTTGTGTAGATCCTACAAGGGTTTCCTACAGAAAATAGCAACTGAAAAAGAAAAATATTGAAATTGAGGTGAAAAAAACATCACTTTTTCTCTAAGTTTTACTCTGTAACTTTTTCCTGCAATGTCAGATTTTCAAAAGCAATATACCGTTACGTCTGCTGGACTCTTCTGGTTGCGGGGATATATAGGGCTTGTAGGTTCATCAAGAACTCTAGGTACCCAGAGCCAATAAATGACCTGCACCCTGCAGTGGGTTTTCATTCTATGCCGGGTATACAGCAATTCATTTGCTGAAATATAAAGAGTAAAAAATAGCTATCAAGAAAACCTTTGTATTTCCAAAATGGGCACAAGATAAGGTGTTGAGAAGCAGTGGTTATTTGCACATCTCTGAATTCCGGGGTGCCCATACTAGCATGTGAATTACAGGGCATTTCTCAAATAGACGTCTTTTTTACACACTGTCTTACATTTGGAAGGGAAAAATGTAGAGAAAGACAAGGGGCAATAACACTTGTTTTGCTATTCTATGTTCCCCCAAGTCTCCCAATAAAAATGATACCTCACTTGTGTGGGTAGGCCTAGCGCCCGCGACAGGAAACGCCCCAAAGCGCAACGTGGACACATCACAGAAAACAGACCTGTTTTTAGCAAAGTGCCTACCTGTAGATTTTGGCCTCTAGCTCAGCCGCCACCTAGGGAAACCTACCAAACCTGTGCATTTCTGAAAACTAGAGACCCAGGGGAATCCAAGATGGGGTGATTTGTGTGGCTCGGACCAGGTTCTGTTACCCAGAATCCTTTGCAAAGCTCAAAAATTGGCTTAAAAAACACATGTTCCTCACATTTCTGTGGCAGAAAGTGCTGGAATCTGAGAGGAGCCACAAATGTCCTTCCACCCAGCGTTCCCCCACGTCTCCCGATAAAAATGATACATCACTTGTGTGGGTAGGCCTAGCGCCCGCGACAGGAAACGCCCCAAAGCGCAACGTGGACACATCACAGAAAACAGACCTGTTTTTAGCAAAGTGCCTACCTGTAGATTTTGGCCTCTAGCTCAGCCGCCACCTAGGGAAACCTACCAAACCTGTGCATTTCTGAAAACTAGAGACCTAGGGGAATCCAAGGAGGGGTGACTGGCGGGGCTCGGACCAGGTTCTGTTACCCAGAATCCTTTGCAAAGCTCAAAAATTGGCTTAAAAAACACATGTTCCTCACATTTCTGTGGCAGAAAGTGCTGGAATCTGAGAGGAGCCACAAATGTCCTTCCACCCAGCGTTCCCCCACGTCTCCCGATAAAAATGATACATCACTTGTGTGGGTAGGCCTAGCGCCCGCGACAGGAAACGCCCCAAAGCGCAACGTGGACACATCACAGAAAACAGACCTGTTTTTAGCAAAGTGCCTACCTGTAGATTTTGGCCTCTAGCTCAGCCGCCACCTAGGGAAACCTACCAAACCTGTGCATTTCTGAAAACTAGAGACCTAGGGGAATCCAAGGAGGGGTGACTGGCGGGGCTCGGACCAGGTTCTGTTACCCAGAATCCTTTGCAAAGCTCAAAAATTGGCTTAAAAAACACATGTTCCTCACATTTCTGTGGCAGAAAGTGCTGGAATCTGAGAGGAGCCACAAATGTCCTTCCACCCAGCGTTCCCCCATGTCTCCCGATAAAAATGATACATCACTTGTGTGGGTAGGCCTAGCGCCCGCGACAGGAAACGCCCCAAAGCGCAACGTGGACACATCACAGAAAACAGACCTGTTTTTAGCAAAGTGCCTACCTGTAGATTTTGGCCTCTAGCTCAGCCGCCACCTAGGGAAACCTACCAAACCTGTGCATTTCTGAAAACTAGAGACCTAGGGGAATCCAGGGAGGGGTGACTGGCGGGGCTCGGACCAGGTTCTGTTACCCAGAATCCTTTGCAAAGCTCAAAAATTGGCTAAAAAAACACATGTTCCTCACATTTCTGTGGCACAAAGTTCTGGAATCTGGGAGGAGCCACAAATTTCCTTCCACCCAGTGTTCCCCCAAGTCTCCCGATAAAAATGATACCTCACTTGCGTGGGTAGGCCTAGCGCCCGCGACAGGAAACGCCCCAAAGCGCAACGTGGACACCACCAAAATTTTGGAAGAAAACAGAGGTGTTTTTTGCGAAGTGACTACCTGTAGATTTTGGCCTCTAGCTCAGCCGGCACCTAGGGAAACCTACCAAACCTGTACATTTCTGAAAACTAGAGACCTAGGGGAATCCAAGGAGGGGTGACTGGCGGGGCTCGGACCAGGTTCTGTTACCCAGAATCCTTTGCAAAGCTCAAAAATTGGCTAAAAAACACATGTTCCTCACATTTCTGTGGCAGAAAGTTCTGGAATCTGAGAGGGGCCACAAATTTCCTTCCACCCAGCGTTCCCCCACGTCTCCCGATAAAAATGATACCTCACTTGTGTGGGTAGGCCTAGCGCCCGCGACAGGAAACGCCCCAAAGCGCAGCGTGGACACATCACATTTTTTCATTGAAAACAGTGCCTACCTGTAGTTTTTGGCCTGTAGCTCAGCCAGCACCTAGGGAAACCTACCAAACCTGTGCATTTCTGAAAACTAGAGACCTAGGGGAATCCAAGATGGGGTGACTTGAGGGGCTCTGACCAGGTTCTGTTACCCAGAATCCTTTCCAAACCTCAAATTTTGGCTAAAAAAACGCATTTTTCACACATTTCGGTGACAGAAAGTTCTGGAATCTGAGTGGAGCCACAAATTTCCTTCCACCCAGCGTTCCCCCAAGTCTCCCGATAAAAATGATACCTCAGTTGTGTGGGTGGGCCAGGTGCCTCCAACAGAATAAGGCCCAAAACTTGTAGAGATACAGGGGATAGTACTGCGAGTTTATAAGGACATATTCTTTTATACATCTTTAGACTGACTCTGCTTTGGGGACCCACATACGTGAGGTGTCATTTTATTTGGGAGACTGAGGGGAACACTGGGGAGTAGGAATTTTGTGCTGGAGTGGTGATCGTACGAAGAAAAGTCAGGAAAATATGCTTTTTTTAAGCACATTTTGAGGTTTACAGAGGAGTCTGGGTAAGAAAATGTTGGGGGATCCACGCAAGCCACTCCTCCCTAGACTCCTTGGGGTGTCTAGTTTTAAAAAATGTCTGGGTTTGGTAGGTTTCCCTAGATGAAGGCCGCACACAGGACCAAAAACATAGGTGCCCTCTCCCCCCCCAACACAGGTAGTTTTGTAATATATCGTTTTGATGTGCCCACATACGTCCGTGATGTGCCAAACACTAAAATTTTGAAAAGAAACACACTTAGGTTATGTGAAAAAGACCCCTCACCCACCAACCAAGTTGGTGGCATGCTTCATCATCGGGGTCCCACCTGAGGCACCTAGCGTGTCATAGGTGTGCTGCGACGCCTGATTACAGCGGAGCAGGTTTGGTCATTTTTACCACACATACTGGTTGGATTTGGCACGAGGGTGAGTGATGGTTCAGTGGATCAAATTTTACTAACAAGAGCTTTCACAAAAATGAAAAGCACTGTTAGTAACTGAAAGGCAAAAAACTGAACCAATGACTCACAGCTCGTGAGCTGTAAAGCCGCGACAAGGCACCAACCGCTTTACAGTCCATTCACACAACTTTCATACATGACACACACAAGGCCATTCACACCGCCAGCCACGGGCCCAGCACATTACAACACTCACATCGACAGACAGCGCCACTCAAGGGCCCATCACTTACATACGCCCACATGCCTGATACAACAATCACACCAGCTGATGGGAGTGTGTGGACTGGTGTTTGGCTGGCAGTGTGTTGCAGTAGCCAACATCAAGTCAATATGTACAGTCTCAGCCAAGCCCCACTCCACACACAATGGCATCATATTTTTTTTTTTTTTTTTAAACAGAGGAACCCCTAACTAAGTAGAAAGAATTACAAAACAACAAACACAAAAGCTCTAACTAACAACATGACAGAAATGCTAACCATGAAACTAAACACATGAAAATACAAAACAGACATGAGTTTACACTCATGGTTGTTCCCAGAAATTCTTCTGGGTGTGGTAATTCTTAAAACAAGCACCGACACACAGCCCAGGCTTTGAAGGACAATCTGGGCAGTACATTCGAGACTCCCTCCGGATACCTCTTCGAAAACACACTCTACATTTCTTAGCTGGAAAGTCTTTTTTGGGTGTGGGAGGAATGTGCTCAGCAAAGTGGCGATCTTTCAATCTAGCCACATCCTCCACCACTGCTTCTCTAGGAACTCTGGCCTGTTCCACCACAATAAGGCTCTCTATCACTGACTCCTGAAATTTCACAAATGTCATCTTTGAGTCTGGAGACCTATCCCTAAACACAATAAAAGCATTGAAGGTTGCTAAGTGGAAGAGGTGAAGTGCTAACTTCTTATACCAAACATAAGACTTACGAATAGCAGTATAAGGTTCCAACCTCTGGTCAACTCTATCTACACCTCCCATGTGCTTATTATAATCTAAAATGCACACAGGTTTGCGCACTTCAGCAACCTGGCCCCAAACAGTCACAGGGGAAGTACTCTCACCATGGATGGTACTTAGCATGTAGACATCCCTCTTGTCTGAAAATTTCAAAGCTAGCAGCTCCTCGTTCCGCAAGGCACAGCACTGTCCCCTCTCAAGTTTTTTACAGACAAGCTCCCTTGGATAGCCTTTCCGGTTAGAACGGATTGTGCCACAAGCAACTGTGTCCACTCTAAACAATTCCTTGAACAACTGCACACCAGTGTAGAAGTTATCTACATACAAATGGTGACCTTTGTTGAACAGTCGTCTACCAAGATCCCACACTATTTTCTCAGTAACTCCAAAAGTGGGAGGACAACCAGGGGGGTCAATATTGGAATCCCTACCAGTGTACACACGGAAACTATACACATATCCTGTCCTACTTTCAGACAGCATATACAATTTAATTCCATATCGTGCCCTTTTGCTAGGAATGTACTGCCTAAAAACCAAACGACCCTTGAAGAGGACCAAAGACTCGTCCACACTTATCTCTTTGCCTGGAACATAGACCTCCGAAAACCGATCTACAAAATGATCAAGGACAGGCCTAATCTTAAAAAGACGGTCAGAATCTGGGTGATCTCGTGGCAAGGCTAATGCATTGTCAACAAAATGCAGCATCCTAAGAAGAAGCAAATACCGATTACGACTCATGGTAGCTGGAAATATAGCTGTTGCCATCAAGGGACTAGTAGACCAATAAGAAGCCAGTGACGGCTTCCTTATCAACCCCATCAAAAAAGTCAAACCCAAAAACTTTTTTAGCTCCTCCAAATTTGTGGGAATCCACTGGGCAGCTCTAGAGTGTGGCCTAAGTCTAGCAGCGTTGTCCCTCAAATGCTGCTCCGCATACAAATTAGTCTGCTCAACAATCTCTTCCAAAAACACATCATCCATGAATAACTCAAAGAAATTGATAGGCATAAAGTTCTCTGTATTGGCGTTACACCCCGGGAGACCAGTAAAGGCAGGCAACTCTGGCTGCTCCATGTTTGGGGCAACCCAGACATCAGGTCTTCTAACGGGAAACCTTTCAGCCCCAGGTTGCTGCACTATTGGCACATCAATGTCCTCCTCTAAAACAGAACCTTCATCTGCACTGAGTGTGGCTTCATCATCAGAAGATTCCCCTCCAACAGAAACATCACTGCCAGAATCTCTGACTTCCTCCTCTGCCTCAGATGCAGAGTCCGTCTCATAGTCATGATCAGACTGTGACTCAAAAAGCATACCAACCACCTGCTGAGCGGTCATCCTGCGGCTAGCCATGATCTCTCCTGCAAAAATTAACTGGACAAATTCACCACCAACAACCAGCACTGTGTAAGACAAGTAACAAAGTGTAGCTTTGTTAGTAAGAGTTACAAACTCAAAAACTATACCGCTCACTTGCCTGAAAAAGCTTGATTCACCAGCAACTACACAGCAATCACCAATGATATCCCACTAAAAAGAAAGAAAGAAAGGCAAATTAGAAATAAGACAAAACAAATATCATTGTGCACAAACCTAAGGACAATTTCACACACAATCCTGCATTTAGTACACCCCCTACAAACATGTCATTCATGCATGGCAACAATACTCCTTTGGAGTAAATTGTTTTTACTTACCTAAAACATGCAACTGTGAAAACTGCAGGTCAACCACCGCCAAAACCGCAAGGAGCCACAGCAAATAAAGCAAAAGCTTTGAACTAGAACAAAAAGGAGGAAAACATTTTTTATCACAAATGCAAAGACTTCTTCAGTTGACAAACACCCCACCATCAAACATTTTAGAAATTGGTGCCTAAGTGGATTCTGCCATAGGGGCAGATGGGCCTACCAAAAAAATAGGCCTGTCTGCCCCAAGGAAGCCAAAAAATACCTTTAGTACTGTGTCCCCATGGAGAGCGACCCTTGCCAAAGGGGACAGCCCTCAAACAAAAAAAACACACACAACACTATCCCTGGTGCCTAAGTGGCTTCTGCCCCCTTGGGGGCAGGTGGGCCTAAGAAAATAGGCCCATCTGCCCCCAGGGGGTGTAGAAATGGCCAACAGGTCAATGCCCCCCTTGGGGGGGCGCCCCGTGACCAAGGGGACGCCCCCCCCCACAAAAATAAACAAATAAAAAAAAATTCCCTGGCGTTCTAGTGGTTTCTGCCCCCCTTGGGGGCAGATCAGCCTAAAAATAATAGGCTGATCTGTCTCCAAGGGGTGCAGAAATGGCCTGGGTACATGTGCCCCCAAAGTGGGGGGCGACCCTTGCCCAAGCCCCCCCCCATCCACTAACACACACACACACACACTATCCCTGGTGTCTACGTGGCTTCTGCCCCCCTTGGGGGCAGGTGGTTCTAGAAAAATAGGCCCATCTGCCCCCAGGGGGGGCAGAAATGGCCAACAGGTCAATGCCCCCCTTGGGGTGGCGCCCGTGCCCAAGGGGACGCCCCCACACAAAAATAAACACATAAAAAAAAATCCCTGGCGTTCTAGTGGTTTCTGCCCCCCTTGGGGGCAGATCAGCCTAAAAATAATAGGCTGATCTGTCTCCAAGGGGTGCAGAAATGGCCTGGGTACATGTGCCCCCAAAGTGGGGGGCGACCCTTGCCCAAGCCCCCCCCCATCCACTAACACACACACACACACACACACTATCCCTGGTGTCTACGTGGCTTCTGCCCCCCTTGGGGGCAGGTGGGTCTAGAAAAATAGGCCCATCTGCCCCCAGGGGGGGCAGAAATAGCCAACAGGTCAATGCCCCCCTTGGGGGGGCGCCCGTGCACAAGGGGACGCCCCCACACAAAAATAAACACATAAAAAAAAATCCCTGGCGTTCTAGTGGTTTCTGCCCCCCTTGGGGGCAGATCAGCCTAAAAATAATAGGCTGATCTGTCTCCAAGGGGTGCAGAAATGGCCTGGGTACATGTGCCCCCAAAGTGGGGGGCGACCCTTGCCCAAGCCCCCGCCCCATCCACTAACACACACACACACACACACTATCCCTGGTGTCCACGTGGCTTCTGCCCCCCTTGGGGGCAGGTGGGTCTAGAAAAATAGGCCCATCTGCCCTGAGGGGGGGCAGAAATGGCCAACAGGTCAATGCCCCCCTTGGGGGGGCGCCCCGTGCCCAAGGGGACACCCCCCCACAAAAATAAACACATAAAAAAACATCCCTGGCGTTCTAGTGGTTTCTGCCCCCCTTGGGGGCAGATCAGCCTAAAAATAATAGGCTGATCTGTCTCCAAGGGGTGCAGAAATGGCCTGGGTACATGTGCCCCCAAAGTGGGGGGCGACCCTTGCCCATGCCCCCCCCCCCATCCACTAACACACACACACACACACACACTATCCCTGGTGTCTACGTGGCTTCTGCCCCCCTTGGGGGCAGGTGGGTCTAGAAAAATAGGCCCATCTGCCCCCAGGGGGGGCAGAAATGGCCAACAGGTCAATGCCCCCCGTGGGGGGGCGCCCCGTGCCCAAGGGGACGCCCCCCCACAAAAATAAACACATAAAAAAACATCCCTGGCGTTCTAGTGGTTTCTGCCCCCCTTGGGGGCAGATCAGCCTAAAAATAATAGGCTGATCTGCCCTCAAGGGGGGCAGAAATGGCCCTAAAAGACATGCCCCCCAAAGGGGAGCGACCCTTGCCCAAGGGGGTGCCCCCCCATCCACTACACACACAATCCCTGGTGCCTAAGTGGCTTCTGCCCCCCTTGGGGGCAGATGGACCTAAAAAAAATAGGCCGATCTGCCCCCAAGGGGGGCAGAAAAGGCCAACAGTTCTCTGCCCCCTTGGGGGGGGCGCCCCTTGCCCAAGGGGGCACCCCCCCCCAACATAAATGCACAGAAAATAAAAATCCCTGGTGATCCAGTGGTTTCTGCCCCCCTTGGGGGCAGATCCGCCTAAAAAGTAGGCCAATCTGCCCCCAAGGGGGGCAGAAATGGCCGTAAGAAATTGCCCCCACAAGGGGAGCGACCCTTGCCCAAGGGGCCGCTCCCCGCAAACAAGAAACCGTAAAGAACAACAAAAAAAAAAAATCCCTGGTGTCTAGTGGGCATTCCTGCTGCCCGATCGCAATGCGATCGGGCAGCAGGAATGCTCAAAGAGACACCGGGGGAAAGGAAAAGCCTTTCCTTTCCCCCTGTGCCTCTTTAGCCCAAACCCCCCACCCACCGGGAAGAGGAACTCACCTCTTCTCCGTTCGCCGCACAGGAAGCAAATGGCTTCCTGTGCGGCGAAATCCCCATAATGAAGTCAGCGCGCGATCGCGCGCTGACGTCATTATGGGGGGGTGGGGGGGGTCGGGGGTGGAAGGGGAAGGGCTTCCCCTTCCATCCCTGACTTTGGGGGGGTGGGGGGAAGCACACAGAGGGACCGAGATCGCTCCCTCTGGGCTGTGTGCCGAGGACGTAGTGGTTACGTCCTCGGCACAGCAGCACTGTGCCGCGGGACGTAACCACTACGTCCGCGGCACAGAAGGGGTTAAAGAGCGCTCTGATAGGAGACGCATACATTATGGCAAGTGAAGGGGAGCCTACACCGCCTGAGGGTACTCCAGCTTATATAGTAATGTTGGAAAAGGGAGTCGCGCCATGTCTGTGGATGAAGCAGTGGCGCAAATTGTCTGAGAAAGAGGGATGTTTAGCGTTTCCGGAGCAGGGAACGTTTAATACAAGAATTTTAGAAAACTTGAGGTGGATGTTAAGTGTCCAAAAGCCGCCTCCAAGACCAGCTCAGGATGAGGCATTAGCAGTCTGAGATTTAATGGCCATTCGACAAAGACAGCAAAAACTTAAAAGGAGAATAAAATGGCAGAAAAGACTTTAGCCGAGGCTAGATGGGACAATGAGAGCAAAATGTGGAGAAGGGGAATAGCTAACGGACTTAAATTGTTTCCGGCAATTACACAAGAAGATGAGACACAGGGAAAGAAAGCCACCTGTAAGACAGACAAGGGCTCTAATAAGCCTAAGGAAACTCAGAGGTCTTGGATAGACGAAGATGATTCAGACGATGAAGAGTTTCTTAATCAGTTGTTACATGATCGCCCGCCACCATATGCCATAAATGATACTGCTCCAAGCACTAGTGCGGGTCCTGGGAACCAGACACAGAGTAAGGAAGTTACAACTACAATGCAGACAAGTGATACGGTTTTGATACAGAATGGTGTCAGTGGACCCACTGCACCAGACGCGCAGATACAGTTGCAACCTCCACCACAGATACAGAGGATTTATCCAGACGTCCCAGTACTAGAAACAAATACGAGTCTGATGGTGCCGCCTGATCCGATATATACGAGATCAAAGCTAGTGCAGATTGAGCCAACTCCGCAATTGCTGCCCCAGCCGCAGCAACAGCTGTTTCCGGGTTATAATCCAGCGGCAGGACCTCCGTTAGTACCTACACCAGCTACCGTGAGCCAAGCTTTAGGAGTTACTGCTCCACGGGGATTGGGACCTGGTCAGACACCAGCTGCCATATCATTACCAATCAATGTTGGTCCTCCAGTACCATTGTATGCGCAGGGTAAGCCTGATGTATGTGATCAGAGCGTGAAAACCCTAGAGATAGTAAGAGGAGGGTTCACAGGAACTCCCCAGCCACTAACACCAAGAGAACAATCAGCAGAAGGACTCCGGTCCTTGTTAGACCTTAGTCCGATTGGGGATCCTTTGGGGGCAATGAGACAAGCAGGATTAAGTGTGTTAGCCCCACAAACAGTGAGTACAAATACATCACAGTCACCACTGATGCATTCAGGGAACATTTTGTTGCAAGGTTTTTCTGCGCAACAATTAAATGAGTGGTTATAAAAGACTTATGTTTCCCAAAATACTGCGGTAACCATAGATAAGCCAGAAAAGGAAGAATACCTGAATTTTGTGAGACTGGGCATAGAAGCTGCGGAACTAGTGGAAGGGACAATGGGGGTAAACAGATTAGAGTCATACACAGAAGCAGAATTGAGGTATCTGTGCCCCAAGATCACTAAAAAAGTGGGCAAGGTGCATCAGAGGATGGCAAACCTGGCAGACAAATACAATATAGACATTGCAAATATTAAACATTTGAAAAGAAGCTACAGATTAGACTTTGACTCTAAAGATTTTGAGCACATGAGATCTACCGGAATGAAAGTGCATCTTAAAGAGATACTGCAAAGTGCGCAGATCTGGGGTGCCTTAGAGAAGTGGGAAGGCAGATGGGCAAAGAAAAGAGATAAAGAGAAAGGTGAAAGTCCGGAACCAAATCAGGCTAAAACTGCACCGGACACGGGGACAGTAAAGATGTTACCAATGAGAGAAACAGCTGGAGGGGTTCTAGTCCATATGCCATGGTCCAGGGGAGACATCCTGTCATTCACAAATGATTATCCCAAATTGAGGGAGAAACCGATAGAGTGGTATCAGCAGACAGATAGGTTTGTGAAGCTTGCGAAATGTCTCTGGGAGGACTTGAATTCCCTGTTTGAGATTATAGTTCCACCCGACTTATGGCTTGAGTGCAAAAGAGGTGTGGACTGGCCGACACAGGAACCGGCAAGGGATAAGGTGACTGGAGCACCATCTGAGGAGGTGATGAAGTACTATCATAAAGTGATTCCGTTTCTGAAGCAGAAAGTGTCGCTGAAAGTGACTGGCAGAAAATCGATCGAACCTCACAGGAGGCTAAAGAGTCTATTCATGCTTACTATGAGAGATTGTTGAAAGCGTTCAAACATTACAGTGGCACAGAGACCATAGAGCCGAAAGACATGAATCATCTTGTGTTCAGGTTTGTTGAAGGGCTGAGACCAGAGATTAGCCAGATGATTAAGAATCATTTGATCTGTTGGCAGGCAAAACCGATTGATGAGGTGTTGCAGTATGCAAAATACTGCAGTGACGAGATTGAGTTGAAGCAGAGAAAGTTGAAGGAGAAAGTGATGGTGATGCAGATTAAGGAGGCGCAAGCAGGGATGCAGGGAAACGGGGTACCACAGATGATGCAGCAGCAACCACAAGGAATTGGCATGTTTCAGGCCCAACCGGGCGGTCGAGGTCGAGGTTTTGTGAACCGCGGTCCAGACTTGAATACTGTTGTGGTTCAAAATGATGCGCAGGGGATGAAAATGTGTCACCATGTCACGCGTGCGGGGGTGTGGGGCATTGGAAGCGGGAATGCCCAAATGTGGTGCAGGATGGTGTTGTTCAACAAAGCAATGATGTCGGTACATTTCAAAATGTGAGCGTCCAAAGGTGAGGGGCCAAAATCAGAATTTCCAGAATAACATGGTTCAGATGCAGGGGCTACAGCCCATGCAGCAAATACAAATGGCACGTGTTCAACCAGCACAAATGCAGCAGGTACAACAGCAGGTTCCCATGGTACCTAGACAGCAAATGCAATTACCATTAGCTCCGATGGGACAGCAACAGGTGATGCTTCCTCAGCAGGTCACAGGTCAAACAATGAGTCAAAACAACACAGTACAGCAGTTCCCATTCCGTGGTGAGGATGGATTAAATGATGAATGGTTGGATGACAGTTCTGACAGTGAGGAGTGCAGGCTTGCAGCGTCCCTAGAAGTAGATCAGAGGGGACCCTATGTAGAGGGAAAGGTGATGGGTCACAAGGTTTCATTCCTGGTCAACACGGGAGCTACACGCTCTACAGTCAGAAGTGCAGAGGTTCCGAAATTACAACTTTCAGGACGTACCATAAGGGTGGTTGACGTGGCAAATCAGTATTTGACAAACCTGATTAAGGACCCAGTTCAAATTGAGATTGGCATTTTCCAGGGATTACATAAGTTTGTAGTCTGTGATTCTAGTCCAGTATCCCTACTGGGGAGAGACTTGCTGTGCAAAAAGAAATGTTCAATTACCTGTACTAATGAGGGAATTGAAGTGCAGACAAATAGTGATGATGAAGGGGACGATAGGCAATTTACAGATCTAGAGACGGAAAGTACAAATGAGGAATACCATTTGATAACCTTATTCCCAATGCTTACAGTAACTGACTTGCCACCTGAGCTACAGGGAACAGTGACAGAGAAGGTGTGGGACCTGACAGGAAATGAAGTAGGACTAATAAAAGGAGTATAACTGGTTAAGGTACAGGTTAAGCCGAACGTAGTGTTTCCTCAGGTACCGCAGTACCACATGGCACAAGATGACCTCATCCAGGTATCACAGATAATTGCAGACTTTGTATAACAAGGAGTTCTGAAAGAAGTGATGAGCAGCCCGTGTAACTCACCAATAATGGGTCTGAAAAAGCCTTGTGGGAAGGTCCGAATTGTGCAGGATTTGAGAAAAATAAATGAGATTGTGGTAAAATGCTGCCCTATAGTGCCAAACCCAGCAGTGATCATGTTTCAGGTTCCGTGTGATGCAGAGTGGTTCACAGTTGTGGACCTGTCTCAAGCATTCTTTTCGGTGCCTCTTCATGAGGACAGCCAATTTCTTTTCAGTTTCAAATTCCTGGATAAGGTGTACAGTTGGTGCAGAATTCCTCAAGGGTTTTCTGAGTCACCTTCCATCTTCAATCAGATATTGAAGAAGGACTTAGAGTCATTAGAACTGCCTTTCAGTTCGACTCTAGTACAGTACATTGATGACTTGCTGATTGCATCCAGAACAAAAGACGACTGCAGGTATGACACGATTGCCTTACTGAACCATTTGGGAAAGAACGGACATAAAGTGTCCCCAAAGAAGCTGCAATACTGTCAGAGAGAGGTAAAGTACTTAGGTCACTTGATTGAAAAGGGCTCCAGGAGAATATCAAAAGAAAGGGTGACAGCCATACTGCAGATGAATCCCCCGACAACAAAAAGAGATGTCAGGATGTTTTGGGGAATGGTGGGCTACTGTCGCCAGTGGATTCCCAACTTCTCAATTATTTCCAAACCCTTGGTGAAATTGACAGGCAAGGAAGTTCAGGATGACCCGGGTACCATAATTTTGTCAGAGGAAGAGCTTGAGGCATTCATGGAATTGAGAGAGTGTATGTGCAGGGCACCAGCTTTGGGTGTGCCTAATTATACAAAGCCTTTTCTACTGTTTTGTCATGAACGTGATGCTTGTTCTTTGACTGTCTTAACACAGGTCCATGGAGGTGCAAACCGCCCAGTAGCTTATTTTTCAGATACTTTGGACCCAGTCGCAGCAGCCTTACTGGGTTGTTTGCGCGCAGTTGCAGCAGTTGGTCAGAGCCTCACACAGTGTGAAGGCATAGTGATGGGACATCCCTTAACAGTAATGGTTCCACATTCAGTTGAAATTCTGTTAACCCAAACTAAGTCTCAGCACATGACAAATGCTAGGCTAACGAGATATGAGACCATTATACTGGGGTCTCCGAATGTCTCTCTCAAGAGGTGTACCGTATTGAACCCGGCAACTTTACTTCCTGTTGAAAATGCTGAGATTAATTATAACGAGGAGGTAGAACATGACTGTCTTGAGGTAACAGAACTATGCACCAAACCCAGACCTGACATTAAGGATATACAGTTAGAAGAAAATGATTACATTATGTTTGTTGTTGGTTCATGTTTGAGAGATTCAGTTGGAATACTGAGAGCTGGTTATGCTGTGTGCACAATCACCGGTATCCCAGAAGCTTCCTGGCTCGAAAGAGTGTACTCTGCACAAGTGGCTGAATTAATTGCCCTTACTAAGGCATGCCACGCAGCTGCAAACCTGAAAGTCACTATCTATACTGACAGCAGATACGGATTCGGAATTGTGCATGATTTTGGCCAATTATGGTCACAGAGGGGTTTCATGACCTCTTCTGGCTCACCAGTGAAAAATGGCGAACAGATTAAGAATTTGTTGCATGCGATTCAGTTACCTCATGAAATTGCTGTGGTGAAATGCAATGCTCATGTCAAGTCACAAGACTTTGTGTCAATGGGAAACGGCTATGCAGATCAAGTCGCAAGGTTTTGCGCATTGAACTGTATATCGTTCAAGGAACAGTGGGAACTATTACCTGAAATTGAAAATGAAACATGCTTGAACTTTGCATTAAGAGTGGTTGATACATTAGATGAGCTAAAATCACTGCAGGGCCGTGCTAGCAGAGAGGAAAAACGCTCCTGGCAGAGAATGTAATGTGTACAGAGGTCTGACGACTTGTTGGTCTCAGAGGAGGGTAAGTTGGTTTTACCGAACAGTCTTTTGTCACAGTTTGCAAGGCTTTACCATGGCCAGGCATACCTTGGGAGAGACGCAATGATCAGATTATTCAAAATTGATTGGTTCAATCCAAAATTCAGACAAGCCGCAGAGGTTACCTGTCACAGGTACATCATCTGTCAACAGATGAATGCAGGAAAAGGGACTGTGGTGACTTTGAGCCACATAGGGAGAGCTGGAGGTCCATTTAGCAAGATGCAGATGGATTTAATTGAAATGCCTGTGTGTGGAGGCTTGAAGTACGTGTTGGTGATCGTGTGTGTTTTCAGTCACTGGATTGAAGCCTACCCTACACGTAGAAATGACAGTCTCACAGTAGCAAAGCTGTTGCTTAGAGAATTATTACCACGGTTCGGATTCCCGGTCTCTTTAGAATCAGATAGGGGCAGACACTTTGACAATGAGGTGATTAAGCTCTTGTGTGCTGCATTGGACATTGAGCAGAAGCTGCATTGTAGCTACCACCCTGAAGCATCAGGACTAGTGGAACAGATGAATGGTACCTTGAAGTAAAGAATGGCAAAAATGTGTGCAGCTACCAATATGAAGTGGCCAGATGCATTGCCCTTAGTGCTGATGTCAATGAGAAACACACCTGATAAGAAGACAGGACTATCCCCCCACGAGATATTGGTGGGCAGAGCTATGAGGTTGCCCGCAGTACCTGCAAATGCTCTTGTGAATATCACAGATGATATGGTGTTGGACTACTGCAAGGGTCTGGCTGATGTGATCCGCTCTTTTTCTCACCAGGTGGAGGCTAACACATTGCCACCGATCAGTGATCCAGGTCACACCCTGAAAGCCGGTGACTGGGTGGTTGTCAAGAAACACTTGAGGAAGTCGTGTTTGGAGCCGCGTTGGAAGGGGCCATATCAAGTAATACTGACAACAACCACTGCTGTGAAATGTGCAGGTGTTCCAAACTGGATACATGCCAGTCACATGAAGAAGGTGACATGTCCAACTGATGAGGAACTTGAAGTTTCCAAAACAACAACTGCAGAGAAGGAAGTCTCAGGGCCGGAGAGTATTCAATGGGGACTGAGACTGAAGGAGAGCCCACTGAGGACGGCTTAGTCCCTCAAACAGTAAACGAGTTCGAGAGAGGTGACGGTGAGCCTATCTCAGCAGAGGCAGCAGGAGAACCAAGACAAGGAGAGGTTCTCCCAGAAGTAGACTGATACGGGTTTGATCTTGAGCCCGTTACAGACCCTGAAGATGAGGGGGGAGAAGCAGAGGGAGGTCAAAGTACACAGACAACTCCTGAGCCGCTTGCAGGTCCGTCAAGAGAAAACATCATAGCACAAGAGAAGGGTGCTGTTCAACGTCCTGAAAGGCCAAGCAGAAAGAAAACGCATAAAGGTGATGACTGGCCAAAGAAGCAAGTTGCAAGAGAGAAAGTGATCCCGGGTGATACAATAGAGGAAGAAATTGATACAACTAGAAAAGAGGATCTCAGTGAAATAGAGTTGCAAAGTGAACGCAGACTGAAAAGAAAAAGAGTCGCAAATAGAAGGTACGCAGGTCCTGAATGGGCATATGCAACGACATCTGAATGGCAACAAGAATTCTCCGCGTTCTGTTTTGATCGAGAGGTACCTGGCCAATACTACGGCACCTGAAATCAACTGGAGAAAGAGACTGTGTTAAAATTAAAAATTGAAAGTTGAAAAGCTGAGAAAAGAGACTGAAAAAAATTACCAGATGTGACACTGATAACCTGAATTGACTCTGAAAAACGATTATGACAAGCTATTAACCTGATTTGACAAAAGGGTCCTGGGGTGAGTGAAACACTGTAAATATTCGCAGAGAGAAATGAGACTTTGACAAGAAAAAAAAAAAGAGCTTTTAAATCGTCCTCAAGTTGATTGTTTGTCTTATATCTTATGCTATCTGATTCTTTACAGATCATGGCTTACACTAGAGGTAGTAGCAAAAAGGGTAAGGTGTGTGGTTGGTTAAGTGCTATCTTAGGTATTGTGTGTGCAATAATAATTATAGGTGTGATTGTGGGAATGCCTTGGTTGGATAAGAAGGTGACTAACAATGCTTCAAAACCTGAGACTGCTACATTAACACCGTGGGAAAAGTTTGAGCAGGATACAAAATTCTTGCATGAGGGAACTAATTCAAAAGGGGAACTTTCTACTAATGTCTTCTATCGCTTGCTGAATGAGTATGTTGATTCTATGGATGCGAGAAACTGTTATGTGTGCACAAAGATTCCTTCATCAGTACAAGAAGGGGACACCTACCATAGTCTGCCTCTAACATATGGGATAAGCTGTAGTTTGCTGCTAACAAGATTCTGTGACCAGGAACATGCGCAATATTTTTATTCTAATTTAGATGTGGTGTTTTCTTTTGTGCCTGTGATTGAATTTTTGAATAAGTTAGCCAAAGAGCATAGCATAAAATTAGTTAGGGGTTTCTTCGAGCCAACACTAACATTTGGGACAGCTTATGCACATCGCAATAATTTGACCTGCTTACTAACACCTGTAGAGAAGAGCTTTTTAGATCACACTGATGATAGACGCAAAGCACTGAAAGAAAGGCTAGAAAAGGGGTTAGAAAAACGCACATATGCAAATGATTATGCTTATACCGCAATAAAGACGCAAGGCAAGTTAGCTATCGACGCATTACATGTAGGAAGGCCTTGTATATATAGGCCGAAATCTGATCATGACACTTTATTTGTGGGAACGAGTGAATGCAGGCATGTGTTTTTGTTTCAGAGTAAATGGACATTCATGTTAAATGGACAGGATCCAGCGATCCCTGGGATCTATTATATATGTGGACTTAATGCTTATTACCGTCTCCCTAAGGGATGGTATGGGACGTGTTATTTGGGAATAGTTTTCCCAAAGATTTACCAGATTGATGACTTAAAGCAAATACCTAAAGTGTCTCAATTACAACATGCTAGACAAAAGAGATAGACAGCGGCTGCTGTCGTTGGTGACATTTTTGGAGCCATAATTCCTTCAGTAGGGGTTATCTTAAACTCCATAAAGACTCGAAAGTTGTCTACTATTGTGGATAACATGCTGACAAATTTCACAGGGGCTATACTCCTGACGGATACTGAACTTGCTCGGAAAGAGCTATGACTCTTCAAAACCGGCTTGCTTTAGACATTCTTTTAGCGAAGAACGGCAAAGTCTGTAAGATGCTTAACAAGCGTCATTGCTGCTCGTTCATTCTTGATAATAGCAAAAATATTAGAGGTATGCTTACTAATATAACAAGAGACAGTGCAGATTTGAAGGAGCTGAAGGAACCTGGAGTTTGGGAGAAAATTGGGAAAGGAATTACAAAAGTAGGGAATTGGTTTAGTAATATTTGGAATGGGGTACTTGTAAAAATATTAGGGGGTCTACTAATTGTCCTGATTTGTTTATTAGGTTTATGGAGAGCATGCAAAATTAATGAAAGAGTTAAAAGAAATTTGACAAAACGAAGTAAAAGAAATGAAGAAAATGAAAGGGAGAAAATGTTTAATGAAATTTGGGAAAGCTCACACAAAGGGCAAGATGTTTAAATGCACATCATGCGCAAGGTGAAAAATTGAAAGTGAAAGGTTGAAACAGAAAGGTTTGTGTGATGACAAAAGTCATCAGAGGAGGGACTGAGAGAGTGTGGCTTATATAATCTATATTAACATGAAATGTTTATGAACTAATGTATAATGATGCCGCATAGAAACTTTATTAACATGTTTTGCTAAAACGTGCACTTGAAATGTGCCCATGTGGAGTGGCCGTCAATGTATACGGGGACTAATGAAACTGACTAATAATGGTGAAATGTTTTATTAAATTGTGATTTTACATTAATGTTGAAAGGCTAAATGTATTAGATTCTTGCTAATAAGCAGTGGGCCTGAGTCGAGGCCTTGCTGCCTGACTCTCATATTAAATGTATTTTTCTAACGTGCAGTGTGCTGACTTGCTAAAGGACATGAACTCTTGTTTTTTTCCAAAAGCTAGAATCTGAATGTAACTGTAGTATATCCGTTCTCATGAAATTCACCCTGCCTATAGTAACGTTTTAACTGAATGCAACAGTGTAGATTAATACAAAGTACAAGGTCGCCTAAACCGGTACGGACAATGGAGCCACTGACCAAAGATGTGCAAAGGACCACAAGACGATGAAATCATACCAGACATTCCACCCACTAAAGACGTCAATCATAACCACCAATAAAATACGTGAGAACTGTTACGGGATAACAAATTTGATGAGCTAATGTGTTTTTTAATTGGTTAAAGATAGTGGGGTGCAACCCCTTGTCCAACTATATTTTAGGGGAATGTACCACGAAAAGGGGATAAAACCCCTTGTCACCAGGAAGTAAATCAGAATTAGGGAGCAGGAGATTAGGAGAGGGGGAGATGCTGATGCTAATTGCTATGATCTAGACACTTTGTCATTCTGCATAAAGACTTTGCTGTTTGGTTCTTAAAACCATTCTGTCCTTAGATTGCCCATTTACACTTTACCTCCTTATGAGGGAAGTGCCCCTTTTCCCCTGTTGCTGGAGCTGAATCTCTTTTGATGGCAAATCAACTGATGTCCTGAAGACGAAGACAGACCCTGAGTGCTGACCAAACTTGGAGGGTAACTATATGACAATGAAATTGTGATTGTTTGTTTGCTTTTCCTTTCTAGGTACCAACTGCTTTTCTTTTGACAGGAGCCATAGTTAGATGTTTTCCAAATTGGTGTTACTAAATTGTTTTGCATGAAGCCCAACATGCCAATGCTAATTTGAGGTTAGGTGAGGGGTTCACTGGACTGACACAAATAGACAAATGACTGAATCAATGCTTTGTTGACGATACTCTGCTAAAGATAGTTGATGTTCATGCTTTGCTATGTTCTGATGTTTGTGATTCTTGCTTTGATGAAATCTTATCAGAGTTGCCATATTGTGACTATGCTATAGTGTGTCTTGTTTTTGAGACTAATAAACTTGCCAGTAGTATTGTAACCAATAGGGAATAAATATCACAAAATGCATACTAAAATGGTGTGGTTATTCATGGCTGCAAGGTCATGGTGGTGTCTTGAGTTTGATTAATGTCTTTGACTAAAGTGAAATGCATTGTTGTGATAAATATTGATGACATTATTGACGTATTGATTGACATGTTGATTAGCTATCTCGTCCTAAGGTGTCTCTCAACAGGGTCAAAAGATTCATTGGCCTAAAACGTGTCCTGATATGTAATAATTTATCATAAAGGGACGCGTTAACACTGGGTCCTCCAGACCATCTCAGAGAGCGTTAATCCTGCGGTTAGCAAGGTGTAGAAGAGAGGTGGTCATAGCTTGTTGTAAGGAAATGGCTCCCTGTTGCAGTTACCCCCCACTTTTTGCCTGATACTGATGCTGACTTGACTGAGAAGTGTGCTGGGACCCTGCTAACCAGGCCCCAGCACCAGTGTTCTTTCACCTAAAATGTACCATTGTCTCCACAATTGGCACACCCTGGCATCCAGGTAAGTCCCTTGTAACTGGTACCTCTGGTACCAAGGGCCCTGATGCCAGGGAAGGTCTCCAAGGGCTGCAGCATGTCTTATGCCACCCTGGGGACCCCTCACTCAGCACAGACACAGTGCTTGCCAGCTTGTGTGTGCTAGTGGGGATAAAACGACTAAGTCGACATGGCACTCCCCTCAAGGTACCATGCCAACCTCACACTGCCTATAGGTATAGATAAGTCACCCCTCTAGCAGGCCTTACAGCCCTAAGGCAGGGTGCACTATACCATAGGTGAGGGCATAAGTGCATGAGCACTGTGGGGGTCATTACAGCATTGGCGGTAAAAGCCGCTTACCGCCGTGCAGAAGACCGCCAATACACCGCCGCGGCTGAGGGAGACCGCCACAGCTATTATGACACACATCACGGAATCTGCCGAAATTCAGACACCCACACAAGTCCGCCACACCAAAGGTCAGCGATAAATATGCAGAAACAAATCCTCCACCTCCACGCCAACAGAAACACGCCCATGCTATTACGACCCACGAATCCACGCAGCGGTCTTTCAACCGTGGTATTCCATTGGCGGTACACACCGCCGCGCTCAAAATACACACACTTCTCCAAAACACCGCCACATAGGACAATTCAAAATACACACACCTGATACACATACAAACACCACTCTCTCACATCCAATACAATATAAAACACACACTCACATCACCCACAAACCCCTATGACCACAAATTAGAGACGAAGGCCAGAGAGAGACAGCACAGAATAGATAACACCATCACACAGAGGCACACTACACCATCACCCACACAACATCCACGCACAAAACACTACATACCACTATACTCACCACACTCATGAACACATACACCACCCCACACATCACACACACCACCCCATGTCACGCCAAAGACACCCCCGCTTCTCTGAGGAGGAGCTCAGGGTCATGGTGGAGGAAATCATCAGAGTAGATCCACAGCTATTTGGCGCACAGGTACAGTACACATCCATAGCCAGGAAGATGGAGCTATGGCAAAGAATAGTCGACAGGGTCAACGCTGTGGGACAGCACCCAAGAAATAGGGAGGACATCAGGAAGAGGTGGAACGACCTACGGGGGAAGGTGCGTTCAACGGTATCCAGGCACCAGAACGCGGTACAGCGGACTGGAGGCGGACCCCCACCTCCTCCCCCACAACTAACAACATGGGAGGAGCAAGTCTTGTCCATCTTGCATCCTGAGTGCCTCGCAGGAGTCGTCGGAGGAACGGACACTGGTAAGTCTAATCTTCACTATCATATCCCCCACCCTACCTGCATGCTATCACACACCCCCACCCTCACACCCTCCCCTATCACCCTAACTCCTCACTAATCTACCCATAACACCCATCCCAACCACAAGACCTGCATGACACAACTAAGCATGGACACCCATCACTAAAGCATGCCCACTGCACAGACCCACAACACCCCCCAACCTTCACCACACAAGCCCCCACGCAGGAATGCCTGCACTGGGGTTCACGCACACCCAACCCTTGCACACCATGAAACACACACATGCAATAATCATGTTCTCATACCCCTGCAGGAACCCGAAGGAACGTCACCACACCAGAGGGTCCAGACAACACCACTCCACCCCCAGAAGAGGCCCACAGTGACGACACCAGCTCTGCCCTACTTAATCTTGATGACCAGCCCGGACCATCGTGGGCCTCAGGACAGTCAGTTCCCCTTGCCCAGCCACAGCCCAACACCGAACTGCCACCCTCTGGGAACACCAGCACAGCACTCACCCAGCGGACCCATACCTCTCTACCCAGGACAGGTCAATCAGCGGTATGTCCACCACTACAGGGCACCCAGGCTAACTCACCACCCCAACAACAACAGGGACCTGGGGGCAGTGGTAGTGGGCACACGGTCCAGGGGACAGAGGCACAGGAACACAGGGGAACTGGGAGGGCTGCTGTGCGACAGGGGGCGGACAGGCCAAGGGAACCCACTCTCCACGAGGCCCTAGGAGCAGTATTTGGGATTCAGGGAGGAGCTCAGGACCATCGGCTCCGCCCTGGGCACCATCGTAGGGGTGCTGACCGACATTCAAAAGACCTTGAGGGACACCGTGGCACTCCAAGGGGCCCCTGACACTAGCCAGGACGACGAACTGCCCACCACCTGCGCCGGCGCTAGTGGACAGGACGCCCCGCCACAGGACACCACACCAGCACCCCACCCCCTGCAGACGGACAACCACCACGCAAGCGGGCCCTGAGATCCAGGAACAGGACAGAGCATGATGGCAAGACCCCCGCCAGGAAATAAGACTACCCTGATTGTCCCCCCACTGTCCCACTTTGCTACCCTGTCCAGATTGGAACTGCCCCAGCTCCACTTCCAATGGCCAGATGTGCAATGTACCTGTGAGACTAATAGACTGGACTCTGCCATGGACATTATTCCACCATGACCTCTCCCCATTTCACAACCCCCCTACATTTTTATGCACTTCAATAAACACCCTTGAAACATCTATAATATTGGAGTCAGTCAATGATTGTGAACTTTGTATTGTCAATTACAGTGTTAAAAAAGGTTACCCATTGGAAGGTCAACATACCAATGTCACACATCACAAGCCTTTCAAGGGTGCAAGCTGTTGACACGTAGGTCAACACATTAGTGAAACTGAAATGGAAGGGGACAACTCAGTTAACAAATAGGGAGTGAAATGTAGGTACAGGATAGAGGATAGAGGTAGACGTGTGAAATGTAATATAATGTGAAACATGAAATTGTACTCACCTGTGTCTCATTGAAAATATTGCTGTATTACTGACTCCCTGTTGTCGTTTTCATCTTCATCAGCTTCCTCCTCATCACTGTCCACAGGCTCCCCAGGCTCCCCCGCTGCAACAACACCGTCATCTGGATCATCCTCTTGCAGAAAAGGCACCTGGCGTCGCAATGCCAAGTTATGGAGCATGGAGCAGGCGATGATGATGTCGCACACCTTCTTCGGTGAGTAGAATAGGGACCCACCTGTCATATGGAGGCACCTGAACCTGGCCTTCAGGAGGCCGAAGGTCCGCTCAATTACCCTCCTAGTCCGCCCAATGGCCTCATTGTAGCGTTCCTCTGCCCTGGTCCTGGGATTCCTCACTGGGGCCAGTAGCCAGGACAGGTTGGGGTAACCAGAGTCCCCCAATAGCCATACATGTTGCCTCTGGAGTTCACCCATCATATCAGGGATGCTGCTATTCCGCAGGATGTAGGCGTCATGCACTGAGCCAGGGAACATTGCATTTACCTGCGAGATGTACTGGTCTGACAAACAGACCATCTGGACATTCATCGAATGATAACTCTTCCGGTTCCTGTACACCTGTTCATTCCTGCGGGGGGGGACCAGAGCTACATGGGTCCCATCAATGGCACCTATGACGTTGGGGATATGTCAGAGGGAATAGAAGTCACCTTTCACTGTAGGCAAATCCGCCACCTCAGGAAAAATGATGTATCTCCTTACGTGTTTCAGCAGGGCAGCCAACACTCTGGACAAGACGTTGGAAAACATAGGCTGGGACATCCCTGATGCCATGGCCACTGTTGTCTGAAAAGACCCACTTGCATAGAAATGGAGCACTGACAGCACCTGCACGTCAGGGGGTATTCCAGTCGGATGGCGGATTGGTGACATCAGGTCAGGCTCCAACTGGGTACATAGTTCCCGGATTGTGGCACGGTCAAACCGGTAGGTCACGATGACATGTCGCTCTTCCATTGTCAACAGGTCCACCAGCGGTCGGTACACCGGCGGATTCCGCCATCTTCCAATATGTCCCAACTGACGGTGCCTAAGAAGGACAACAGCGAAAAAACTGTCAGCATTCCTCCAGGTATGTACCCACAGTCATACACAAGACTACACCAGACAATTAACCCATCCAGGAAAGGTTTTGAGTGTAGGCCTCGGTATGTGTGACGCAGTAGTAAATGAAGCCATGTGGGCCCCTGAAATGGTGGCTGCCTGACCTCTAAAATGGGACAATGGAATTGTGGGGTAACTGCGCTGGCGTTGCACACCGTTGCGGTAGGCGGTCGTAGAGCGTGGCGCAATGCTGCATTGGTTAACATTGGACCCTATGGGTCCCAGGAGCCAATGAACAGGTGCGCTGGCGATGATGATGCGCACCGCCGCGGACGTCACCGCCCCGGACGTCACCACCATTTTTCTGTTCAATCACTAGGTACCTGACCTTCGACAGGAGAGGACCCACACTGCTAGTGCTGCTGTGACCTCGGTCTGGAAGCGACGATGGCTGCTGCGTCTGGGGAAAGGGCCCCTGCCTTCACTGCACAGGAGTTGGAGAAACTTGTGGATGGGGTCCTCCCCCAGTATACGCTACTCTACGGTCCTCCAGACCAACAGGTTAGTACACAGGGAGCACGTTGTATGGGCTAGGCCTGGGTGGAGAGGGCTGGGTGGATGAGGGAAGGGGGCAGAGTACATAGAACAGTCATGCATGGAGATGAATGGGCCACAGGGATAGAGTTGAGAGGGGGCCAATTACAACGACGGTGCAGTAGGTAATGACTGTTCCTCTTTCCTTGTGCATGTCATGTAGGTCAGCGCCCACCAGAAGAGGGACATTTGGCGTGCCATCGCCAAGGAGGTCCGGACCCTGGGGGCCCACCATAGACGGGGCACCCACTGCCGGAAGAGATGGGAGGACATTCGCCGCTGCAGCAAGAAGACGGCGGAGGCTCAGCTGGGGATGGCCTCCCAACGTGGGAGGGGTGCCAGTCGCACCATGACCCCCCTGATGTTCCGGATCCTGGCGGTGGCCTACCCGGAGTTGGATGGGCGCT
Source organism: Pleurodeles waltl (assembly GCF_031143425.1). Lineage (NCBI taxonomy): Eukaryota > Metazoa > Chordata > Amphibia > Caudata > Salamandridae > Pleurodeles > Pleurodeles waltl. The sequence continues at coordinate 823,250,769 of NC_090447.1, forward strand.
TAAGGACATCACAGCAGACACAAGGGGGTGAGTTCAACCTCATGCAATGGACTTTGCGTGCTGTGGAGCTGTGGGGGTGGGGGTGGTGGGCTGTGGGTGTCCCTAGGCCAGGGCGAGTTAGGTAGGCAAGGCCCCTCCGTTATGTAGGCCATGTGGCACTCTACCCCAGCTCAAAAAAAAGGCAAATTGATGTATAGTTGCCCCTTTGCCATCCTTGTGGGCAGATGTCTACCATTGCCATGTAGGCCATTTCCCAGGAATTGCATGTGCAGAGGGCAGGAGCACGGCGTAATGCAGGGGGCTGCTGCGTTTGTCTTGTCCGCCAACGGTAGCGGTATGCCATGCACTAAAACTCTCTTTCTTCTGTCTCCACCCTTTTTCTGCTCTCCCTGTCCTTCTGTACATCAGCATCATCAGGCGGAGGTACAGTGGCACCGGAGCACGAGGGAGCTGCATCCCACGTGGCCATGGAGGGCCACACCACAGACTCTGATTCCACCAGTGGGACGGAGGGCGAGGGGAGCTTCACGTCGGCCACAGGATCACCAACCAGCGACACGGACTCGTCCGCTGATGGGAGCTCCCCTGTGGTGGCGGTACCATCTGTGCCCCCCACCTCTACAGGTACAGCCGCCACCTCCCCTACCAGCACCGTCCTCCCAGCAGCCCCTCAGCGTTCGCCCTGTGCCCGCTCACCCAGGAGGGTGGGCATCACCTTCGCCCCAGGCACCTCAGGCCCTGCCCCTGTCACCCCTGCTGCCCTCAGTGAGGAGGCCATTGACCTCCTCAGGTCACTCACTGTTGGGCAGTCTACCATTGTGAATGCCATCCAGGGTGTAGAACGAGAGTTGAAACACGGTAATGCATTCCTGGAAGGCATTCATTCTGGTCAGGCTGTCCTTCAGCGAACCCTGCAATCTCTGGCCTCAGCACTGATGGCAGCCATTGTCCCTGTGTCCAGCCTCCCCCCTCCAACTTCCTCCACCCAGCCCCAACCCCCTGTACCCCAGCCCATCCCAAGCACACCTCCAGACCAGCATTCACACAAGTCAACACCCAAAAGTAGCTCAAGCAAACATAGGCACCACACACACCACAGGCACTCACACAAGCATCAGACCCATACAGACACAGCAACATCCACTGTCTCCACTGTGTCCCCCTCCTCCTCTTCTCCCTCCTCCCTCCCAGTGTCGTCTACACACACACCTGCATGCACCACATCTACAGGCACTAGGACTCGTACCAGGACACCCAGCACCACAAGCCGCTCACCTGCACTCACCACCTCCACTGCCATATACACGTCCCCTGTGTCCTCTCCCAGTGTGTCTGTGACGCCCCCTCCCAAAGTACACTAACGCCGGCAATCACTCACCCAACATCCATCCACCTCACGACAGCCTCCAGTACCTGCACCTGCACCCAAAACAGCTAAAGTGACACCTCCTACAACCACCTCCTCTTCCTCCACCCCCAGAGCCCCTCCAACTACCCATCCCAGTGTACTTCAGAAACTGTCCCTATGTCAAATTGACGTTTTTGCCCCCACCCCCCCCTCCAATTCATCAGTCCCGTCGTAGCGCCTCAGCCAAAAAGCCTCCAGTACCAGTGGTGCGTGTTCCAGGTTTTTGGAGTGCCCCGTCCACCAGGGCAGGCAGTAGGACCCGGAGCCAAGGCACTGTCAGCCCACCCCCTGTGAAGGCTCCGAAATTGGAGATTGGACGACGGGACCGTGTCAAGACTCCTGGTGGTACAAACAGTGAAATGGGATCCAAGGCGATTGGTGAGTCATCTGTAACTCAAAAGGTGGGGAAGGTCCTGAGGAAGTCTCCCCAACCTGTTGTGAGTGTCACGGCGGAGAAGTGCGCCATCATTTCCGGCGGTCCAGACACAACCGCCAGCACCGTTGTTACTGGGCCAGAGACCACCGCCGGAGTCATTGCCCAGGAGGGCTCAAGTATCGTCACTGGTCCAGAGACCACCGCCAGAGTCATAGCCCAGGAGGGCTCAAGTATCGTCACTGGTTCAGAGACCACCGCCGGAGTCACAGCCCAGGAGGGCTCAAGTATCGTTACTGGTCAGGAGACCACCGCAACCGCCGGAGTCATAGCCCAGGAGGGCTCAAGTATCGTTACTGGTCAGGAGACCACCGCAACCGCCGGAGTCATAGCCCAGGAGGGCTGAAGTATCGTTACTGGTCAGGAGACCACTGCAACCGCAGGAGTCATAGCCCAGGAGGGCTCAAGTATTGTTACTGGTCAGGAGACCACCGCAACCGCCGGAGTCACAGCCCAGGAGGGCTCAAGTATCGTCACTGGTCCAGAGACCACCACCGGAGTCATAGCCCAGGAGGGCTCAAGTATCGTCACTGGTCCAGAGACCACCGCCAGAGTCATAGCCCAGGAGGGCTCAAGTATCGTTACTTGTCAGGACACCACCGCAACTGCCGGAGTCACAGCCCAGGAGGGCTCAAGTATCGTTACTGGTCAGGAGACCACCGCAACCGCCGGAGTCATAGCCCAGGAGGGCTCAAGTATCGTTACTGGTCAGGAGACCACCGCAACCGCCGGAGTCACAGCCCAGGAGGGCTCAAGTATCGTTACTGGTCAGGAGACCACTGCAACCGCAGGAGTCACAGCCCAGGAGGGCTCAAGTATTGTTACTGGTCAGGAGACCACCACAACCGCCGGAGTCACAGCCCAGGAGGGCTCAAGTATCGTCACTGTTCCAGAGACCACCACCGGAGTCATAGCCCAGGAGGGCTCAAGTATCGTCACTGGTCCAGAGACCACCGCCAGAGTCATAGCCCAGGAGGGCTCAAGTATCGTTACTGGTCAGGACACCACCGCAACCGCCGGAGTCACAGCCCAGGAGGGCTCAAGTATCGTTACTGGTCAGGAGACCACCGCAACCGCCGGAGTCATAGCCCAGGAGGGCTCAAGTATCGTTACTGGTCAGGAGACCACTGCAACCGCCGGAGTCACAGCCCAGGAAGGCTCAAGTATCGTTACTGGTCAGGAGACCACTGCAACCGCAGGAGTCATAGCCCAGGAGGGCTCAAGTATTGTTACTGGTCAGGAGACCACCGCAACCGCCGGAGTCACAGCCCAGGAGGGCTCAAGTATCGTCACTGGTCCAGAGACCACCACCGGAGTCATAGCCCAGGAGGGCTCAAGTATCGTCACTGGTCCAGAGACCACCGCCAGAGTCATAGCCCAGGAGGGCTCAAGTATCATCACTTGTCCAGAGACCATCGCCGGAGTCATAGCCCAGGAGGGCTCAAGTATCGTTACTGGTCAGGACACCACCGCAACCGCCGGAGTCACAGCCCAGGAGGGCTCAAGTATCGTTACTGGTCAGGAGACCACCGCAACCGCTGTAGTCATAGCCCAGGAGGGCTCAAGTATCGTTACTGGTCAGGAGACCACCGCAACCGCCGGAGTCATAGCCCAGGAGGGCTCAAGTATTGTTACTGGCCATTGGCTACTAACCCCCCAGAACTAAACACACCCCTAAATCGAGTATTTAGGGGCTCCCAGAACACAGCAAGATAGATTCCTGCAACCTAAGACGAAGAAGGACTGCTGAGCTGAAAAACCTGCAGAGAAGACGGAGACACCAACTGCTTTGGCCCCAGCTCTACCGGCCTGTCTCCCCACTTCTAAAGAAACTGCTCCAGCGACGCGTTACTCAGGGTCCAGCGACCTCTGAAGCCTCAGAGGACTACCCTGCATCTAAAAGGACTAAGAACTCCCGAGGACAGCGGCTCTGCTCCACAAAGACTGCAACTTTGCAACAAAGAAGCAACTTTGAAACAACACACGTTTCCCGCCGGAAGCGTGAGACTTTGCACTCTGCACCCAACGCCCCCGGCTCGACTTGTGGAGAACAAACACCACAGGGAGGACTCCCTGGTGACTACGAGACCATGAGTAGCCAGAGTTGACCCCCCTAAGCCCCCACAGCAACGCCTGCAGAGGGAATCCCGAGGCTCCCCCTGACCGCGACTGCCTGCTTCAAAGACCCGACGCCTGGTAAAGACACTGCACCCGCAGCCCCCAGGACCTGAAGAATCCGACCTCCAGTGCAGGAGCGACCCCCAGGTGGCCCTCTCCCTTGCCCAGGTGGTGGCTACCCCGAGGAGCCCCCCCCTTGCCTGCCTGCATCGCTGAAGAGACCCCTTGGTCTCCCATTGAATCCTATAGCGAACCCGACGCTTGTTTGCACACTGCACCCAGCCGAACCCGTGCCGAAGAGGGTGTACTTTCTGTGCTGACTTGTGTCCCCCCCGGTGCCCTACAAAACCCCCTGGTCTGCCCTCCGAAGACACGGGTACTTACCTGCTGGCAGACTGGAACCGGGGCACCCCCTTCTCCATTGAAGACTATGCGTTTTGGGCACCACTTTGACCTCTGCACCTGACCGGACCTGAGCTGCTGGTGTGGTAACTTTAGGGTTGCCCTGAACCCCCAACGGTGGGCTACCTTGGAACCAATTTTGAAACCTGTAGGTGGTTTACTTACCTGCAAATCTAACAAACACTTACCTCCCCCAGGAGCTGTTGAAAATTGCACTGTGTCTAGTTTTAAAATAGCTATTTACCATTTGTGTGAAAACTGTATATGCTATTTTGCTAATTCAAAGTTCCTAAAGTTCCTAAGTGAAATACCTTTCATTTAAAGTATTGTTTGTAAATCTTGAACCTGAGGTTCTTAAAATAAACTAAAAAAGATATTTTTCTATATAAAAACCTATTGGCCTGGAATTGTTTTCGAGAGTGTGTTCCCCATTTATTGCCTGTGTGTGTACAACAAATGCTTAACACTACCCTCTGATAAGCCTACTGCTCGACCACACTACCACAAAATAGATCATTAGAATTATCTCTTTTTGCCACTATCTTACCTCTAAGGGGAACCCTTGGACTCTGTGCTTTCTATTTCTTACTTTGAAATAGTACGTACAGAGCCAACTTCCTACACTTGTGAATCAGCCGTGGCAGACATAGACAATATATCGGCATGACTAGGCAACTGTGTACCCCTAAGGAGTGCCCTATCTGCTTTTTGTAAAAAGGGTGTCCATAGGTCTAAATATAAAAAGAAGACCCAGGATGTACTCAGTAAATCTCTACGTGTTTTACAAGCACTTAAAACCAAAAAGCTGCGAGAGCCAACCCCCAGCTGTTTAACTCCTAAAAGCAGCATCCTCAACACCTAAAACACTCCCCAAAAGGCCTCAAAATATAAAGTTAGGAGAGAATATAGGCATTTTCAGGGCCTCAAGGGGTAAAGTTCAGAGCCGGCTCAACCCCAAACATCCTGAAGGACTCCTGCCTATATTAGGTGAAATGGTAAGGGCACCTTCTGTAAATACACCAACTATTGTTCAAATAGGCTGTGTTCGGTTGCCTAAAAACAGCTGGAAGAGGTGGAACGACCTAGGGGGGAAGGTGCGTTCCATGGTCTCAAGACACCAGATTGCAGTACAGAGGACTGGCGGCGGACCCCCACCTCCTCCCCCACAACTAACAACTAACTACATGGGAGGAGCAAGTCTTGACTATACTGCATCCTGAGGGCCTCTCAGGAGTAGCAGGAGGAATGGAGTCTGGTAAGTCAGATCTTAACTATTACATCCCCCACCCTACCTGCATGCCATCACATACCCCACCCTCACCCTCACCCCCATCACTCCAACACCTGAAAAAAATGTCCCACTATCACAACCCACCCATCCCAACACCAAGCCCTGCATGCAACACCAAAGCATGTACACGTATCACCAAAGCATGTCCACTACAGAAACCCACACAGACCCCAAACCAATTATCACACAAGGTCCTAGACAAGAATGCAAGCACTGGAGTACAGGGTCACCCACCCATTGCACACAATGGCACACACAGATGCAATAATCATGCCTTTACACCCCTGCAGGACCCCTTCCCAACGTCACCGGACAGGAGGTTCCAGACATGTCCACTCCCCCCACAGAAGAGGCCCACAGTGATGACAGCAGCTCTGTACAACTGGATCAAGATGACTAGCCCGGCCCATGTGGGACCTCGGAACAGTTGGTTCCCCTGACATTGGCACATGCCACCACAGAGCTTCCCCCCTCAGGAAACACCAGCACAGCACCCACCCAGCGGGCCCATCCCTCTGTTCCCAGGACACATCAAGCAGCAGTGTGTCCACCACTACAGGGAAACCAGGCAAACCCACTACCCCAAGAAAATCAGGGACCTGGGGGCAGTGGCAGTGGGCACACGGTTCAGGGGACAGAGGCACAAGAAAACAGGGGAACTGGGAGGACTGCTGTGCGACAGGGGGAGGACAGGCCCAGGGAACCCACTCTCCAGGAGGCCCTCTCCAACATCATGGGAGCGTACCATCATTCCCAGGAGACAATGGCAATGGTACTGGCCAACTTTCAGGAGACCCAGGAGCTGCAGGAGGAACAGTATCTGGGGATCAGGGAGGAACTTAAGTCCATCAACACCACCCTGGTCACCATTGTAGGGGTGCTGAAGGACCTTGTGAACACCGTGGCACAACAAGGGGCCCCTGACACTAGCCTGGATGATGAACATCCCACCACCCCGACGGCACTAGTGGACAGGAGGCACCGCCACAGGACCACGACACCAGCACCCCAACCCCTGCAGATGGAGAACCACCCCGCAAACGGTCTGTGAGATCCAGGACAAAGACAGAGAACAATGCCAAGACCCCGCCAGGAAATGAGACCCCCCTGAATGTCATCCTTCTGTCCCACTTGTCACCCTGTCCATCCATCAACTGCCCTAGCTCCACTTCCTATGTCCCTTTGGACAATGTACCTGTGAAACAAATAGACTGGACTCTGCCATGGACATTCCTCCACCATCACCCCTGCCCATTTTACAACCCCCTCCACTAATTAGCACTGAAATAAACACCCTTGAATCACAAAACAATATGGAGTCAGTCTGTAATTTCACAAATGTGTATTTGCAATAACTATGGAATATAGCAATGTCAATTGTATTGTCAACATTCCGATGTAACACAGCTCTAGCCCATGAGGTAATATAGCAGAGGACACACAGTAGGACCCACATCTGTGAAATGGAAAGGCAAAGTGACAAGTCAGGGTCCATACAGTGGGTGAAAGTGACAGACTTATGCTAGCTCAAACAATAGTATGAGATGTGTGAGGCAGTGACATCTTCTTACCTGTGTCTCACTGGAAGTATTGCTGGATAACGTTATTTCTGTTGTCGATATCCTCTTCTTCTGCCTCCTCTACTTCACTGTCCACAGGCTCCACAGCTGCCATAAGACCTCCTTCTAGACCATCCTCCTGCAGAAATGGCACCTGTCGTCGCAAAGCCAGGTTGTGCAACATACAGCATGCTACGATGATCTGGTACACCTTCTTCAGTGAGCTGTATAGGGAGCCACCTGTTAGATGAAGGCACTGGAATCGGGTCTTCAGGAGGCCGAAAGTCCACTCTATAATCCTCCTAGTTCACCCATGTGCCTCATTGTAGCGTTCCTCGGCCCTTGTCCTGGGATTTCTCACTGGGATCAGTGGCCATGACAGGTTGGGGTTCCCAGAGTCACCTGCAAATGTCGAGGGACAACTAACACACTAACCCTTAGGGACAACCCCAGACAACTATTCACAGGGTATAGAGTCATTGTCCTCACCTATTAGCCACACACAGTGCCTCTGGAGTTGCCCCATCACATAAGGGATGCTGCTATTCCTCAGAATGTAAGCGTCATGCACTGAGCCAGGAAGGAAACTTGGCATTCACATGGGAGATGTACTGGTGGCCAAACACACCATCTGCACATTCATAGAATGGTAGCTCTTCCGGTTTCTGTACACCTGTTCACTCCTGTGGGGGGTACCAAGGACACATGTGTCCCATCAATGGCACCTATGATGTTGGGGATATGTCCCAGGGCATAGAAGTCACCTTTCACTGTAGGCAAATCCTCCACCTGAGGGAACAGGATGTAGCTGCGCATGTGTTTCAGCAGGGCAGACAACACTTTGGACAACACGTTTGAGAACATAGGCTGGGACATCCCTGATGCAATGGCCACTGTAGTTTGAAAAGACCCACTTGCCAGGAAATGGAGTACTGACAGGACCTGCACTAGAGGGGGGATCCCTGTGGGATGGCGGATTGCTGACATCAGGTCTGGCTCAAACTGGGCACACAGTTCATGGATTGTTGCACGACCAAGTCTGTAGGTGACTATTACGTGTCTCTCTTCCATTGTTGACAGGTCCACCAGCTGTCTGTACACCGGAGGATGCGGCCATCTCATCACCTGCCCCAGCAGACGTGCCCTATGGACGAGAACAGCGAGCAGAGAGTCAGCCAACACTGAGGTATTACAAAAAGTCATTAACACACATTTGTCAATCCGCAATGTGCCTGTTCCTGGTTGTCCTCAAGGCCTAGATAGGTGCGATGTAGTTATTATTAATGCCATGAGGCCCCCTGAAATGGCAGCTGCCTGACCTGCAAAGTGGGACAAGGGGATGTGATGTAACTGCGCTCCTGCATTGGTTAACATTGGACCCTATGGGTTTGAGGAGCCAATGACGATGTACGTCGGCAGTGACGGTACGCACCGCCGCGGACGTGACCGCCATTTTATGTCTGTTCACTCACTTGATACCTGACCTTCGAAGGGAGAGGACCTACACTGCAAGTGCTGCTGTGACCTCAGTCTGGAAGCGACGATGGCTCATGTGTCTGGGGAAAGGGCCCCTGCCTTCACTTCGGAGGAGTTGGAGAAGTTAGTGGATGGGGTCCTCCCCCAGTACACGCTACTCTACGGTCCTCTAGACAAACAGGTGAGTACACTGTGAGCATGCTGCATGGGCAATGCCTGTTCGGAGTGTTGTGGATGGAAGATACATGGGGGGGACTGAGCCCTGCATGAGCGGACGGTGAGTGTATGTGCGTCAGGGCAAGGGTGGGAACGTGGGCCAATGACTGTGACGGTCCGGATGGTTAAAGTTTTCCCTTTTCCCCTGTACTATTCCTCTAGGTCAGCGCCCACCAGAAGAAGGATATTTGGCGTGCCATCGCCAAGGATCTCCGGACCCTGGGGGTGCACCACAGACGGAGCACCCACTGCCAGAAAAGATGGGAGGACATTCGCCGCTGGAGCAAGAAGACGGCGGAGGCCCAGCTGGGGATGGCCTCCCAACGTAGGAGGGGTGCCCATCGCACCATGACCCCCCTGATGTTCCGGATCATGGTGGTGGCGTATCCGGAGTTGGATGGGCGCTTGAGGGCATCACAGCAGCCACAAGGGGGTGAGTACCGTCACATCCATCTGACTATGCGCGCATTATGAGGTTTCTGGGTGGGGGAGGTGGGCAGTGGGTTACCCTAGGCCAGGGCGAGCTTTGTAGGCAAGGACCCTTTGAGAGGCAGGGTATGTGGCACCCCAACCCCACCAGTGGTAAGAGCCATCTACACCTAGTCAGGCTCCTGTGACTTCCATGTGTGCAGCAATTGGGCATAGGCCTTGTACCCCATGGGCATGTGATTAATCAAGGAACTATCAGTGCATGGTGTAGTGCAGAGGGCTGCTGTGTCTGTAGTGTCCGCCAACGGTAGTGGTATTGCATGCACTAAACATGTCTTTCTTCTGTCTCCCCCCCTTTTTGTGGTCTCCCTGTTCTTATGTGCAATAGCATCATCAGGCGGAGGAGCAGTGGCACCGGAGCAGGAGCGAGCTGCAGCCCACTTGGCCCTGTTGGGCGAGACAACAGAGTCTGAAGCCACCAGTGGGACGGAGGGTGAGGGGAGCTCCACGGCGGGGGCAGGAGGTGACAGCAGCAACAGCAACTCCTCCTCTGATGGGAGCTCCCTTGCGGTGGCGGGCCCCTCTGTGCCCCCCGCATCAACAGGTACAGCCACCACCACCCCTACCAGCACCGCCCTCCCAGCAGCCCCTCAGCGTGTGTCCTGTCGCCGCTCACCCAGGAGGGTGGACATCTCCTTCGCCCCAGGCATCTCAGGCCCTAACCCAGTCAGCCCTGCTGCCCTCAGTGAGGAGGCTATTGACCTCCTGAGATCCCTCACTGTTGGGCAGTCTACCATTGTGAATGCCATCAAGGGTGTCGAGAGGCATTTGCAACAAACAAATGCATACCTGGAGGGCATTCATTCTGGCCAGGCAGCCCAACAGAGAGCATTTCAGGCTCTGTCCTCAGCATTGATGGCAGCCATTGTCCCTGTGTCAAGCCTCCTGCCTCCAACTTCCTCCACCCAGACTCAATCCCCTGTACCTCAGCCTATCCCAAGCACACCATCAGACCAGCATGCACACACCTCAACACACAAGGGTGGCTCTGGCAAACATAAGCACCACACATCCCACAGGCATTCACACAAGCATCATACCCATGCACACATACCAACATCCAATGCCTCCACTGTGTCCCCCTCCTCCACATCGTCCTCCTCCCTTCCTGTCTCATCTCCACTCACACCTGCATGCACTACATCTTCAGCCACTACCTCCATCACCAGCACGCCCATCACCACACACCGCTCATGTGCACGCACCACCTCCACTACCATTCACACATCCCCTGTGTCCTCTCCCAGTCTGTCTGTGAGCCCTCCTCCCAAAGTACACAAACGCAGGCACACACTCACCCAACAGCCATCCACCTCACAACAGCCTCCAACCCATGCACCTTCACCCAAATTCAGCAAACGTACACCTCCTACAACCACTACCTCTTCCTCCACTCCCAAACCCACTCCATCTACCCGTCCCAGTGTGTCTAAAAAACTTTTCCTGGCTAATATTGACCTCTTCCCTACACCTCCCCCAGTCAATCCCCTAGGGCCAGGCTTTCCAGGTCCCAACCCAGTACCTCAGCCAGCACATCACCAGGCACAGTGGTGCAAGCAACTGTGGGCTATTGGAGTGCGCCAAGCATCAGGGCTGCCAGTGTGCCACGGAATGAGGGCAAGGACATTCCGCCACTGCTAAAGTAAAAAAGTTGCCCACATCCCGGAGGGAGAAGCCGAAAACACCTGCCACCAAGGGCTCAGGGAAAACAAAAGGGGATAGTGGCAAGACAGCTGCACCACCATCCAAGGTGGGGAAGGGCCAAAAAATAAAGGGCAGGTCAGGAGAGGGCATGGTGGCACCGACAATGGGACCAGTGTCACACCTTCTGTCCACGTCGACGCCAACCTGTACGGCGGAGAAGACCGCCACCTGCACCGCCACCTGCACCACCACCAGCTCTGCTGTCATTAAGCCCGCCACCAGCACCGCCGCCACAGAGCCCGCCGCCAGCACCGCAGTCACTGAGCCCGCCACAGCTTCGCCGCCACAGAGCCCGCCGCCAGCACCGCCGCCAATGAGTCTGCCGCCAGAACCGATGCCACAGAGCCCGCCGCCAGCACCGATGCCACAGAGCCCGCCGCCAGCACCGATGCCACAGAGCCCGCCGCCTTCACCGCTGCCACAGAGTCCGCCGCCAGCACCGATGCCACAGAGACCGCCGCAAGCACCGCTGCCACAGAGACCGCCGCAAGCACCGCCAGCGGCCCTGCGACATCCTGAGGCAGTGGCACCAGTGCAGACATGGCTGCCATCCCCAGTGGTCAGTCGTCCGAGCCCGGTGGTCAGTTCCAGGAGCATGGGCAGCTTCCATGATGCACCACCTTCAGTGGAGAAAGGCATCCACTACCTCAGTCCTTGTCAGGATGAAGCACTCTGGGCACAAAGCCCCCTCCAGAACCAGTGGAGTATCACATCCACTACCTCAGTCCTTGGCAGGATGAAGCACTCTGGGCACAAAGCCCCCTCCAGAACCAGTGGAGAAAGGCATCCACTACCTCAGTCCTTGGCAGGATGAAGCACTCTGGGCACAAAGCCCCCTCGAGAACCAGTGGAGTATCACATCCACTACCTCAGTCCTTGGCAGGGTGAAACACTCTGGGCACAAAGCCCCCTCCAGAACCAGTGGAGAAAGGCATCCACCACCTCAGTCCTTGGCAGGATGAAGCACTCTGGGCACAAAGCCCCCTCCAGAACCAGTGGAGTATCACATCCGCTACCTCAGTCCTTGGCAGGATGAAGCACTCTGGGCGCAATGCCCCCTCCAGAACCAGTGGAGAAAGGCATCCACCTGAGAGACTGTGGCTTTGCACTCCCCAGGATGCAGCAGTTGGCAAACCACCCACTGGAGAGACTTGAGAGACTGTGGCTTTGCACTCCCCGGGATAATGCAGTGGGCAAACCACCCACTGGAGAGACTTGAGAGACTGTGGCTTTGCACTCCCCAGGATAATACAGTGGGCAACCCACCCACTGGAGAGACTTGAGAAACTGTGGCTTTGCACTCCCCAGGATGCAGCAGTGGGTGAACCACCCACTGGAGAGACTTGAGAGACTGTGGCTTTGCACTCCCCAGGATGCAGCAGTGGGCAACCCACCCACTGGAGAGACTTGAGATACTGTGACTTTGCACTCCCCAGGATGCAGCAGTGGGCAAATCACCCACCGGAGAGACTTGAGAGACTGTGGCTTTGCACTCCCCAGGATGCAGCAGTGGGCAAACCACCCACTCGAGAGACTTGATAGACTGTGGCGTTGCACTCCCCAGGATACAGCAGTGGGCATGGAGCCCCCTCGTGGAGCAGTGGCGTTGTGCACTCATCCGACTGAGGTGACCCCCCCTTCCCTTCCCCCTGAGGTGCCTGTTTCATTTCGATCTGATGCCCCTGCAGTGTTCTCTCCATTTGAAGTCTGGTATCTAGTGTGGGCCTCGCCCATGCATTTTGGGCCCAGTGGTCCACGGACAATAATTGGTGCACTATCTGGACTTGTGTAGTTGGTGTACATATTTGTATATACTGTATTTCGAGTTTTGACTACTGTTTTTTTCATGATTACAATCGTTCAACTCATTTCATTTTGTCCTTGCGTGCTTCCAGGGGGGTGGGTGGGTGTAGATGTAATGTTGCAGCATGTATTTGTGTGTATGTTGTTGTGGGTGAGGGTGGGGGTGGGGGATTTGCGTGTTGTGTGTGTGTGTGTCACTCTCTTTTCCCTCCCCCCGCCCCTATGTTGTAGGTGCAGTACTCACCGTGGTCGTCGCTGCCGTCTTTGGTGCTCCTGATAGAGGAGCAAGAATTCCATTGCAGGTGGTATCTGGAGTTCTGGCTCCATGGCGTCCTGGTTCCTCGTGGGGTGTGGAGAGGTGAGTGTTTTCCCTTCCAAGTCCTGTTTCCGCCGTGTTTTTGTTCTCATTTGTTCCGCCCCGGAAAAGGTGGCGGAATGGCCTCTCATAATAGTGTGGGCGGTACATTGTCTTCCGCCACGGTCGTAATTCCATTTATTTTCCCACCGATCTGTTGACAGTATTACCGCCGCTTTAACACCGACTGCCAGGGTTGTAATGAGGGCCATAGTTCTGTTCTTTACAGCTTACATGTTAACCCCTGATGCCACTTTATGACCAGTCAAAGCTACCTCTAGACATAACACCCTGCTCTCTCTCTCTGTAGCATAAACATTAATTATAAGCAGTATCACAACATTATAAATTCTTCCTGAAGGCTGGACACCCATGCAAGTTTTCAGTATGTGTTTTTACATTGTTAGTTTCATAAGTTATTGCTAAACATAGCTACCCAGTGCTGCCCGCATCACCCAATCTACATCATCACCAGCCGTAAAACAGCTGCTGCTAATGACCTTTGAAAATCATACATGGTGTGATGAACCTATTTTAAAAAGACAGCAGAGTAATAAAATTGTGTGGGCCTAATCTACATAGCTAAGGATTACGTTATTAGAAAACATTTCATCATCATGTATATTGTCCTATAGATGTAGACACTTCTATTTTTACCACAACCATTTTTTTAGACTTTTAAACATACTGTACCCCTCTACAACTTAAACAACTGTTTCAACACCTTATAAACGTATATCTCTAATAACTCTGAGTAAAAAATCTTCGTTATGCTCTCAAGGTATATAGTTGGAAAGGCGGTGGGGGGTAAAATCTAGGTTAAACTACACTATAACATACATGCAGCACATCATTACAGACCTTAAGTAGAAGAGGTTTAGCATCACCAGTCTGTGTTCTACCCTTCATATTTTCAGCCTTGAGGTCCTTATGGTACCTGCTGTCTGCGACCTTCAAATATGTAGTTCAGAAAAAAAAGAGGTCTGTGAATGTGGGGGCTTTTGTACCAGCCTCCTTGTGCTAATTATGCCCAGGCTTTGTTTTGGGTGGGGCTTAGAAATAGACATCTGTTTTAGGGGAGCATTGCCTATCCACTGTTTGTTTAAAACTTTTAATTGCATGTTCAGTTTATAATTTAACCTATACTGAGACCCCTTCGATGGTTATCCTGGAAGGGCCTTGGGTATACATCGGTTTTAGATTTGCAATGCTTGTCTTCTGTCTTTTCAAACCTTTTTTTAAATTGTCTGGTCACTTTATACTTTGCCATCTGCTGAACACCTTTAAACCCTGGCCTGGGAACTCTTAGGGCTAAATCTGTTTTAGGTTTGCATTGCTTGTCTTCTGTCTATTTCAAAACTTTTTTTAAATGGCCTGGTCACTTTATACTTTGACAGATGGTGAACGCCTTTAAGTCCTATTCCTGGGAATTTTGAAGCAAGGATATGTTTTAGGTTTACATTTCTAAATTGATTGGCTGGCTCTAACAAAAGCAACATTTGCCCAGCCTCTCTTTTTGGATTAGCCAGCAGGGTGGAGGTTTGGCCTTACACTCCCAATGCTCCACCCTGTGAGGAGGCCCCCAAGCAGCCATTTGGCCCTGAATATCTAACATGTCCAGACTTGTCCTCTTAGGCTCTGAAATAGATTGCACACCAGCAGGGGCCTCATTTTATACTGCCCATAGACCTAGACACAGGGGCTGGGACCCTGCCATCGTGACCCCCTGATGTCACAATCCACGTGACTCACTTACACCTATGTCATTGCCTACGTCATCAGGGGGCGGGGCACCAAACATCATTGCCTACGTCATCACGGGGCATGGCACCTGTCAAAAAAAAATTGATGGAAGGTATCCCCTTATACTACTAAAGTGAATTTGAGAAACGTTTATTTAGCGTTGGACACAATCCCATTCAGTTAAGGGTATGTCGGCACATTAGCATCCCTTAAGAATTGAAAAAGACTGTATTTGCAACTTGGCATTTTTCAAAAATAATTGGCACTTCTCAAAAGTTAACTTTGTGTTTTAAAGGTTATCAGGAAAAACAGACTAAGTGAAAAGAAATAGATGACGTCTGTACAGAACAATTGCAGTAAAGCAATAGAAACATTAATTGATAATTTCTCATCAACTGTTCTTCCTCCATCAGGCTGCTAAGAGATGCGTCCAATAGTGGTCATCATGAACATGAGATCAAAACAACAACAAAAAATTGCCAAAGCCAATAGGTTTCATCTGTACGAAATCTATAGGCTTTGTCAAATTTTTTGTTATATGTTGAACAGCAGTTGAGCTGGCTTCAAGTAAAAAATAAACAATAAGCAGTTGAGATGCTGTGCAACATGGCTTAAGGTTTTTAAAAAGCGCTATAACATGGCCAGAATTGTCTGTGTCACAGTGCTTCTTTTTCTTGGTAAATTCAAGTTATATTGCACAGAAGCTCAACTGTTCTGCAATAGGTAAAAGACGTTGACAAAGTCAATAGAATTCGCATAGGCGAAATCTATTGGCTTTGCCAATGCTTGCTTCTCTTATTTTCCAAATGGCATAGTGGAGTTTTAAATGTGGGGATATTTTTCTCTCTTAGAGTTGTATCTTTGATCCCCATTGTGCAAAAGTGGATTTTTCATTAAACACTTTTGCCACAACACTAGGAGATCTCCAAACAACAATTGTTAATTTGATGTTCGATGATGATAATGCTAGATCAAATTGTATTCTCAGTATATCTTCACTCATATAGTGACTTAATTTGGGAGTATTTTTTAATGTACATGAGACATTTGCCCTGTTTAATATATCACTACAACCTCTGGATGTGTATAGCAGAGTAAATATGGGTTTTTGTGCAGTGGGCTGGTCGAACAATCTCCAAGTGGTATCCTCATCAGGGTGACAATCATTTCGGTCGAGCTTGCGCTCTCACTTTCAAGACTCGTGTGTTTGATAATGGGCTTGGAATCCACCCACAGCTTACTATGCGGTGGCACCATTGTCCTCCAATTTGCTGCTTTCTCATTTGGCAGCATTTGCCATGCATCACTTCCTTTTATTGCCATGGCGCACGGACCAAGTACTGTTTAATTAACTGTAATTAGTGACCCTCTGCTGGCCATCTTTTCTTTTTTGCTGTTTTGTATAGCGCAATTCAACCCAAAGGTTTTGGAATGCTTTACATAAGCACCAGTTACGTTACAGAGGACACATTCATTTTTAGGGTCGAGCCTGCGTCGCATGCGCTTGCGCAGGCGTTTCGCTGAGCGAGACGCTTTAGGGATTAAAAAGGGCTCAGAGCCCCGTCCACGTCATGTCAGTGTCTTTCATTGGCTCGTGGGCTTGCCTGTTAGAATCTGCTTGATTTCATTAGTGGAAGGCACGCATACGTCACGCCTTTTACGGTGGATAGTCCTCCTCGAGCGCATTGACCAAGTACAGAAAACGTACGTGGCTCGCTGTTTTCCGCCCGGTTCGTGGACTACTTTTTCTCTATTTTCCAAGCGCGATCTCGCTTGGCAGAAGTCGAGCACTTTACATAATACCGACCCTGTCAAACACTTCATTTCACTTTTTCCGGTTATTGCACTTTTGCTGATAGGTTTCATGACGAGTGAAAAGTCCGGTTAGGAGTTTACAACGCTATCAGCTCTAACACGAGCAAACGCGAGACCCGTTGCATTGCAAATGCTTGTTATTAGTTACGGAGAGCTAAGGTGATTTTCCCAGAATCACAGGATGAGTCAACGCTGAGACACGAACCTGGTTTGCCATCTCCAAAGTCAGCAGCTCTATTCCTCACACTACTTCTTCTCAAGCTGCGCATGCTGGACTTCAGGTACTATTTATGCGCTATGATGCAGTCAACGCGCATCATAGCTCTTAAATAGATTTTTTTTTAAAGCTATCCTTACCTCTTCTCTCTGTTTCTTCTCACCACGCCCTGAATATTGTCTACGCAGCTCTGTGCATTCCTCAAAGTTGACTGAACTTTTGTTTATTTTTGTGTTTGCCACAGTTGCACATCCCTGGAATGGCACCTGTGTACACCTGAAGCTTAAACTTGACCTGAGGCACCTTCTGCTATTCTGTTAATGATTTCAAGTTGATAATAAAATAATTTTAGAAAATTCTTGCTGTTTTCTGCCCAGATGGCAAGGTTACTTACTGCTCCAGTACTTTGGGAAGATATTGAAAGTTAGTCTAATCAATTAAATCTTTACTAGTTTTCTCCCAATGGTAGGCTCTGTATCACATCTTGAGAAGTCACTGCTTTGATGTCACACACGGCTAAAAGGGCTGGTGACGCATTACTTCACTTTCTCAAACTTTGCTAGTTTTGTGATTTAATGCCTGTGTTAAACCCTGCATCTATGCCTTTTTGGAGTTTTATATAGTGCAAACTTGACCTGAAGCTATTCGGGCGCTTTAACGAGCAGCAGTTGCATTACACAAAACAAGCATTTGCAATGCAATAGGCCTCGCATTTGCCAGAGTTAGAGCTATTGGCATTGTAAATGGCAATGTGTTTTACCTATGCATTTTGGTTTGGAGTTTAGTGGATGTATGTGATGTGGAGTGGAATTATATGGGTTGAATTGGAATTGCTAGTTGTGGAATTGTGTGGGGTGGAATTGCATGGTGTGGAGTATATCTGTGCAGTGGAATAATGTTGCATGGTGAATGCATAGAGGTGAGAGCTGCACAGAATAGATAGGAAGGAAGATAGAGAGGGGTAGGTAGTTAGTGCAGGAAGTGGTGAATGAACTCAAGACAGAGGAGCAGAAAGAGTGTGCGAAAGAAGGGGAGTGCAGTTCATAGATGCATAAAGAGGAAGGATTTTTGTACGTAGAAGACACCATAAGAAGAGGAGGAGAGCGTGGGTTTGAGGGACTGAAACCTCATCATAATTCTTACTCACATGAGTTGCAAATAAAATGAAGTAAGTTCTGTTCTTTTCCCAAAGCTTTCTTTTTATGCACAAATGTTTCACTTGTTGCTTTCAAAGGCAGAACTATTTGGTCGAAATGTTCACACTGCTTCTAGTGTGTCTTTTAAAATCATTGGTAATGGAATAATTGCATAAACTATGAAAGTAAGAAAGTCCACCTTAAATTCTTCAAAGGAACACCAAGGTTTGTTCTTTAAGGATAGATGAACTGAAATATTTTTAGTAGTTTTGGAAGATGAAAAGTCTAGGCTCACGCCAGAGCTAAAAATGATAGGCAAAAGCCAAAGATATATGTGGCGGTATTGCCTGAAGGAATGTGTCACATAGTTTTGGCCCTGGTATTCCATACAAGTGCTATGCTCCCACTATAGAAAACAAACATGCTAATGCAAAGTCTCCTGGTGAGCTTAAAAAAAACATATCTTTCTGAAATTCGCTTTCATTTAAGAAGAGTGTTACAAAATCATTGATTAAGGACTCTTGGGGAAAAATACAGAGGTTAAAAAAAGAAGAGACATAGAAGCAATAGGCCAAAAAAGTGTCGATGCTAAGCTGGCACATCTCCTGAGTCCCAGATCTACAAAGCACACATGCAGTCCCCGTATCGTAACAACCTTCCACACACACCACAAAACAGAGCATAGAAATTTAAATTCCGTTGGGAAAATTCCTGAATTTTGCACTACATTAAGTTTGTATTATGTAACATTTCGTAATTTTGACCTGCAGGATACTGGTTTGCACAGCAAATATTTAACAGAGACATTTTCTGCTCAAAGCACTCTCCAGTGTGTATCTCATGTAACTTCTTCATGCAAAGTATGTCATCACATGAGATACTGGCAAATGGCACTGCGTGCTAAAAGTGCAATTTTACAACATTTCTGTTAAAGTTCGCATAAAAAAATAAACAATTCCTAACACCCCTGTGCCGATGCTGTGCAAAAGCAAACCACTCATCCCACAAAATTTAAGACTCGCTTAATTTATTTAAACACTGTTTAATACTCTGTCCAGCATAAAAAGATAAAACGGGAATTAAGTGGAAGATAATAAAACAGTTCACCTGAAACTCGTGACAAACTTTTCTATTGCACTGTTCCAAAGTTTTATTTGGTTAATTAAAAAAGCATTCCAGTCAGTTCTGTAGATAAACGTTTTTTTTTTTAATGACAGATTGAAGTGAAGTGCAATGGAGCTAAACTACAAACTCGTCTAAATGCAAATCGTGCGTAACAAGAACAGAATAGCGTCTAAAGCGAAACCCTTACAGTCACCGAGGTATGTGTTGTCTACAGCAGAAACTATCTTCTTTCTTTCAGCCAGATAACTCCCCTGTGCCAATAATCCTCTTAATTATATCTTATTTTGTGATAAGAACCCATGCTGTGTACTTTAGACACGAGACACAAGCTTTTAGCATGCAAGCTGCCGGGTAACGTGGCAACTGGGGCTGCAGGCCATGCCTCCATGCCATTCAGTTTCACTGCCGACCTTCCACAGCGTGCTTGATATTCTTATCGTGCTAGTACTATCTCCTAATATCTCACTGGAAACCAACAACTGACAGCAAACCAGTCAGCTTCACACCTTTGCCACTCCGATGAGGCCTTGCAGTTGTCTCTGTGTGAACTCGAGGATTGTAGAGAAAAGCCGTTAATTATTTATGACACGCCCATCCCTGACTGAACAGTACCCCGGCGGGAGGCTGAGTAAAGCAGCTCAGAAGTGGGGCACCAGGCAAGCAGGGGTTAACAAAACAAGCATTTGGAATGCAATAGCCTCGTGTTTGCTTGAGTTAGAGCTCATAGGGTTGTAAATTACTGACTGGACTTTTATTTCCACACAGACTGAAAACAAAACAAGCATTTGAACTGCAATAGCTCTCATGTTCGCTGGAGTTTCAGCTATTAGCCTTTTCTTGCCACAAACTGAAAATAAAAAGTAAAACAGTTGACATAAGCAGCTGGTTCAAAGCGCTGCTGAGAGCTCGCAGAGACAGACAAAAGGAACAAGCATTTGTAATGCAAGAACAGAAAATGTGCGAGGGAGAGTAATGAGTGGAATAAACAAAGTCACACATCACTGCAGATGAAAAGTAAGTAATAGACTAGAGCCCTGTTAACAGAAACAGACTGGGGCCACTGAAGCATCCAGCGCTCTGGTCAAATGCTATTAGCCTTTGAACAAAGTAATCCCTAAGCACATGCTTCATAGGCACAAGTGGAAGGGTACAAGTACTAGGGCCATGCTCCAGGGGAGTGTACAACTGTGGAAAAGGTGGGACAAAGAGCAAGGATTGACCAGTAGCAAGCAAGGATTTTTTAAGGACAAACCAGTGAAAAAGCAGAGACCCCACAAAGAAGTATAGAAGTATATACTAATGTATATACGAGAGGCCTCGATTGCTCGACCTAAAAAGTCATGTTTCTTTGTGTTTTTTGGCACGGCGCGAATCAATGATTTACACAGAATCACAGACTGTTGAGGCAACGCGAGTCTTGAACCCAGTTTCCGAGATTCAACTTTGACAGCTCTGGCCGTTACGCCACATGCTCTCGCAAGTTTGGCAGTATTATAAGCAGTAGCCTCTGGCATGTTGGTTTAACAGGGAAAACATGCCTGTGTCTTTATTAAGTACAACCAAACTGTTTTTGAGCCACAACCTTCCTATAGGAGGACTGAAACACTACAGCAGCAGTATGTTGATTATGAATGTGCTACAGACAACCTAGCCACGGTAAGCTGCTTGTAGGCACACTGCAGCCTTCCTCACCTTTGGGAATGCTGTTTGTATGCAGATTGCAGATGCTTTGATTCTCAAGAACTTCTGCCTCTGGTGAAGCTGTGCATGATATGCAGCAAACTGATGCTGGATCACAATTTCTGCACTGCGAAGTCTGAGGTAGAGCTGTCTTTGCCGGTACGTCCTATATTGGGCTTGTAGGGCAGTTGTAGCTTTCTTCCACTGGTGCATTTGTTTCCAGATCAAATGTCCCCTCAATGCAGCCTGCAAATGAACACAAGTTTCCTGATTGTGTCTAAATTCCACTTTGTGCTGCATGATGCTCTTCTTTCAAAGGTAATGTCGTTGATCAAAGAGCACAGCTTTCTTTAGAGCTGTGTAATTATGCATGCCTTAACTCACCCTCTGAATTCTCGTTATGGCATTCTTGCTTATTTAGGCATCACAAAAGGTAAGAACTGTTACTGCGGATTTGAACATATGTGCTTCTTTCTTGGAGCACATATTTCTTTAAGCAGTTTGCAACACCACATCTTCAGAATATATTCTATTATATACCAATGCGGCTCGTTTCATAGTGAGGTGCCCTCTGTATTGACCTTGGTTCACACTGACAACATTTCTAAATTTTCTGTACCTATGCTGCTGCTGTCACTTCCTTGCATGAGCCTGTAATGAGTGTTGCAGTTTTTCATACGTAAGAAGTGTTGCCTCTTTTGTCTCATTCACCAGAAAAAGTGAAGTAGCCAGGTTGCACTGATTTGCTTTTGCAGTTCGTGGGCTTTTGTTGCTTTGTAAGTAGTATGCAGAAATCTACTACAGTGTGGTTACTCAAATACTCCTGTCTATTACACTGCCCTTGCAGGTACAATTTGTGGTACAGTTGGAGTGTAACTTTGTGCCCCTTTTTAGGTCAAGCCTGCAAAAGCAGGCTCTAGTGCATGTGCTCTTGCTTGCGAGACGCTTGTGTCTAAAAATGGGCTTTGAACTCACCCATAGCTTACCATTTGTTGGCATCATTGTCGCTCTTCTTTTCTGCCTTCTCTATAGCTCTTTTTTTTAAATGTATTTAACTTATCTCCATTCTCCTGTTTTTCTTCTTCCCTCCATCCAGTCCCTGTTTCTTCTGCCCCTTCTACTGCCCCTGTATCTGTGTCTTTGCATCACACTGCTGTCAGAATGTTTTTTTAATTGTTTTCTCCCCATGTCACACTTCAATGCTTTCTTTACCCTATAATTTTACTTTCTTTGATATACTTCTAATGTTTCTCTCCATTTCTCCCCCAACATCATCACTGTCTTGTTCTTTTTCTTTTTCTCATTCTCCATTTTCTCCTCTCTCTTGTTTTCCTCTCCTTTCCATTGTCTCTTTTCCAATTTCCTTCTCTTGTACTCTCTTTCTTCCTCCTCCCCCTCCCACTCACCCCTGTCTCTGTAATCTGGACATAAGGAGCTCTGTGAAGTGACCAGTGCTAGCCACTTGATAGTGCTTTTTCAAATCATCCTGTTATGCAACCCTCTTCCCCCGTTGTCCACCCCCACACAATTTCCAAAATCAAACCCTCTCCCATGAGCGAGACCTATTGGCTTGGCAATGCTTGTTGGTATTTGTGGAGGTGAGAGGGACTGTATTAAGTGATGGACAGGTTAAATTATGAACTCCGATACTACCTTGCCTTTGAATTGGTGTACCTTGATGTGTGGATTTTTGTGCCCGTGCTCTCTGTTCATAAAGCTTTATTTCCTGCAGGCCATTTAAGATTTGGTAAGTGTAAATGGGTGGGGTGGCATTGTGTGCCCACCATCAGTCCTTTCTTGAGTAAGTGTCTCTGCCGCCGTAACCTTAATCTTGTGTCCATGGTGGCCAACTTTTTAATATCTATATCCTTTGGAGAAAGGTCATTCTCAAGTTTATTGTCTTGAATGGATTGAGCCTCTGGGAATTTTGGAAAGACTTTCTGTCTCCTTAATATGCACCCCGTTGTCATGTTTTTTAGTTTTCAGCCAGCCTTGCAGTCTAGTTGGAGTTTTCTCGTTCTTCTATAGTCCTTTCTTCTCCCATCTTTTTAACAGTTTAGGAGGTACTTGGGGCTGGTTTAAGGGTCGTCGGTAAGGGGGGATGGGGGTCAGTTGGCCTTCTGTTATCCCATTTATTTTATTGCCTAGGTCCGTAGAATCAGTGGAATCCTTTGGTAGAACTAGGATGACCACCACTAATGACCTTGTCTATTTCATTGACTCATGGCTTGCGAGATCCATTGGTGCTATAATAGCTTTTGGAATTGTGTCCCCACTTGGTATGAGTGACCCAGCTACTTTGACTATGCTTCTAAGTTCCTCTTTCAATGTAGTAACTATTTTGAGATTTTCCTCAAGGAGTGTAAGAAGATCAGGGAGGATACAGAGTTTATTCACTATCAGGGTGCAAGTACATTCCTTGCCCCCACCAGAGTATAAATGCATCTTCACTTTGGATTCCAGATTATTGATTTTTGATTCAATGCTGGTTATAAAGTTAGATAGTGTTTGCATCAAATCCACTTGAATTTCCTGTTTGTGAGATTGCCAGGTTAGTGCATTTGTAGCTGTCAATATAGTTGAATTATTAGACATTAGGGAGGCTTCAGGTGAAATATTCTTGGTGGGGAGCCTCTATTTCCCATAGTTTTCACTCTGGAAGGTACATGTTTCATCTCTTCTGATAAATTCTCATACCTATTATCAGCAGAAAGCTTATTGAGTTCCTTGAAAGAGATCTGACAACTTGGGCCCAAAGCAGGCTTTGCAGTGCAAGGGCTGGAGATTCAGCTAACATGTCCTCCTCCTCAGAGCACTGAGAAGAGTAGTGAACTTGTGCAACAGTTTCTGTGATATGTGATGGCTGTGCCACTGGCATTGCCGGAGTAAATGTGAGTGTTTAGGAAAGTTGATACAACAGATGTTGATGAGAGTTCAATAACAGCCATGTTTTCACATTCCCGGTTAGACTATGAGTCTGGAGTTAAAAAGCCCTCCGGGGCTAAAGACCCAGCAATTGAGATATGATCCTTCTTTGGGTCAGTGTTTGGCAGGAAAATAATTAGCTCAACCAGGTTATTATTGAGGGTTTAAGTCGGATCCTGTATGAATAGATTGGGAGCCACCTTTCCTGGCTTACTCCCATGGAAGAAATACTGATTAATTGCATTTGAAGGATTTTTCCCACAACACTTGACGGTGCCCCTGACGTTGTGCTGCCACCCTTTCATTTGGTAAAATAAAGTGCTGTTTGATCCTTAAAGCTTGAATCACGGAGTAGCAAGATTGTGCTCCTTCATTGATAACCTTAGTTATCTTACTTCGTATTAAAAATTCATTAGGCAACTTCCAGTTATGTAAGAACACTGAATCATCATGTGGTGGTGTACTCTGCTCTGCTGTCGTTTCAGACTGGATTTTTTTTTATGACACACACCTACACCAATTAACTTTCCGTTAAGACGGTTAGTCAACCACCCAAGCCAGGCACCTTTATCTTTGCTGCTGCCATTGTCTATGCAGATGCTACCCCCAAAATGGCTTCCAAAAATACATAATAAATCTTGAAATATTGATGGCGCCTAAAGTTCGCACAGAGAGGACACGCATGCATGGCAAATATCTAGGTAACTTTGAAGGAGCCTCAAATGTAGGGATCAGAAGGCTGACCACAGTGGCGGCCCAGCACCATGTATCCCACCGGTGTAAGGAGTTTAGAGCAACAAAGCTGGAAAGTATATAAAAGTCTCTTCTGCCAAGGAGGCACTCCAAAGCAGGGCTAGATACAGATAATGGAAGATAGAACAGATAGCAGCAGGTCAGCCGGGAAGAGCGGTGGCTCTGAGACCCTAGCGTTCGGGCCTAGAAAAGGTGGAAGAGCAGCAACTCAGTTACACCGTCTATAATGTCTCTGGATTCTTTCTCCTGCGAGTATGATGAAAACGTGAAAATAGTTAAGCCCACTAATAAATGTGTGTCACACGGGTTATCCAATGCTATCAAAGTAACAATTGCCCACAAATTAAACAAGGACCAGAAGCTGAAACCCACGAGGAGATCCAAGCACTCCATATACCATGTTTCACTCAGGATCAATTAGGCAGATTACTGGGTCCTGATTAAACCCTGAAAAAATGCTTCTGAAAATACGCTTGGGTCTGTCACAAACCAATCAAACTCTTAGAAAGGTTTTGAATACATGCAATCTTTTGAGAAGCCCCACTGCAAAAAAAGATTCTGGTGAATAGACACATCTACTTGGTAATCCTAGATTACCTGTAGTAGGGGGTTTCTATCGAATGCCTTAAATGTGGGGGCATAAGTGAATATGGAAATTCAGAACTGTATCGTCACCTCGCCAGAAAAGATTTGGAGGACCCATAAAAGTTAATTTAGGCAGGCCACCTAGGGGACATGAGGAGGTGATAACGCGTCCCTTCCTAGATAATTTAATTAGTCTGGGACTCGTTTTAGGCCAATGAATCTTTTGACCCTGAATGAAGACACCTTAGAACGAGGCATAAGCTGTGCAAGCGCAAATTCTACGACACGCATACCTATCACTAGAATGCCGAGAATGTACCCAACTCACTTCGGCAAGCTCCGTGATTCCGGGAAAGTCATTGGGGACTTAGGGGCACATCATATCTCCAATTTGCATTATTTAAAAAACAATTCTAAAACAATGGTCCCTCGTCCTAGGGCCCCAAAGGGCCTAAACCGTCCTCTCCTACCAGAACTGATAACGCGTCCCTTCCTAGATAATTTAATTAGTCTGGGACTCGTTTTAGGTCAATTAATCCTTTGACCCTGATTGAAGACACCTTAGAACGAGGCAATTAATCAACATGCCAATCAATAGGTCAATAATGTCAATAACATTTGCTATAACAAATCGATTCAATTTAAACAGTGACATCAGAAAGGATCGGAAACCACCATGACCTTTAGTCACAAATAACCACACCAGATTTAGTAAGAGTCATGATATTTATTCCTCATTGATTACACTTTTACGAGTAAGTTTATTAATCTCAATACCAGAAAACACATCAACACGGTAATAATATGGCAACTCGAATAAGACTTCAGTAATGCAAAAATCATAAACATTAGAACAAAGCACGACGTCAACATGGATTAACTTTAGCAGAGTATCATTAGCGCATTATTCAACAAAGCATAGATTCAGTCATTTGTCTATTTGCGTCCGTTCAGTGATTCCCTTTTTAACCTCAAATTAGCATTGGCATGTTGGGCTTCATGCAAAACAATTTAGCAACACAAATTTAGAAAACATCTAACTATGGTCTCTATCTAAAGAGCAGTTGGTTCTTAGAAGAAAAGGCAACAGACAATTACAATTTCATCATTATATAGTTACCCTCCGAAATGGGTCAGCATACAGTGTCAGTCTTTGTCCTCTTGACATCAGTTGATTTACCATCAGCCAGGAAACAGCAAAGTTCAGCAAGACGGGGCAATAATTAGCACTTCCCTTATAAGGAGGAAAAGTATGAATCGGGCAAGGCAAAGTAGGGTGAGGATGGGGTGCGAAGTCAATAAACAAAGTCAGAGTGATAAGGTGGCTAGGATAACGGCAAAGAATGGCAAGGAATGGCAAGGATAATGGTTGAGTTCTCCTCGTGTCATATGATTATATCAAACTTGTTGTACAGTCCCCTAATTTCCAATTGGGCAAATTTTGGTGCACCATTATCTCCATCCAATGGTTTACTTGTCGCCTCATTAAGATTATCACCTTAGAACAGTTCTCACGTAGTTTATGGGCTCCTGTAATTGACGTCGCCATCGGGTAGAATGTCAGGTACAAACTCTCAGTCTCTCAGGCTCAGTCAGTAGCTCTATTGTCTTAACCAGTTCAGGCGACCTTGTACCTGTTGCAAGTCTACACTGTTGCATTCGGCAAGAATGTCTCCTTGAGCACGTCTAGTCTCATGAGAAAGAATTTACTACGGTTACACACATCTTCTAACTTCTGGAAAAGTACAGCTACATGTCCTTCAGCAAGTCAGCACATTGCACGTTAGAAAAACACATTTAATATGAAGCCGGAGAGCTAGGCCCGACTCATGCTAACTAAGGCCTAGTGATTAATTAGCAAAACCTTAACATATAACTCTTAATACTAATACAAAATTATACATTAGTACATTAATATTATATTATTAGTCAATTTCATTAATCATCGTATACATTGGCGGCCACTCCCCGTGGGCACATTTCAAACACACGTTTAGTAAAAGCACATTAATACAATTTCTATGCGGCATCAATATACATTAATTTGCAAATATTTCATGTTAATTTTGATTATAAAACTACACTCCAACAATCCCTCCTCTGATGATACTTGTCATCACAGAAATCCATTCTTTAACACTTCTTTCATTTGTTCATTTCCTTCATCTCAATCTCCTCCTTTCGTTTCGCCTTTTCATATCCTGCTCTGAACATTTTCTCCCTTTTCTTGTCTTCCCTCCTCTCTTTATACTTTGCACATTTTACCTTACTTCTTTTGCAAATTGTGTTCAATAACCATAGTCCAAATAAACAAGCCAAGACAATTACTATTCCCTGTATTAATTTTCCCAAGAATCCATGCCAAAGACCACTTAACCAACTTCGCACTCGTGCAAATCCCTCTCCAACCTTTTCCCAAACTACTGGTTCTTTCAGTTCCTTCAAATCTGCACTATCTCTTGTTAGGTTAGTAAGCATACTTCTAATCTCATTATTATTATCTGGAATATAAGCACAACAGTGGCGCTCATTAAGCATCTTACAGACTCTGCCACTTTTCGCTAAAAGAATGTCTAAAGCAAGCCTGTTTTGAAGAGTCATAGCCCTCTCCGCAGCAAGTTCAGTATCCATCAGGAGTATAGCCCCTGTGAAATTTGTCAACATGTTATCCACAATAGTAGCCAAGTTTCAAATCTTTACGGAGTTTAAAATATCTCCCACTGAAGGAATTTATGCTCCAAATATGTCTCCTACTACACCAGCAGCAGTTTCTCTCTTTTGTCTAGCACGAAGCAATTCTGTCACTTTCGGGAATTTCTTTATATCATCCAGTTGATAAATCTTTGGAAAAACTATTCCTAAATAACATGTCCCGTACCATCCCTTTGGAAGCCGGTAATAAGCACTAAGTCCACAAATATAATAGACCCCTGGGATCGCTTGATCCATTCCATTTAGCATGAACGTCCATTTATTCTGAAACAAAAACATATGCTTACACTCACTCGTTCCCACTAATACATTATCATAATATGACTTTGGTCGCGTATGCAAAGCTTTCCTACATGTTTCACATCTAAAGCTAATTTCCCTTGCTCCCTAACCCCATTATTGCTATTACTAAGGAATGTTAGTTGCTGCAAGCCCTTTTCTAATTTCCCCTTTAAAATCCTCCTTCTATCTTCAGTGTGATCTAGAAAACTCTTTTCTACAGGTGTAAGCAAGCATGCCAAATTATTGCGGTGTGCATATGATGTACTAATTGTCACTCTAGGCTCGAAGAAACCCTTAACCCACTTTATGGCATAATATTTAGCTACACTATTCAAATCTTCTATGATAGGCACATAACAAAACACTAAGGGGGTTATTCTAACTTTGGAGGAGTGTTAATCCGTCCCAAAAGTGACGGTAAAGTGACGGATATACCACCAGCCGTATTACGAGTTCCATAGGATATAATGGACTCGTAATACGGCTGGTGGTAAATCCGTCACTTTTCCGTCACTTTTGGGACGGATTAACACCTCCTCCAAAGTTAGAATAACCCCCTAAATCATAATTTGAATAAAAACATTGCACTTCTTCTAGATTATAAAAGTGCGTTAGTAGCAGACTACAACTAATCCTGTAGGTTAATGGCAAGCTGTGATAAGTAACTCCCTCCTGGACTAAAAGAGGAATTTGTGTACACACATAACAAGCCTTCGCATCCATAGTGTCAACATACTCACTTAGCAAGCGATAGAAAACGTTAGTAGACAGCTCCCCTTTTGCATTGCTTTTGCCATGCAAATACTTTGCATCCTGCTCAAACCTATCCCACGTAGCAGTTTCAGAAACCGTAGCATTTTTAGCTTCACTCTCATCCACAAAACGCATTTCCACAAATATAGCTATAATGAATATCACACATACAACACCCAAAGCAACACCCAAATATTTACAACGCTTATTTCCCTCAACGTCATCTCCTGACCTAGGCATGATCTGTAAAGAATCAGAAAGTAAAGTACTATAAATGTAAACAACTAATTTGAGGATGGTTAGTAATACTCTTTTCTTCCGCAAAGCTAAGCAAAGTCTTTCTTCAGCAAGTATTTACAGCTTTCTCATTCACTCTCGGGTCTTTGTCAAATCAGGTTAGCAGCTTGTCACAATCGGTTTTCAAAGTCATTTCAGGTTAACAGTGTCACATCCGGTAAGTTTCATTAATCTCTTTTCTCAGGTTTCCCTTTATTCAATTTCAGCTTAACACAGTCTCTTTATTTGTTGCCAACTTCAAGTACCATAGTATTGACCTAGAACTTCACGATCAAAACAGAATGCCAAGAACTCTTGCTGCCATTCAGCTGTCGTTGCATAAGCCCATTCAGGACTCACGTATCTTCTGTTTGCTATTCTCTTCCTTTTCAGTTTGCGGTCACCCTGCAATTCTCCTTCACTCACATATTCCTTCCTTGTGGTATCAACCTCTTCCTCTATTGTTTCATTAATGACCAATTTCTCTCTTTCAGCTTGTGACTCTGGGTAGGCAGCTCTCCCCGCCGCTGCAGCTCCACCTGCCCAGGCTCCTGCCACCTCCTAGCAGACCGTAAGTACTCCCTGCGCTCCCCCCTGTCCAGCCCCTTGTTACTCTCCTCTGTCTTCTGAGCTCTCTCTCTTCCAAATTTTCTTCGTACCTCTGCTGTCCTCTCTCTGTCCATTATTCCTTCGTTTTCAGCTCTTCCTTTGGTGCCCATTTTCCTTTGTTTTCTGCTCTTCCTTTGGTGTCCATTTTCCTTCGTTTTCTGCTCTTCCTCTGTTGTCCATCTTCCTTCGTTTTCTGCTCTTCCTCTGGTGTCCATCTTCCTTCGTTTTCTGCACTTCCTCTGTTGTCCATTTTCCTTCATTTTCTGCACTTCCTTTGGTGTCCATTTTCCTTCTTCCATCTCTGCTCTCTCCCCCGTCCATTTTTCTTCACTTTTCCTCTGCTCTTCCCCTGCCCTTGCTCTTCGTTTTTTTTGCCTCCTTCCCCTGTGGATTTTCCTTTTTTTTCTCACACTTTCCCTTCTTTCTCTTCTTTCCCTTCTTTCTGACCCCCCGCCCCGCCCTCTGCTTTCCCGCCGCCGCCCGTGTGGCCCGCCCCGCCCTGCTCCCATTTGTCACCCCCCCTCCCGCCCCCAGCTGCCCCCTCCTCCTTCCCTCCTCCCTCTTAAGGCGGGCGCTGCGTGGCCGCGCCGCTGGCGCGCCAAGGGCAAGCCCGTCTGCGCCCGTCCGCGCCTGGACCGCACCCAGCGCCACGACTCCTGGCCCCCAGCACTCCCAAACACCGCAGCGCCGCTACGACCCCGCCTCCCTCCACGCACTCAACCCGGGACGTTCTACAACCTGCTTCCAAGCCAACCCGAAACGCACTCATGGACCCTTCGCATCTCTTACCTGCAAGCATACCTTCCAGCACGACTGCAACGCTCCCGCCAGCCCACGCGCCAATAACCACCTCAAGTGCATCCTCATCAACGCACGCTCCGTCCACAAGCACGCCATTGAGCTATGGGACCTCCTGGACTCTACCGCACCGGACGTCGCCTTCATCACTGAGACCTGGATGAACGCCTCCTCGGCCCCCGACATCGCCATAGCCATCCCCGACGGCTACAAGATTGCCAGGAGAGACCACACCAACCAAGTTGGAGGAGGAATCGCCATCATATTCAAGAACTCCATCAACGTCACTACCTCCACCGAAGACACCCCCCTCGCCGCCGAACACATGCACTTCCAGATCCACACCGACCCCAGGACCACCCTCAGAGGAACTCTCATCTACAGGCCCCCTGGACCACGCGCCCCCTTCAGCGAAGCCATCACAGACTTCATCTCCCCGCACGCCCTAGCCTCGCCAGACTACATCCTCCTCGGAGACCTCAACATCCACCTGGAGCAGAACAACGACACCAACACCACCACCCTGCTCGCCAACCTCGCCAACCTCGTTCTCAAGCAACTGGTGAACACCACCACCCACATCGCCGGACACACGCTCGACCCCATCTTCTCCGCCAGCAACCACGTATCCTTCAGCCACTCCTCCGTAATACACTGGACCGACCACAGATGTGTCCACTTCACCTTCAGACGCAAGACTCTCCACCTTCGCACACAACCCATCTCACGTAGACCTTGGAACAAAATCTCCACTGAACAACTACTCTCCACTCTCAGCCACAACCAACCCACCATCACCACCGACGCTAACAACGTAGCCCTCAGCCTCACACAATGGATCACCAACTGCGCTGACAACCTCGCACCCCTCAGACGCCTCCCAAGACAGACCAACACCAGGAAACCCCAAATGGTTCACAGACGCCCTCAAGGAATCCAAAAAAACCTGCGGTACCCTCGAGAAAACCTGGCGCAAAGACCACACCGTAGAAAACATGTCAGCCCTCAAAATCGCCACCCGCGAACACCATCAGCTGATCCGCGCCACCAAAAGAACGTCCTTCAAAGAAAGACTGGACAAGAACATTCACAACAGCAAAGAACTCTTCAACATCGTCAAAGAGCTCTCCAATCCCAACGCCAGCTCCAACTCCATCACGCCCTCTCAAGAACTCTGCAACTCCCTCGCTACCTTCTTCCATCGAAAGATCACCGACCTACACGACAGCTTCGGTCCACAGACCCAGCCAACCACCTCAGAACCCACAGCCCCAGCCATCACCCTCGACGCCTGGACACACATCAGCGCTGAAGAGACCAAAACTACCATGAACACCATCCACTCCGGTGCCCCCTCAGACCCTTGCCCTCATTTCATCTTCAACAAAGCCGACGACCTCATCGCCCCCCATCTCCAGACCATCATCAACAGCTCGTTTGCATCTGCCACCTTCCCCGAAAGCTGTAAACATGCGGAAGTCAACGCTCTCCTGAAGAAACCCACGGCGGACCCCATCGACCTGAAGAACTTCCGCCCCATCTCGCTCCTCCCCTTTCCAGCCAAAGTCATTGAGAAGACCGTCAACAAGCAATTGACCAAATTCCTCGAAGACAACAACCTGCTCGACCCCTCCCAGTCCGGATTCCGGGCCAACCACAGCACGGAAACCGCCCTCATCGCAGTCACCGATGACATCAAAACTCTGCTGGACAACGGAGAAACAGCCGCCCTCATCCTCCTCGACCTCTCGGCTGCCTTCGACTCCGTCTGCCACCGCACCCTAATATCCCGCCTCCGCTCCACCGGTATCCAAGGACAGGCCCTGGACTGGATCGCCTCATTTCTCTCTAACCGCTCCCAAAGAGTCTACCTCCCGCCGTTCCGCTCGGATCCCACCGAGATCATCTGCGGCGTCCCACAGGCCTCCTCGCTCAGCCCGACTCTCTTCAATGTCTACATGACCCCACTCGCTGACATCGCACGCAAACACAACATCAACATCATCTCCTACGCGACGACACCCAGATGATACTTTCCCTCACCAAGGACCTTACCACCACCAAGACCAACCTGCAGGATGGAATGAAAGACGTCGCAGAATGGATGAAACTCAGCCGCCTGAAGCTGAACTCAGACAAAACGGAAGTCCTCATCCTCGGAAACACCCCGTCTGCCTGGGACAACTCTTGGTGGCCCACGGCCCTGGGCACCGCACCAACCCCCCTCAGACCACGCATGGAACCTCGGATTCATCCTGGACCCGCTTCTCACCATGAACAAACAAGTCAACGCGTCTCGTCTTCCTGCTTCCTCACTCTCCGCATGCTCCGAAAGATCTTCCGCTGGATCCCCGCAGACACCACAAAAACTGTGACCCACGCCCTCGTCACAAGCCGCCTGGACTACGGAAACACCCTATACGCAGGAACAACCGCAAAACTCCAGAAACGTCTTCAGCGAATACAAAACGCCTCCGCACGCCTCATCCTCGACATACCCGCCACAGCCACATCTCCACCCACCTGAGACACCTGCACTGGCTACCCGTCAACAAAAGGATCACCTTCAGGATCCTCACCCACGCACACAAAGCCCTCCACAACAAGGGACCCGAATACCTCAACCGTCGCCTCAGTTTCTACATGCCCAACCGTCAACTTCGCTCCACCAGCCTCGCACTCGCCGCTGTCCCTCGCATCCGTCGTAACACTGCAGGTGGGAAATCCTTCTCCTACCTGGCGGCCAAGACATGGAACTCCCTCCCCACCAACCTCAGGACCACCCAGGACCACCTCGCCTTCCAGAGGCAGCTCAAGACCTGGCTCTTCGAGCAGCAGTAACCCCCACTCCCTAGCGCCTTGAGACCCTCACAGGTGAGTAGCGCGCTTTATAAATATCACTGATTGAATATCTTTTTACTGTTTGGTTTTTCAGGTTGCTGTTCACTGCCCTCCTCTTGTGCTATGGTGTTTTCTCTTGCTGGCTCTGCAAGTGGTTCAGGAAGAGTCTGAACACTTCGACCTCCTTCCGCCTCAACTCCTTCACCCTCTTGGTCTGTCAGGGGTTCAACTTCCAACCTGTATCCGTCTGCTTCTGAGAAAACCTCTCTTTGGGTCAGTCCTCCTGGTGCCTCAGTTGAGATAGGCTCACAGTCACCCTTCTGGATTTTGTTTGCTTTTTGAGTGACCAAGCCGTCCTCAACGGGCTCTCCTCCAGTCTCAGTTCCCCTTTGATTACTCTCCGGCCCTGAGACTTCCTTTTCTGTGGCTGTTATTTTCGATAACTCAAGTTCCTCATCAGTTGGACATGTCACCTTCTTTGTGTGACTAGCGTGTATCCAGTTTGGAATTCCCGCACATTTCACAGCAGTAGTTGTTGTCAGTATCACTTGATACGGCCCCTTCCAACGTGGCTCCAAACACAACTTCCTCACGTGTTTCTTGACAATAACCCAGTCACCAGCTTTCAGATTGTGACCTGGATAATTAATCGGTGGCAATGTGGTTGCCTCCACCTGGTGAGAAAAAGAGCAGACCATGTCAGCCAGACCCTTGCAGTAGTCGAACACCATATCATCCGTGATATTCACAAGAGCATTTGCAGGTACTGCGGGCTCGACCAATAAGAATTTCATGAGGAGACAGTCCTGTTTTCTTGTTAGGTGTATTTCTCATTGACATCAGCACTAAGGACAATGCATCTGGCCATTTCAAATCTGTAGCTGCGCACATTTTCGCCATTCGTGACTTCAAGGTACCATTCATCTGTTCTACCAGTCCTGAGGCTTCGGGTGGTAGCTACAATGCAACTTCTGTTCAATGTTCAGTGCGGCACACAAGAGCTTAACCACCTCATTGTTGAAGTGACTTCCTCTATCTGATTCTAAAGAGATCGGGAACCCAAAACGTGGTATCAATTGCCTAAGCAGCAACTTCGCTACTGTGAGACTGTCATTCCCACGTGCAGGGTAAGCTTCAATCCAGTGACTAAAGATGCACACAATCACCAACACGTATCTCAGACCTCCACACACAGGCATCTCAATAAAATCCATCTCCATCCTGCTAAATGGACCTCCTGCTCTCCCAATGTGGCTCAAATTCACCACGGTCCCTTTCCCCGCATTCATCTGCTGACAGATGATGCACCTGTGACAGATTACTTTTGCAGCTTGTCTGAACTTCGGATTGAACCAATCGATTTTGAACAACCTGATCATGACATCTCTCCCAATATGTGCTTGACCATGGTAAAACCTTGCAAACTGTGACAAGAGACTGTTTGGCAAAACCATTTTTCCCTCGTCTGAAACCCACAATTCATCAGGTCTTTGTACACATTGCAATTTAAGCCAAGAATGTTTCTCTTCTCTGCTGGCACGTCCCTGCAACAATTTTAGTTCTTCCATCGTGTCAACCACACTCAGTGCATAACCTGTGCATGTCCCATTCTCAGTTTCAGGTAACAATTCCCACTGATCCTTGAACGATATACAGTTCAATGCACCAAACCTTGCGACTTGATCTGCATATCCGTTCCCCATTGACACAAAGTCTTGTGATTTCACGTGAGCACTGCATTTTACCACGGCAATTTCAAGAGGTAACTGAATCGCGTGCAACAACTCCTTAATTCTTTCACCATTTTTCACTGGAGAACCAGAAGAGGTCATGAAACCCCTCTGTGATCATAGTTGGCCAAAATCATGGACAATTCCAAATCCGTATCTGCTGTCAGTATAGATAGTGACTTTCAATTTGTCTGCGGCATGGCATGCCATAGTAAGAGCAACCAATTCAGCCACTTGAGCAGAGTATACTCTCTCGAGCCAAGATGCTTCTAGGATACCAGTGATTGTACACACAGCGTATCCGGCTCTCAGCACTCCTACTGAGTCTCTCAGGCATGAACCATCAACAAAGGTAATGTAATAATTTTCTTCCAACTGAGTATCTTTAATGTCAGGTCTCTGTTTGTGCACAGTTCTGTTACCTCAAGACAATCATGTTCTACTTCCTCAGCATCATCAACATCAGTATTCTCATTAGGAAGCAAAGTTGCCGGGTTCAATACAGTACATCGTTTTAAAGACACATTAGGTGACCCAAATATAATTGTCTCATATTTTGTTAATCTAGTGTTCGTCATATCCTGAGTCTTGGTTCGGGTGAGTAGTATTTTGAATGAGTGTTGGACCATTACTGTTAAGAGATGTCCCATCACTATGCCTTCACACTGTGTAAGGCTTTCACCAACTGCTGCAACTGCACACAGACAACCCGGTAAGGCCGCTGCAACTAGGTCCAAAGTAGCCGAAAAATATGCTACTGGGTGGTTTGCACCTCCATGAACCTGTGTCAGGACAGACAAAGAACAAGCATCATGTTCATGACAAAACAAAACAAAAGGCTTCATGTAGTCAGGCATACCTAAAGCTGGAGCCCTGCACATACACTCCCTTAGCTCAATGAATGCCCTCATCTCTTTCTCGGACATGGTCAGGGTATCCGGGCCATCCTTAACTTCCTTAACAGTCAACCTCACCAAAGGCTTAGAGATAACCGAAAAGTTCAGAATCCACTGGCGACAGTAGCCCACCATTCCCAAAAACATCCTAACGTCTCTTTTGGATGTCGGGGGATTCATCTGCAATATTGCTGTCACTCTCTCTTTTGAGATTCTCCTCGACCCTTTCTCAATTAGATGACCTAAGTACTTCACCTCTTTCTGACAGTACTGTAGCTTCTTTGGGGACACCTTATGTCCGTTCTTTCCCAAGTGATTCAGTAAGGCAATAGTATCATACCTGCAGTCATCTTTCCATTTGGACGCAATCAACAAATCATCAATGTACTGCACTAGAGTCGACTTAAAAGGCAGTTCCAATGATTCCCAATCCTTCTTCAATATCTGATTGAAGATGGAAGGTGATTCTGAAAACCCTTGAGGAATTCAACACCAACTGTAAACCTTGTCCAAGAATTTGAAACTGAAGAGAAATTGGCTATCTTCATGAAGAGGCACCGAAAAGAACGCTTGAGACAAGTCTACGACTGGGAACCACTCTGCATCACATGGAACCTGAAACATGATCACGGCTGGATTTGGCACTATAGGTCAACATTTCACCACTATCTCATTGATCTTTCTCAGATCCTGGACAATTCGGACCTTCCCACAAGGCTTTGTCAGACCCATTATTGGTAAATTACATGGGCTGCTCATCACCTCTTTTAGGACGCCTTGCTTCACAAAGTCCGCAATTATCTGCGTCACCTCTATAAGGACATCTTGAGCCATGTGGTACTGTGGTACCTTTGGAAACACGGCATTTGGCTTCACCTCTACCTTAACTGGTTCTACTCCTTTTATCAGTCCCACTTCCTTTCCTGTCAAGTCCCACACCTTCTCTGTCACTGTTCCCTGTAACTCTGTTGGCAAATCGGTCACTGTGAACATCGGGAAGAAGCTTATCAAAGGGTACTTCTCATCTGTGGTCTCCGTCTCAGGCTCTGAGATCTGACCATCGTCCCCGTCATCATCACTGTTTGTCTGTACCTCAATTCCCTCGTTGGAACAGGTGATTGAACACCTTGTCTTACACAGCAAGTCTCTTCCCAGTAGGTACACAGGACTTGAGTCACAGACTACAAATCTGTGCAATCCTTTAAAGGTACCAATCTCAACCTGAACCGGATCTGTAATTGGATTAGTCAGGAGCGGATTTGCCACTCCCACTACCTTTATTGTACGTCCTGAAAGGGGCAATTTCTGAACCTCTTCACTTATGACTGTAGAGCGTGTAGCTCCTGTATCAACCAGGAACGAAACCTTGTGACCCTTCACCTTTCCCTGCACATAAGGTCCCCTCTGATCTACTTCTAGGGACGCTGCAAGCCTGCACTCCTCACTATCTGAACAATCATCCGACCATTCATCGTTTATTCCATTCTCACCACGTAATGGGAACTGTTGTACTGTGTTATTTTGACTCATTGTTTGACCTGTGACCTGTTCAGGAAGCATCACCTGTTGCTGTCCCATCGGAGCTAATGGCAACTGCATTTGCTGTCTAGGTACCAAGGGGATCTGCTGTTGCACTTGCTGTATCGGTGCTGGTTGGCAAGTGGCATTTGCATCTGTAGCATGGGCTGAAGACCCTGCATCTGAACCATGTTATTCTGGAAGTTTGGATTTGGACCCCTCATTCTTGGCTCCCTTACATTTTTAAATGCACTGACATCGTTGCTTTGTTGAACAACACCATCCTGCACCATCATCGGACATTCCCGCTTCCAGTGTCCCACGCCCCCGCACGCATGGCATGGTGACATCTTTTTCATCCCTTGCACATCGTTTTGAACCACAACAGTATTCCAATCTGGACCACGGCTCACAAAACCTCCTCGACCTCGGCCTCTCGGTTGCGACTGAAACATCCTGTTCCCTTGCGGTTGCTGTACCATCTGCTGTACTCCATTTCCCTGCATCTCTGCTTGAGCTGCCTTAATCTGCATTACCGTCACCTTCTCTTTCAACTGTCTCTGCTTCAGTTCAATCTCATCACTACAGTATTTTGCATACTGCAACACCTCATCGATCGGTTTTGCTTGACAACAAATCAAGTGATTCTTAATCATCTGGCTAATCTCTGGCCTCAATCCTTCAACAAACCTGAACACATAGTGATTCATGTCCTTCGGTTCTATGACCTCGGTGCCACTGTAATGTTTGAATGCCTTTAACAACCTTTCATAGTAAGCATGTATCGACTCTTTGTCTTCTTGTGCCGTTCGATCAATTTTCTGCCAATCAGTAACCTTCGGCGATACCTTCTGTTTCAAAAACTCAATCACCTTATAATAGTACCTCATTACCTCAGGAGACGGTGCTCCCGTAATCTTGACCCTTGACGGTTCCTCTGTCGGCCAATCCACACTCCTCTTGCACACAAGCCACAAATCAGCAGGAACTATAATCTCAAACAATGTGTTCAAGTCTTCCCAAAGACACTTCGCAAGCTTCACAAACCTGTCCGTCTGCTGATACCATTTTATCGGCTTTTCCCTCAACTTGGGGTAGTCATTTGTGAAAGATAGGATGTCACCTCTAGACCATGGTACATAAACTAGAACCCCTCCAGCTGTCTCTCTCATCTGTAACATTTTTATTGTCCCTATGTCTCTCACAGCTTTCGCCTGCTGCGGCTCCAGGCAGTCACTCTTCCTCTTATCTCTCTTCTTCGCCCATCTGCCTTCCCACTTCTCTAATGCTCCCCAAACTTGAGCACTCTGCAGTATCTCCTTAAGGTGTTCCTTCATCCCAGTAGATCTCATGTGATCAAAATCCTTAGGCTCAAAATCTAACCTGTAGCTCCTCTTCAGATGCTTGGTATTGTCTAAGTCTATGCCATATTCGTCTGCCAGGTTCGCTAACCTCTGATGTACCTCACTCACTTCTTTGGTTATTTTCGGGCACAGATACCTCAATTCTGCTTCAGTGTATGATTCTAATCTGTTCACTCCCATAGTTCCTTCAACTAACTCTGCTGCTTCCACACCCACCCTCACAAAGTTCAAGTATTCCTCTATCTCTGACCGCTCTGCTGTTGCAGGAGTAGTCTGAGGAGTGTTGAGTTTGTCTAGCCATTCATTCAGCTGTTGCGCAGTTAAACCTTGCAACAAGATATTTCCAGCTTGCACCATCGGCGGTTGCGATGTATTTGCACCCAATACCTGCGGAGTCAATAGACCCAAACCTGCTTGTCTCATTGTCTCTAAAGGAACCCCTATCGGACTGAAATCCAACAAGGATCTAGATCTCTCTGCTGTCTGTTCTCCCGGTGTCATTCCCTGTGAGCTTCCTGTGAACCCTCCTCTTATCACCTCTTGAGCCATTACCCCTTGGTCGCATACACTAGGCTTCGCCTGCGCATATAACGGTACTGACGGACCAACAGTAATCGGCAAAGATATAGCAGCTGGTGCCTGTCCGTTTCCCAATCCTGGTGGAGCATTAGTTCCCACAGCTTGATTCATTATAGGTGCTGTAACTGACTGCGGTCCTGCGACTGAAGTGTAATTCGGAACCATCTATTGCTGCGGCTGTGGCAGAAAATGTGGAGTTGGCTCAATCTGTACTAACTTTGATCTAATGTATGCTGGATCAGGCGGCACCATCAAGTTCGTAGTCGTCTCTAACACTGGGACATTAGGGTAGAGCCTCTGAATTGGTGGTGGCTGCAACTGTATCTGCGTTTCTGGTGCAGTGGATACACTAGCACCATTCTGCATCAGAACTAATGTGGTAACATTATTTGCCTGTACTGCATTCGTGGTTCCCTGATTTTGTGTCGAATTAACAGGACCTGCACTAGTACTCGTCTGTTGTCATTCATGGCATATGGTGGAGCTCGATCATGGAACAACTGATTGAGAAACTCATCATCATCTGAATCGTCTGCATCTGCCCAAGACTTCTGCGTCTCCTTCTGCTTA
Organism: Pleurodeles waltl; assembly: GCF_031143425.1. Classification (NCBI taxonomy): domain Eukaryota; kingdom Metazoa; phylum Chordata; class Amphibia; order Caudata; family Salamandridae; genus Pleurodeles; species Pleurodeles waltl. Next base: position 823,290,930 of record NC_090447.1, read on the forward strand.
CTAGAGCCCTTGTCTGTTTTACAAGTGGCCTTTCTTCCCTGTGTTTTGGCCTCTTGAGTTATTGCCGGAAACATCCTAACTCCATCTATTATTTCTCTTCTCCACATCCTGGTCTCACTATCCCACCTAGCCTCCGCTAGAGTCTTTTCTGCTTTCCTCATTCTCCTCTCAAATTTCTGCTGTCTCTGTCGTATGGCCATTAATTCCCAAATCGCTAACGCCTCAAACTGAGCTGGTCTCGGAGGCGGCTTCTGCTCATTTAGCGCTTTCCGCAAATTTTCTAGAACCCCTATGTTAAAGGTTCAATTCTCTGGAAACGCTAAACACCCATCTTTCTCTGTTAATTTGCACCAATGCTTTAGCCAAAGACATGGCGCGACTTACTTCTCCTCCATTACGGCATGAGCCGGAGTATCCTCTGGCGGTGTAGGCTCCCCCACACTCGCAGTAATATATGTATCTCCCCTCAAAGCACTCTTTAAAGCCTTGAAAAACTTCATTTTTGCGTCTTTTATTTTGTTTAGAGCCTAATCAGGAAGTGACTTTAATTCCCAGAACACTCTTCGTCTACCTTCTCAACCAATGGCCTCTCACGGACGGCTGCCAATCCGTGCACGGCCCCTCTCGGCAACTGACCTATCCCAGTGCGGCTCCAATGACGTCACACTCACACACAATGCGGCTGACAAAGTCTTGCGGCTTGTCTTCCTCACACTGGATCCACACAGAACTAATGCAATATATTGCGAGCACCTTAACATCAAAAACCCAATTTGCTGGTTTACTGCAGGAAGGGTAACACAATCGCTTCAGAACTTTACAGAGATTTCACTTGAAGCCTCGGCCGCTACTCTCTCCTTCTCAGATCCCGCACTCGCAAGCAAAATTTGACCCGCAAATTCTACTCTCGACTTGTCAATGGTTCGTTCTAGTGCACTTTAGAACTTGCCAAATCTCCATTGAAGGTTTCACTCACACACTTTGACTCAAACCCGACTCGTCAATCACGCCCGATTGACCTATTAAACCGCACAAATTACAACATAAACCAAGTGTCTCATACACTTATCAATATACTCCGGAGTTTTAGACCACGCCGGGTCTGTACATCACCAACCAACCACGTGGATAATTTTGAGCACAAAGCGCCACACTCACATGAAGTTCGCCGACTTACCTACTCTCATACTGCAGAGTACGCCCACTCCTACTAAAACTTTACCTGGCCTAAATTCTCACAACCCCCACAATTCACCTGCGATATGCATAAGCTGTGCAAGCGTAAATTCTTCGACACGCATACCTATCACTAGAATGCCGAGAACATACCCAACTCACTTCGGCAAGCTCCGAGATTCCGGGAAAGTCATTGGGGACTTAGGGGCACATCATATCTCCAATTTGCATTATTTCAAAAACAATTCTAAAACAATGGTCCCTCGCCCTAGGGCCCGAAAGGGCCTAAACAGTCCTCTGCTACCAGAACTGATAACGCGTCCCTTCCTAGATAATTTAATTAGTCTGGGACTCGTTTTAGGCCAATTAATCCTTTGACCCTGATTGAAGACACCTTAGAACGAGGCAATTAATCGACATGCCAATCAATAGGTCAATAACGTCAATAACATTTGCTATAACAAATCGATTCAATTTAAACAGTGAAATCAGTAAGGATCGGAAACCACCATGACCTTTAGTCACAAATAACCACACCAGATTTAGTAAGAGTCATGATATTTATTCCCTATTGATTACACTTTTACGAGTAAGTTTATTAATCTCAATACCAGAAAACACATCAACACGGTAATAATATGGCAACTCGAATAAGACTTCAGTAATGCAAAAATCATAAACATTAGAACAAAGCACGACGTCAACATGGATTAACTTTAGCAGAGTATCATTAGCGCATTATTCAACAAAGCATAGATTCAGTCATTTGTCTATTTGCGTTTGTTCAGTGATTCCCTATTTAACCTCGAATTAGCATTGGCATAATGGCCTTCATGCAAAACAATTTAGCAACACAAATTTAGAAAACATCTAACTATGGTCTCTATCAAAAGAGCAGTTGGTACCTAGAAGAAAAGGCAACAGACAATTACAATTTCATCATTACATAGTTACCCTCCTTAATGGGTCAGCATACAGTGTCAGTCTTCGTCCTCAGGACATCAGTTGATTTGCCATCAGCCAGGAAACACAGCAAAGTTCTGCAAGACGGGGCAATAATGAGCACTTCCCTCATAAGGAGGAAAAGTATGAATCGGGCGAAGTAGGGTGAGGATGGGGTACGAAGACAATCAACAAAGTCAGAGTGACAAGGTGGCTAGGATAACGGCAAAAAATGGCAAGGAATGGCAAAGATAATGGCTGAGTTCTCCTCGTTTCATATGATTATATCGAACTTGTTGTACAGTCCCCTAATTTCCAATTGGGCAAATTCTGGTGCACCATTATCTCTATCCAGTGGTTTGCTTGTCGCCTCATTAAGATTATCACCTTAGAACAGTTCTCACGTAGTTTATTGGCTCCTGAAATTGACGTCTCCATCGGGTAGAATGTCAGGCACAAACTCTCAGTCTCTCAGGCTCAGTCAATAGCTCTATTGTCTTAACCTGTTCAGGCGACCTTGTACCTGTTGCAAGTCTACACTGTTGCATTCGGCAAGAATGTCTCCTTGAGCACGTCTAATCTCATGAGAAAGAATTTACTACGGTTACACACATCTTCTAACTTCTGGAAAAGTACAGCTACATGTCCTTCAGCAAGTCAGCACATTGCACGTTAGAAAAACACATTTAATATGAAGCCGGACAGCTAGGCCCCGACTCATGCTAACTAAGGCCTAGTGATTAATTAGCAAAACCTTAACATATAACCCTTAATACTAATACAAAATCACAGATTAGTACATTAATATTTCATTATTAGTTAATTTAATTAATCATCATATACATTGGCGGCCACTCCCCGTGGGCACATTTCAAACACACGTTTAGTAAAAGCACATTAATACAATTTCTATGCGGCATCATTATACATTAATTTGCAAATATTTCATGTTAATTTTGATTATAAAACTACACTCCAACAGAGGTGATGTGATGTAGCTACAACGTGAGCAGTGGAGACCACTCTCTACGCCTCGATCCTGCATGGGCCCCATGTTGCGCTCTACGTGGAAGAAATGTGGTCTAGTCGATACTGTCCTAACTAACTAACTAACCTTTGAACCATAAAACCTGAATTCTGATCTTGGTATCGGTAGATGAGCGAGCAGAGCATCGCGATTCCTGGCAAGTCATGTTGTGTTGCGGTGCTTGAAACGAAACGTTAAGTACAATATATTGTAAATATATGCCATATAAAAAACCTTGTCCGTGTTCATAGGGTCCTATCACAACCTGACTTCTTTAGTTTAGTATGGACATCAAGCATGTTGATTCGACAACTGTCTTGCTAGCACTAATTAGATTACAAAGAGTTTATGACTCACAAAATGAGGGAGCCTACGATCCCATCTCAATGAACGAAGTGTATGTATAATCCTCTTCTTTGTGCAGTTCGGAGATAATCAAGTTACCTGCAGGTCATGTGGACCTGTGACGGATGTAACTTTGTTGTCCAATGTTTATGACAGAATTACACACTTTCATACATTTCACACTTATGACTGAGATCCATTTTTTCGAAGCAATTTAGATGTACATTTTAAAACAGATAATGGCTCTCTATGTGGCTTGGTAGAAGCGAAAAATATTTTCAGTTAATGCAAAAGCACAATTGCTAGAAGAGGTAAACATCGGATTATACACAGGACAACCTTAACCAGATATAAAAACTCGTTCTCTCCTACAATCCAACACATTTGTATCACCATATATGGTCCTATTGCATGAGCTGCATCAATAATTGTAGGGATTGTGCAGTGGCTCTAATTTTAAACTGTTTAATTTAGTTTTTTTTCTCTTCCACCTCTCTTCCCTGTTTGTTTTTTAGCTTCGTATCTTACAAGATAATTGTTATGTTTCATACCTGTAACTCACGAGATCACATTGCATTAATGAATGTTAGCTCTTGCACGCTCCTAAAAAAATAATACATTATATAATTACTACGAAAAGATAGAAACGAGTGCTCTATGAAAAGGTCATACTTTTTTCTGAATGAAAATAAATCTAATTCATCTCTGTGAGGAAGTATGATCCAAGCTGTGGTGAGAAGCTACCAAGCTTTTGACTTCCACTATTAGCATCATGGCATATTATTAGACCTGGCAGCCTTAGGTGGTCTTCCCCCAGGCTTTTTGCCTTTTACCTCCTATTTTTGTTCTGTCTTTTTGTTGGCCCAGTGCCGGATTAAACCCTGTGGAGCCCCGTAAGCAGTCGAAATTTCGGGACCCCCCTCGCAAATTATCTCCTAATAAACGTTATTAGGGCAAGCGTACAAGAGCTCTGGGATGTTGTAATCTATTTGTGGGCTTTAAACCACGCTCACAGTAGGCCCATCACTATCACTCCTTCATGGGCTTGCCTTTCAAAAATCCTTTATTATCATGAGTAAATGCTTTACGTTTGTCCCTCCTTGGGTTCTTTTGTTACTGCCTTGGTCATCGCCCCTGTTACATAGATAATTGCACGTTTGCCGATACTTTGACTGTGAGCGTACTTCTTTTTCCTTTTGTGTCTCTCCTTTGCGCTCATGGTCATAGCAGCCGTGGCGCTTTGATTCGGCTTGCTTATATCAACTGTTTTGCTTTTCATTTTCAATTTATGTGGCAAGAAAAGTCCAGTTAGGAATGTACAACGTTAACAGCTCTAACTCGAGCAAACGAGAGACCCATTGCACTGCAAATGCTTGTTAATTTTACCAACCAACAATCTTAATGAACCAATTTTATTACATAAAACTAAACATTACACGCACTTAGGGGCATATTTATACTCTGGTTGCGCCGAATTTGCGTAATTTATTTAACGCAAATTCAGTGCAAACTTAACTCCATATTTATACTTTGGCGCTAGACTCATCTAGCGCCAAATTAATGGAGTGAGAGTCATTTTTTTACCGTGGAAACCTACCTTGCGTTAATGACATGCAAGGTAGGCGTTCCCGGGCAAAGAACGACTCAAAGGCATTTGTGCCTTATTTATACTCCTGTGCACAAATGACGCACGGGAGGGGGAGGGCCTTAAAAAAATGACTCTAAACCGGTTTAGTGCCATTTTTTAACGCCTGGGTCAGGGGAGGCGTTAAGGGACCCGGGGGCTCATTTCCATGGTCTCTGACCCTTCCCTGCCCCCAGGGACACCCCCTGCCACCCTCACCCACCCCTGAAGGACACCCATGGATGGGGGACCCATCTACGATAAGTCCAGGTAAGTTTTGATAAGTATTTTTATTTTAATGTGGCATGGGGGGCCTAACTTGGGCCCCTTACATGCCACTGTGCCCAATGGCCATGCACAGGGGACAGAAGTCCCCTGGGCATGGCCATTCGGCAGGGGAGCATGACTCCTGTCTTTGCTAAGACAGGAGTCATTTCCATGGGGGTTGTGCGTCAAAAAATGACGCTAGTCAGGTTAGAGCCAATATTTTTGACTCTAACCTGACTTGCATCATTCTTTGGCGCACAACCCCCAGTCTTCCCTTCGCCTCCTCTGCCCGGTTACCGTTATTTATTTTGAGGCTAACCAGGCCGCAGTGCCGGCTACCGTCATTCCATAAATAAGGCACCCGGCTGGCGCTTTGGAATGGCGATAGCCCACGTTGAACTTTTTGACGCAAATCTGCGCTAGCACAGATTTGCGCCAAAAACTATAAATATGGGCCATAGTTTGCACCAATTTTTTTAACAAACTGACAGCTGACAGAAGATAAGCTTTTAGGAGACAAACTGTTATGTGAATCTGATGTCTATAGTTTATGTGCTTTAAGTTGTTAATGGGTACATTACATTAATGCAGTATTTTCTCTATAGAGTCTTTAATGTAAAGTTTTCGTTTCTTTGAGTTGATTAGTTTTTTTTTCTATCTTTTGGACACAATTTAAGAAAGCTTGAATTTAATTTTCTTTCAAGATCAAATCAACATTATTTTAATCTTCTGTCGGAGGGCCCCTAAAAGGAGTGGGGCCCCTAGGCCGGGGCCTACATTGCCTATTTGGTAAGCTGGCACTGTGTTGGCCTTAGGACTTTGAGCACTTTACCACTGCTAGCCAGTGCTAAAGTGCATGTGCTTCTCCCCTAAACATGATGACACTGGCATATACCTGATTGGCATATCTGAGTTACTAGTAAGTCCCTTGTAAAGTGGCTACCCAGGGCCTGTACCTCAAAGGCTACTAGTGGGCATGCAGCACTGATTTTGCCACCCACGTAAATAGCCTTTCACACCTGTCTCAGGCCTGCCGTTGCAGGGCCTGTGTGTGCTGTTTACTGCAACTTCGACTCAGTATTTATAACAACTTGCTTTTTCTTAAACTTCCCTATTACATATAAGTCACCCTTAAGATACACCCTAAGTAACCCCAAGGGCATGTTGCCATGCAAGTAAAAATTAGGACATATACCCTTATGTTTTACATGTCCTGGTAGTGACAAACAGCCTATTTAGTTTTTCACTACTGTGAGGCCTTCTCCTTTTAAAGGCTAGCATTGGGAATTGCTTGATTCACTTTTAAAATGTAATTCCTGATCAGAGAGGAGTAGCTTTTTAATGTTTCATATCTTTGGACTGTTAATGAGAAATCCTCTTTACTTGTAAAGTTGGATTTGACATTACTAATTTAGAAATGCCACTTTTATAAAATGTGCATTTCTCTGCATGTATTGCTGTGTGTGCCTTACAGCCTGTCTCCAATACACGTCTGGACTAGGTGACAGTTATAGTTTGTGCATGCTTAGAGTGACCAGGCATCCTGAATTTGCAGGGACAGTCCTGGATTTTAACCAGTTGTCCTGTCAGATTTTGTAAAATGTGGCTCAAGTCCTGGTTTTTAGAGGAGGATCGACTGAAAACAGTGAGACACTTCGAAACTTTTTTAGGTGTTCTAAAGCTGTGCTAGTTAGAAGCTGTTATATAAATAAATAATTTAATTGACAGGCATGATGCAGGTTTTAACAATTATGTTTAATTTATTTTCTTAGGACCTCTTCTGTATTCCTATGTTTCTGAGAGCTGTCATTCCGCGCTGCTCTGCGATGTAAAATTGTAGTCCTTCTTCTATTTTTGCACAATGTCCCAGTTTTTTGTTCTCAAGATCTGGTCAACCAATGCGTTCCCTCTAGACAGCCATAAACACAGGAAGGCTAGGTGTGGTTGAGTACCCATCAACTTACATCTGCATTCTGATGGCCCTTCCTGGGCAGGAAGAGAGAAAGAGGCTCACACTTACGCTTCAAACAGTAGTGGCCTGACCCCATTCTAAGGATTGATTATCCCCCACAGATAGCCTGTGTAGGAAGTTGGCTCTGTATATACTATTTCAAAGTAAGAAATAGTGTGCACAGAGTCCAAGGGTTCCCCTTAGAGGTAAGATAGTGGCAAAAAGAGATAATTCTAATGCTCTATTTTGTGGTAGTGTGGTTGAGCAGTAGGCTTATCAGAGGGTAGTGTTAAGCATTTGTTGTACACACACAGGCAATAAATGAGGAACACACACTCAAAGACTTACTCCAGGCCAATAGGTTTTTACATAGAAAAATATATTTTCTTAGTTTATTTTAAGAACCACAGGGTCAAGATGTACAAGTAATACTTCAAATGAAAGGTATTTCACTCAGGTATTCTAGGAACTTTGAATAATCACAATAGCATGTACAGTTTTGACAAAAATGGCAATAAGCTATTTTAAAAGTGGACACTGCAAAAATCAACAGTTCCTGGGGGAGGTAAGTATTTGTTAAGTTCACAGGTAAGTAAAACACTTACAGGGTTCAAAGTTGGGTCCAAAGTAGCCCACCGTTGGGGGTTCAAGGCAACCCCAAAGTTAGCACACCAGCAGCTCAGGGCCGGTCAGGTGCAGAGGTCAAAGTGGTGCCCAAAACACATAGGCTTCAATGGAAACAGGGGTGCCCCGGTTCCAGTCTGCCAGCAGGTAAGTACCCGTGTCCTCAGAGGGCAGACCAGGGGGGGTTTGTAGGGCACCGGGGGGGACACAAGCAGGCACAGAAAGTACACCCTCAGCGGCACAGGGGCGGCCGGGTGTAGAGTGCAAACAGGCGTCGGGTTTCAGATAGGAATCAATGGGGAGACCCGGGGGTCTCTTCAACGATGCAGGCAGGCAGAGGGGGGGCTCCTCGGGGTAGCCACCACCTGGGCTAGGCAGAGGGTCGCCTGGGGTTCGCTCGTGCACTGGAGTTCGGTTCCTTAAGGTCCTGGGGGCTGCGGGTGCAGTGCTGGTTTCAGGCGTCGGGTTCCTTGTTACAGGCAGTCGCGGTCAGGGGGAGCCTCTGGATTTCCTCTGCAGGCATCGCTGTGGGGGCTCAACTCTGTATACTCACGGGCTCGCAGTCGCTGGGGAGTCCTCCCTGAAGTGTTAGTTTTCCGCAGGTCGAGCCGGGGGCGTCGGGTGCAGAGTGGAAACTCTCACGCTTCCGGCGGGAAACGTGGGGTCTTTAAAGTTGCTTATTTGTTGCAGAAAGTTGCAGTTTCTTGAACAGGGCCCCTGTTCTTGGGAGCTTCTTGGTCCTTTAGATGCAGGGCAGTCCTCTGAGGCTTCAGAGGTCGCTGGTCCCTGTTGGATGCGTCGCTGTTGCAGTTTTTTGTCGAAGTAGGGAGACAGGCCGGTGGGGCTGGGGCCAAATCAGTTGTCATCTCCGTCTTCACTGCAGGGCTTCAGGTCAGCAGTCCTTCTTCTTCTTTAGGTTGCAGGAATCTATATTTCTCGGTTTTGGGAGCCCCTAAATACTGAATTTAGGGGTGTGTTTAGGTCTGGGAGGGCAGTAGCCAAAGGCTACTGGCCCTGAGGGTGGCTACACCCTCTTTGTGCCTCCTCCCTGTGGGGCGGGGGGCACATCCCTAATCCTATTGGGGGAATCCTCCTTCTACAAGATGAAGGATTTCTAAAAGTAAGAGTCACCTCAGCTCAGGACACCTTAGGGGCTGTCCTGACTGGGGGGTGACTCCTCCTTGTTTTCCTCATTATCTCCTCCAACCTTGCTGTCAAAAGTGGGGGCAGTGGCCGGAGGGGCGGGCATCTCCACTAGCTGGGATCCCCTGTGGCGCTGTAACAAAGGGGGTGAGCCTTTGAGGCTCACCGCCAGGTGTTACAGTTCCTGCAGGGGGAGGTGAGAAGCACCTCCACCCAGTACAGGCTTTGTTTCTGGCCACAGAGTGACAAAGGCACTCTCCCCATGTGGCCAGCAACATGTCTGGTGTGTGGCAGGCTGGCAAAAACTAGTCAGCCCACATTGGAAGTCAGGTATGTTTTCAGGGGGCATCTCTAATATGCCCTCTGGGTGTATTTTACAATAAAGTGCACACTGGCATCAGTGTGCATTTATTGTGCTGAGAAGTTTGATACCAAACTTTCCAGTTTTCATTGTAGCCATTATGGTGCTGTGGAGTTGAGTTTGACAGACTCCTAGACCATATACTCTTATGGCTACCCTGCACTTACAATGTCTAAGGTTTTGCTTAGACACAGTAGGGGCATAGTGTTCATGCACTTATGCCCTCACCTGTGGTATAGTGCACCCTGCCTTAGGGCTGTAAGGCCTGCTAGAGGGGTGACTTACCTATGCCACAGGCAGTGTGAGGTTGGCATGGCGCTCTGAGGGGAGTGCCATGTCGACTTAGTCATTTTCTCCTCACCAGCACACACAAGATGGCAAGCAGTGTGTATGTGCTGAGTGAGGGGTCCCTAGCATGGCGTAAGACATGCTGCAGCCCTTAGAGACCTTCCCGGGCTTCAGGGCCCTTGGTACCAGGGGTACCAGTTACAAGGGACTTACCTGAGTGCCAGGGTTGTGCCATTTGTGGAGACAAAGGTACAGTTTAGGGAAAGAACACTGGTGCTGGGGCCTGGTTAGCAGGGTCCCAGCACACTTTCAAATCATAACTTGCCATCAGCAAAGGCAAAAAGTCAGGGGGTAACCTTGCCAAGGAGGCATTTCCTTACAGTCTGGCAAACAGGACTGGGTTGAAAGGGAAACGTTTGCACTTCAGAGGGCTGCTTTGAAGTTACCCCCACATCAAAAGCGCTTTCGGGTATAAGTTCTGGGTCTAGGACCCCCTAAAGTCAGACACTTTTGGACCTGAAACCACATACTGCTGGGTCTATATGTGCGCATTGCCAGAAGGACTGCTGTGTTGCCTTAAGAACTCATATTTGGACTGTTGACTTGGAAAGCCAGCTTTGCTCTGCTATTGGCCTGTTGCTCTCTGCCTGTGCTGAAGAAAAGCAGGATTTCGCTATTGCCTAAAGTTTTCTCCCAGGGCTTGTAGGCTTGCCTCCAGTTCAAACAAGTCTCAGGGCCTAAAAGACTTCATTGGCACTGATTGAACTTGCCGTGTAAGCGTTCCTAGCGAGATTGCAGTGCCTACAGCTGTACTTCCTTTTACATTTGCCCCTTTCTTTGTGGTACACCGGCTGGGCTGGGTCTATTGGTCCTGCTCTTGAAAATCACTGTATCTGATCATAGCAGATGCCAGAGCGCAGAGGGAAGGTCTTCTAGCATGGCCCACCGTGTTACTGTGGCAATGCGGAGTTCCCTGATGATGTCAGTTGTACGCCGCAACACTGAGGGAAGGGCCTGGCCTCCAGGAGAGATCGCCGCCACTGTGTTTTGTTATCGAACCGTCGTGTCTATCCCGTCTACACCCGGACAGCCCAGCGTGGCCCGCCATCGCACCAGAAAAACTTGAGCTTAACATCCCGCCCCTCGGCCAGGGAAGAGGTACTGTGTTCAGTGAATCAGACCTGCAAGGTCTTTTGTAACTGTCCTGCATGCTTGCGGACAGCTGAGCGTTCCTGCACACCCCGGTCCAGGGGGACCAGTGCAGAACTTTTTCCAGGTGCCTCTCAGGGCCCTATTTTAGCCCAGACACAATGAGAAAATAACCCTTAGTATTTCATGAATAGAGTTGGAGTCGTTCTCCCTCCAGCCTCCCATAACTGCCAATAAGTTTATTATCATAAGTGCTGCTTAGGCTCTGTGTTTACTAATATGCTTAACAGTTATTACTTGCACAGTACTTATTGGATTTGTGTTGTTTTGGTCTTATTTTGCTCAGATAAATATTCTCTATTTTTCTAAACATATGCTGAGTCTTTTTGTGACATATCCATTGTTACTGTGTGTGTTGCACAAATACTTTCCACATCGCCTCTTTAGATAAACCTGACTGCTCACTGCCAAGCTACCAGAGGGTGAGCACAGGTTATCTTTTAGTGTATACTTAACTTACCCTGACTAGAGTGGTGGTTTCTGCCTGGCCGGTCCACACCTCAGCCAACCAGGAATCCCATTTATAACAAATATTTACTCAGGTTGACAAGTTGAATTTCTGCAACACTTTTTCTATATACTATATATGTTCTATTACACGATTTCGCTCCAGCACTCCATTCCCCACTACTTCGTCTCTTGGCAATGTTAAGGAGCTCCTTGAAATTGGCCTCTTCATTTTATGAACTCTGCTCAAGGCTAAGCTCATAATACATCATATGTCAAGCGCTCAACAGCTTAGCAGCACCTCAGTCAGGACCCATGTAATTGCTTGGGAACACCACAAGAGAGTTTCCTATCATTCTGAGCATTGAAGCTTCTTTAGTTTGCTCCTAGCACTTAGACAGTGTATGGGCCAGAGACGGATAATGGAGCTGTGGTTTCCTTTGTCTTCTTCCTCTAATTTGCAATTAAGCCTACATTCAATCAGTGCCACTTTTAATCAAGGTGGTGTCTTCCTCATGGAAGCAGACTGCTGCTTCCACACAGTTCAGCAACACATTTTCCCACACCTAGGATTCTGACATTAGGTTACAGCAGCTAAATCTCTTATCCAATCAAAACTGAATTAGCTAATGGCCTATGCCACATCTCTCCTCCATCAGTCACAAGACAATAAGAGAGTAATCAAAACGCTGCTGCTACGCTACTCATGTAACATTATGATCCCAAGCATCCTGCGTTAAATGCCCTCACCTGGCTACTGGTGAATCTATTTTCAAGCTGCTTTGTATCACTCACAAAGCATTACAATGTAAAGGCCCTCTATTTCTCAGGAAGAAAATCACCAAAAACGTCTGTTAACGCGTCCCTTTATGGTAATTTATTACACATTAGGACGTTTTAGGCCAATTAATCTTTTGACCCAGTTGAGAGACACCGTAGGACGAGATAGCTAATCAATATATCAATAATATCATCAATATTTATCCCAACAATACATTTCACTTTAGTCAAAGTCATTAATCAATTTGACGACGCTACCATGACCTTTCAACCATGAATAACCACACCAGTTTAATCGAATTTTATGAATTTTATTCCCTATTCGTTACAATCAACGAGCAAATTGGTTAATCTCACTACCAAGAAGAAGAATAACATAGTCACAATGTGGCAACTGTGATAAGATTTCATTAACGCGAGAATCACAAACATCAGAACATAGCATGGCGTGAACATAGATCAAAATAGCAGAGTGTCAATAACACGTCAATTCAACATAGCACAATGTGAGTCATTTGTCTATTTGCGTCAGTTCAGGTGAACACCTACCCTAACCACCAATTAGCATTCGCATGTTGGGCTTCATGCAAAACAAATTAGAACACCAATTTGGAAAACATCTAGCTACGGTCTCTGTCAAAGCAAGCAGTTGGTACCTAGAAAGGAAAAGCAAACAGACAAATTACAATTGCATTGTCATAATTACCCTCCAAAGCTTAAGTCAGCGCAGAGGTTCAGTCTTCGTCTTCAGGGCATCAGTCAGATCGCCATCGGTCAGGACTCAACAAAAGGGCAAAAGGGGCACTTCCCTCATAAGGAGAAAAGTGTAAATGGGCTGTCTATGGGTGAGGATGGTTTTCAATAAGTCTCAAATCACCAAACAGAGTGACAGAGTTTCTGGATAAAATCAATAGTATTCCCTACCTAATTCCCCGACTTTTCTGTGACATGGGTTTTTACCCTTTTTCGTAGTACATTCCCCCAAGATTCTATTGGACATTTGCTATACCCCACTATCTTTAACCTATCAAATTTGACATTAGGCAATCCCAATTTTCACCCCATATTAATTTGCAGGTCTTTGATTGGTCTTCATAATTGACGTCTTCAGAGGTGGCACATCCGGTGTTACTTCATCCCTTTGTAATTCTTTGTACATCTTTTGGTCAGCAGTTCTTCTGTCGTCGCCGGTTAGAATGACCTTGTACATTACATTAATCTACATTTGTTTCAATTCATTTATAACTTTTAATCCATGGCACAGAAGATGCACCTGGGAACAGATTTAACATGGTTACATTCATCTTCCAAGTTTGAAGAAAAAGAACATTTGCGGGGTCATGGCCCCTTGTGAATCAGCACACTGAAAAACAGAAAAATGCATTTAATAGGAGAGCCAGGCAGCTAAGCTGCAGCTCACGCTAACTTAAGGCCTATGAGGATTTTCAATACAGATTCAATAATGCGAGTGTTAATATAAGCTTAATTGAACATAACATAAACATCTTATTCATCATTATTAGTTTGCGTATACATTGATGGCCACTCATCGTGGTCACAATTCAAATGCACGTTTAACCAAAATCGCTATTATTATAGTTTGTACACGGCATCATCACACATTGATATATAAACATTTTCGTTAATATAGATTATATTAGCTACGCTCTCTCAGTCCCTCCTCTGATGACGTTCGTCATCACACAAACCTTTCACTCTGACCTTTTACTTTAATTTTTCACTTCACGCATAATGCGCATTTCAACATCTTGGGCCAGATGTAGAAACTGTTTGCGACTCGCAAACGGCAAAATTTGCCGTTTGCGAGTCGCAAAACGCAGTTTCCTATGCGTACGCGGTCGCAAATGGCATCGCAGTTACCATCCACTTCAAGTGGATGGTAACCCACTCGCAAATTGGAAGGGGTCCCCATGGGACCCCTTCCAGTTTGTGACTGGACCCAAAAATATTTTTTCAGGGCAGGGAGTGGTCCAAGGGACCACTCCCTGCCCTGAAAAAATACCGAAACTAAAGGTTTCGGTTTTTTTTAAGTGCAGCTCGTTTTCCTGTAAGGAAAACGGGCTACACTTAAAAAAAAAAAAAACTGCTTTATTAGCAAGCAGTCACGAACATGGAGGTCTGCTGACGACAGCAGGCCTCCTTGTTTGCGAGTGCCTCTACTCGCTATGGGGCCGCAATTTGCGACCCACCTCATGAATATTCATGAGGTGGGTCATTGCGACCCCATAGCGAGTCGCAGTCGGTGTCTGAGACACCGTACTGCATTGCAAATTGCGACTTGCAATTTGCGAGTCGGATGGACTCGCAAATTGCATGTCGCAATTTGCAAACTTGCTACATCTGGCCCCTTGTCCTTTATGTGAACTTTCCCAAATTTCGTTGAACATTTTCTCCCTTTCACTCTCTTCATTCCTCCTGGTTCTTTTTGTCCAATTTCTTTTAATTTTATCATTAATTTTGCATGCTCCCCATAATCCTAATAGACAGGCCAGAACAATTAATAGACCCCCCTAATATTTTTGCAAGTACCCCATTCCAAATATTGGTAAACCAGCTCCCCACTCTGGCAATTCCTTTTCCAAATTTCTCCCACACTCCAGGTTCCTTCAAATCCTTCATATCTGCACTATCTCTAGTTAGGTTAGTAAGCATACCTCTAATCTTTTTACTATTATCCGGAATGAATGAGCAACAATGACGCTCGTTGAGCATCTTGCAGACTCCGCCGCTCTTTGCTAAAAGAATGTCTAAAGCAAGCCGATTTTGAAGAGACATAGCTCTTTCTGCAGCAAGTTCAGTATCCATCAGGAGTATAGCCCCTGTAAAATTTGTCAGCATGTTATAGACAATAGTAGACAACTTTTGAATCTTCATGGAATTCAAGATAACCCCTACTGAAGGGATTATGGCTCCAAATATATCACCAATGACAGCAGCCACTGATTCTCGTTTTTGTCTAGCATGTTGTATTTCAGACGTTTTAGGTATTTGCTTTAAGTCATCAATCTGGTAAATCTTTGGGAAAACTATCCCCAAATAACATGTCCCATACCATCCCTTAGGAAGACGGTAATAAGCATTAAGCCCACAGATATAATAGATCCCAGGGATCGCTGGATCCTGTCCATTCTACATTAATGTCCATTTACTCTGAAACAAAAACACATGTCTACATTCACTCGTTCCCACAAACAAATTGTTCTGCTCAGATTTTGGTCTATATGCACAAAGCCTACCTACATGTAATGCATCTATAGCTAATCTACCTTTTGTCTTGATTGCAGTGTAAGCATAATCGTTTACATATGTGTGTTTTTCTAGCCCCTTTTCTAATCTTTCCTTTAATGCTTTGCGTCTATCATCAGTGTGATCTAAGAAGCTTTTCTCTACAGGCGACAGTAAGCAGGTCAGATTGTTGCGATGTACATAAGCTGTCCCAAATGTAAGCGTCGGTTCAAAGAAACCTCTAACTATTTTTATATTATGCTCCTTAGTTAACTTGTTCAGGAACTCAATCACAGGCACAAAAGAAAACACAACTTCTAGATTTGAATAAAAGTATTGCACATGTTCCTGATTATAGAATCTGGTTAGTAGCAAGCTACAGCTAATCCCATAGGTTAATGGAAGGCTATGATAGGTGACCCCTTCTTGCACTGATGAAGGAATCTTTGTACACACATAACAGTCTTTCGCATCCATGGTCTCGACATACTCATTCAGCAAGCGATAGAAGACATTAGTAGAAAGATCCCCCTTTGAATTAGTCCCCTCATGCAAGTGTCTTGCATCCTGCTCAAACCTCTCCCACGGTGTTAATGTTGTAGTCTCAGGTTTTGCGTTAGTTGTTTTCTTATCTAGCCACGGCATTCCCACAATCACTCCCACAATTATTACTGCACACACAATACCCATTATAAGACTTAACCAACCACACACCTAACTCTTCTTGTTACTACCTCTATTATAAGCCATGTCTGTATAGAATCAGATAGCAGAATAACAATCTACTTGAGGATGATATAAACTTTTCTTCTTCCTCTCCTTCTTGCGTGTATTTACAGCGTTTTCATTCACTCCAAGATCCCTTTTGTCAAATCAGGTTAGCAGCTCGTCACAATCAGGTTTTTCAAAGTCAAATCAGGTTATCAATGTCGCATCCGGTAATTTATAAGTCTCTTTTCTTTAGTTTTTTCAGTTTTCATTCTTTAACAAAGTTTTTCTTCTTTGAGTTATTTCAGGTACCGTAGTATTGGCCTGGCAAAACAGAACGCTAAGAATTCTTGTTGCCATTCAGATGTTGTAGCATACGCCCATTCAGGACCTGTGTACCTTCTATTTGCGATTCTCTTTCTTTTCAATCTGCGTTCACCTTGCAATTCTCCTTCACTTAGATCTTCTATTCGGGATGTATCAGTTTCTTCTGTTCTTGTTTCACCTGGTATGCTTCTTACTCTGCAACTGGTTTCTCTGGCCAGTTATCACCCTTATGCGTCTTCTTCCGATTTGTCTTTTCAGGACGCTGAACAGCACCCTCCTCTTTTAATATGGTGTTTTCGCTTGATGGACCTGCAACTGGCTCAGGGGATGCTGGTACACTTTGATCTCTTTCTATTATTTCCCCTTCTTCTTCTTCTTGATATGTAACGGGTTCAAGTTCTAACCCGTATCCGTCTACTTCTGGGAGAACCTCTCCTTGATTTAGTTCTCCAGCTGCCTCTACTGAGATAGGCACTCTGTCACCTCTCTCAAACTCATTCACTGTTAGAGGGACTAGGCTCTTCTCAGTGGGCTCTCCTGCAATCTCAGTTCCCTCTTAGCTGTTTTCTGACCCTGAGACTTCCCTTTCTGGGATTGTTGTGCCGGAAACTTCAAGTTCCTCGTCAGTTGGACACGTTACCTTCTTTGTGTGACTGGCATGTATCCAATTTGGAACGCCTGCACATTTCACAGCAGTAGTTGTTGTCAAGATTACTTGATACGGCCCCTTCCAGCGTGGCTCCAAACACGACTTTCTCACGTGCTTCTTGACAACCACCCAGTCACCGGCCTGTAAGGTGTGACCTGGATCTCCAATCGGTGGCAATGTGTTAGCTTCTACCTGGTGAGAGAAAGAGCGAATCACATCAGTCAAGCCTTTGCAGTAGTCCAACACCACATCATCTGTGATATTTACTAGAGCATTCGCAGGCACTGCCGGTAACCTCATAGCTCTGCCCATGAGGATCTCATGGGGTGATAGTCCTGTCTTCTTATCAGGGGTGTTCCTCATTGACATCAGCACTAAGGGTAATGCATCTGGCCATTTCATATTAGTAGCTGCACACATCTTTGCCATTCTCGATTTCAGGGTACCATTCATTTGCTCTACTAGTCCTGATGCTTCAGGGCGGTAGCTACAATGCAGCTTTTGTTCGATGTCTAATGCAGCGCACAGGAGTTTAATCACCTCATTGTCGAAGTGTCTGCCCCTATCTGACTCTATAGAGACTGGAAACCCGAACCTGGGTATTAGTTCCCTAAGCAGCTGCTTTGCAACTGTGAGACTGTCGTTTCTACGTGTGGGGTAGGCTTCAATCCAGTGATTGAAAACACACACAATCACCAACACGTACCTCAATCCTCCGCAAACAGACATCTCCATGAAATGCATTTGCATCTTGCTGAATGGACCACCAGCTATCCCAATGTGGCTCAAAGTTACCACAGTCCCTTTTCCGGCATTCATCTGTTGACAGATGATGCACCTGTAACAGGTAACCTCTCCGGCATGTCTGAACTTTGGGTTAAACCAATCAATTTTGAATGACCTGATCATTGCATCTCTCCCGAGGTGAGCCTGTCCGTGATAGAGCCTTGCAAGTTGTCACAGAAGACTGTTTGGCAAAGCTAATTTCCCCTCCTCTGAGACCCACAAGTCGTCGGCTCTCTGTACACACTGCATTCTCTGCCAGGAGCATTTTTCTTCTTTGCTAGCATGACCCTGTAGTGTCTTTAGCTCATCTAGGGTATCAACCACCCTTAATGCAAGGTTTAAGCATGTGTCATTTTCAGTTTGCGGTATCAATTCCTACTGATCCTTAATCGATATACAGTTCAATGCACAAAATCTTTTGACTTGATCTGCATAACCTTTTCCCATGGACACAAAGGGGCTGATTCCAACCCTGGCGGGAACCGACATTTGGCCACCATGCGGCCAAAATACCGCTTCCCCCATTCTGACATTCCCGCTGGGCCGGCGGGTGCTAACCATGTTAGCGCCCGCCGGCCCAGCGGGAATGGGGGCTGCAACACAGGAGCTGGCTCCGAATGGAGCCGGCGGTGTTGCGGCGGTGCGACGGGTGCAGTTGCACCCGTCGCGCTTTTCACTGTCTGCTAAGCAGACAGTGAAAAGCTTCATGGGGCCCTGTTAGGGGGCCCCTGCACACCCCTTACCCGTCAGCCTCTTCCTGGCGGTGAAAACCGCCAGAACCAGGCTGGTGGTACGGGGGTCAGAATCCCAAGGGCAGCGCTGCTTGCAGCGCTGCCCTGGCGGATTCTCCAAGCCGGGTAAAAACGGCGGATGACCGCCGGCCCCGGCAATCCGACCGCGGCTTTACCGCCGCGGTCGGAATGGGGATTGAAGCACCGCCAGCCTGTTGGCGGTTCTTCCGTCATTCGTGGCCCTGGCGGTCTTGGACCGCCAGGGTCAGAATGACCCCCAACGTCTTGTGACTTAACGTGAGCATTGCATTTCACCACAGCAATTTCAAGAGGTAACTGAATCGCATGTAACAAATCCTTTATTTGTTCACCATTTTTCACAGGAGAACCAGAAGAGGTCATAAAACCTCTCTGTGACCACAGTTGGCCAAAATCATGTACAATTCCTAATCCGTATCTGCTGTCAGTATAGATAGTGACTTTCAGATTCATAGCTGCGTGGCATGCCTTGGTAAGGGCAATTAGCTCTGCCACTTGTGCGGAAAACACTCTTTCGAGCCAGGAAGCTTCGATGATACCAGCTATGGTACATACAGCGTAACCAGCTCTCAGTGTTCCTATAGAATCTCTCAAACAAGACCCATCAACAAACATAATGCAATCATTTTCCTTTAACTGTGTATCTTGAATATCGGGTTGTTGGTTTGGTACATAGTTCTGTTACCTCAAGACAGTCATTCTCAACTTCTTCTTCATTATTAACTTCCGCATTCTCAGCAGGAAGTAAAGTTTCCGGGTTCAACACAGTACATCGTTTCAGTGAAACATTGGGTGACCCCAGTATAACTGTCTCATATTTGGTAAGTCGAGCATTTGTCATGTGTTGGGTTTTGGTTTGTGTCAACAAAATTTAAACTGAATGCGGAACCATTACTGTTATGGGATATTCCATCACTATGCCTTCATACTGTGTAAGGCTCTGACCAACTGCTGCAACTGCGCGCAAACAACCTGGTAAGGCTGCTGCGATGGGGTCCAAGGTAGCTGAAAAATATGCTACAGGGCGATTTGCACCTCCATGGACCTGTGTCAAGACAGACAAAGAACAAGCATCACGTTCATGACAAAACAGTAGAAAAGGCTTGGTGTAATCAGCCATACCTAAAGCTGGTGCCCTGCACATGCACTCTCTCAATTCCATGAATGACTCAAGCTCTTCTTTGGACAAAGCTATGGTATACGGCTCATCCTTGATCTCTTTAACCGTTAGTTTTATCAAAGGCTTTGAGATAATTGAGAAGTTGGGTATCCACTGGCGACAGTAGCCCACCATTCCCAAAAACATCCTGACATCTCTTTTTGTTGTTTAGGGTTCATCTGCAAAATGGCTGTTATTCTTTCTTTTGATATTCTCCTGCACCCTCTTTCAATCAAATGTCCTAAGTATTTCACCTCTTTCTGGCAGTACTGCAGCCTCTTGGGTGACACTTTATGTCCGTTTTTTCCCAAATGATTCAGTAAGGCAATTGTGTCACATTTACAATTATCCCTTGTCTTGGATGCAATCAGCAAATTGTCAATGTACTGCACTAGAGTTGAATTAAAAGGCAGTACTAAGGATTCTAAATCCTTTTTCAATATCTGATTGAAGATGGACGGTGACTCAGAAAACCCTTGAGGAATTCTGCACCAACTGTACACCTTATCCAGGAATTTGAAACTGAACAAAAATTGGCTGTCCTCGTGAAGAGGTATCGAAAAGAAGGCTTGTGACAAGTCTATAACGGTGAACCACTCAGCATCACACGGAACCTGAAATATGATCACTGCTGGATTTGGCACTATGGGGCAACATTTTACCACAATCTCGTTTATTTTCCTCAAATCCTGCACAATTCGAACCTTCCCACAGGGCTTTTTCAGACCCATTATCGGTAAATTACATGGGCTGCTCAACACTTCCTTCAGAACTCCCTGTTTCAGAAAATCTGCAGTTATTTGTGATACTTCAATAAGAACATCTTGTGCCATATGATATTGTGGCACCTGGGGAAACACTACATTTGGCTTCACTTGTACTTTAACTGGTTCTACACCTTTTATTAGTCCCACTTCCTTTCCTGTCAAATCCCACACTTTTTCCGTCACTGTTCCTTGTAACTCGGCAGGTAGATCAATCACTGTAAGCATCAGGAACAATGTGATCAAAGGGTAATCTTCATTTGTAGTTCCTGTCTCTAACTCGGAGAACTGACTATCATCCCCTTCATCATCACTATTTGTCTGTACTTCGATTCCGTCATTGGAAAAGGTAATCGAACATTTTGTCTTGGATAGTAAGTCCCTTCCCAGTAGGGATGCCGGACTTGAATCACAGACTACAAACTTATGCAGTCCCTGGAAGTTGCCAATCTCAACCTGCAAAGGATCTGTAATAGGGTTTGTCAGGTACTGGTTTGCTACTCCGACCACCCTTATGATGCGCCCCGAAAGTGGTAATTTCGGAACCTCCGCACTTCTGACTGTAGAGCGTGTAGCTCCGGTATCAACCAAGAATGAAACTTTGTGACCCATTACTTTTCCCTCTACATAGGGTCCCCTCTGATCTACCTCTAGGGACGCTTCAAGCCTGCACTCTTCGCTATCTGAGCTGTCATCCGACACTCCTCATTCATGCCATTTTCACCACGTAATGGAAATTGTTGCACTGTATTATTTTGACTCATTACCTGACCTGTGACCTGCTGAGGAAGCATCACCTGTTGCTGTCCCATTGGAGCCATTGGTAATTGCATTTGCTGTCTAGGTACCATGGGAACCTGCTGTTGTACTTGTTGCATTTGTGCTGGCTGAACACACCGCATTTGCATCTGCTG
The DNA here is from genome assembly GCF_031143425.1 of Pleurodeles waltl. NCBI lineage: Eukaryota > Metazoa > Chordata > Amphibia > Caudata > Salamandridae > Pleurodeles > Pleurodeles waltl. The sequence goes on from NC_090447.1 coordinate 823,312,437, forward strand.
CATGGGCTGTACCCTTTGCATCTGTACCATGTTATTTTGAAAGTTCGGATTTTGGTTTCTCATCTTTGGTCCTCTCATATTTTGGAATGTACCAACATTAGTACTTTGTTGAACGAAACCGCCCTGTACCACATTTGGGCACTCCTGTTTCCAATGCCCCACGCCCCCGCACGCGTGACAGGGTGACATCTTTTTCATCCCTTGCACCTCGTTTTGGACCACGACAGTATTTAAATCTGGACCGTGGTTCACAAAACCTCAACCCCTCGGTTGCGCCTGAAACACACCATTCACTTGCGGTTGCTGCTGTATCATCTGTTGAACTCCATTTGCCTGTATTCCTGCCTGTGCAGCCCTTATCTGCATCACCATCACTTTCTCTTTCAGCTTTTTCTGCTTCAGCTCAATTTCGTCGCTACAATATTTCACATACTGTAACACCTCATCAATCGGCTTCGCTTGCCAACAAATCAAATGATTTTTAATCATCTGGCTAACCTCTGGTCTCAGCCCTTCAACAAATCTGAATAAAAGATGGTTTATATCTTTCGGCTCAATGGTCTCAGTACCACTGTAATGTTTGAATGCCTTTAACAACCTCTCATAGTAAGCATGTATAGATTCCTTAACCTCTTGTGAGGTCCGGTCGATTTTCTGCCAATCAGTCACTTTCGGCGACACTTTTTGCTTCAAAAACTCAATCACTTTATGATAGTACTTCATCACCTCCTCAGAGGGAGGTCCGGTCACCTTATCCCTTGCCGGCTCCTTCGTCGGCCAGTCTACCCCTCTCATGCACTCGAGCCACAAATCCGGCGGAACAATGATCTCAAACGAGGTATTCAAGTCTTCCCAGAGACACTTTACAAGTTTCACAAACCTATCTGTTTGTTGATACCACTCAATCGGTTTCTCCCTCAATCTGGGATAATCATTTGTAAAAGATAGGATGTCTCCCCTGGACCATGGCACATGAATTAAAACTCCACCAGCTGTTTCTCTCATGGGTAATATTTTTACTGATTCTGTATCGGGTGAAGCTTTAGCCTGACCCGACCCCGGACTGTCTCCTTTCTTTTTATCTCTTTTCTTTGTCCATCTGCCTTCCCATTTTTCTAACACACCCCAAATTTGCGCACTCTGCAGTATTTCTTTTAGATGTGCTTTCATTCCTGCAGACCTCATGTGTTCATAGTCTTTTATGTCAAAGTCTAACCTGTAGCTTCTTTTCAAATGTTTAGTGTTCTCAATGTCAATGTTGTACTTGTCTGCTAGATTTGCCAGTCTCTGATGCACCTTGCCTACCTCTTTAGTAATCTGAGGGCACAGATACCTCAGCTCTGCTTCTGTGTACGACTCTAATCTGTTTACCCCCATTGTTCCGTCCACTAGTTCAGCAGCTTCCACCCCCAGTCTTACAAAGTTCAGGTATTCATCTTTCCCTATCCTTTCCGGTTCAACTGCAGTCACTGTGGTCTTTTGTGAAGCATAGGTCTTCTCTAACCACTCGTTCAACTGTTGTACTGTAAAACCTTGCAATGAAATGTTCCCTGCATGCATCATTGGCGATTGTGAGGCATTCGTACTTATTGTCTGTGGGGTTAGCAGACCTAGTCCTGCCTGTCGCATTGCCTCCAATGGCGTTTCAACTGGGCTAAGGTCTATTAAAGACCTCGGTTTTTCAATTGCCTGTTCTCCTGGGGCCATTAACTGGGGAGTTCCTATGGACCCTCCTCTTATTGCATCTTGGGTCATTACTCCCTGATCACATATGCCAGATTTACCTTGTTCATATAATGGCACTGGTGGACCAACAGTAATTGGTAACAATATTGCAGCAGGTGTCTGACCTGGTCCCAAACTCCGTGGAGCAGTAACTCCATAGGTCTGTTCCAAAGTACCCGGGACAGGTACTAATGGAGGACCAGCTACTGGGTTGTACCCTGGTATCAGTTGTGGCTGCGGCTGGGACAGTAATTTCGGAGTTGACTCAATCTGCACTAACCTCGATTTTGCATATATTGGGTCTGGCGGCACTATCAGATTTGTAGTCGTCTCAAGTACTGGGACGTCTGGATAGATTCTCTGTATCTGCAGTGGAGGTTGCAACTGTATCTGCATGTCTGGCGCAGTGGGTACACTGACACCATTCTGTATCGAAGCCGTATCACTAGTCTGTACCGTATCAGTAACTCCCTTCTCCTGCGTCTGGTTCCCAGGACCCACGCTAGTGCTCGGAACACTGTCGCTCACCGCAGAAGGTGGCGGGCGATCATGTAATAATCGGTCCATGAATTCTTCATCGTCTGAATCGTCTACCTCTTCCCAAGGTCTCTTATTTTCCTTAGGCTTACTAGAATCCTTGTCTGTTTTACAGGAGGCTTTCTTTCCCTGCGTCTCTTCTCCCTCAGCTATTACTGGGAATAATTTCAATCCGTCAACAATTCCCCGTCACCACATTTTATTCTCATTATCCCACCTAGCTTCTGCATAAGACTTTTCTGCTCTTTTCAGTCTTCTCTGGAATCTTGCTTGTCTATGTTTAAGGGCCATCAAATCCCAAATTGCTAAAGCCTCGTATTGAGCTGGCCTCGGATGCGGTTTTTGTGTACTTAACATCCACCTTAAATTCTCTAGTACTTTTGGATTGAACGTCCCATGTTCTGGGAACGCTCAACATCCCTCTTTCTCTGTTAATTTGTGCCACTGTTTCATCCATAAACAAGGCGCAACACCTTTCTCCTCCATAACCATGTAAGATGGAGTGTAGGCTCTCCTTCAGTTGCCATAATGTATGTATCTCCTTTCAGACCACTCTTAAAGGCCTTGACAAAATTCATTTTTTGAGTTTTCTCTTGTTTGTATTTAATCAGAAAGTGACTTTAATTCCCAGGACACTCTTCGCCCACCTTTCTCAACCTATTGCCTCTCACGGACGGCAGCCAATCCGTGCGCGACCCCTCTCGACAACTGACCTATCTCAGCGCGGCACCACTGACGTCACACTCGCACACTGCAGCTGACAAAGTCTTGCGGCTCGTCCGCCCCTCACTGAATTCACACAAAACTAATGCAAATTACTGGGAGCACTTTTAACAACAACACAAATCTGCTGGTTTACTACAGGAAGGGTAACACATTTGCTTCAGAACTTTACAGAGATTTCACTTGAAGCCTCGGACGCTACTCTCTCCTTCTCAATTCCCGCACACGCAAGCAGAATTCGACCCGCAAATCCTACTCTCCACTTGTCAATGGTTCGTCCTAGTGCACTTTAGAACTTACCAAATCTCCATCGAAGGTTTCACACATACATTTTGACTCAAACTTGATTTGTCATCCACGCCCGATTGACCTATTAAACTGCACAGATTACAACATAAACCCAAGTGTCTCTTACACTTGTCAATATACTCCGGAGTCTTAGACCACGACGGGTCCGTACAAAACAACTAACCGTGTGGATAATTTTTTTGCACAAAGCGCCACACTCATATGAAGTACGCCGACTTCCCTGCACGCATACTGGGGAGTACGCCCACTCCTACTAAAATAACATTTACCTGACCTAGATACACACAAACCTCATCAATCACCTGCAAAAGGCATAAGCTGAGCAAGCGCAAAACCCTATACAACACACGCTATGACGCCGAGAACATTCCCAACTCACTTAGGCAGGCTCCGAGATCCCGGGAAAGTCATGGTGAATTTAGAAACACATCATACCTCCAATTTGCATTATCACAGAAAAACAATTTAAACAATGATTCTCCGTCCTAGGGCCCCAAAGGGGCAAACCGTTGCTTTGCTACCAGAACTGGTAACGGGTCCCTTTATGTTAATTTATTACACATTAGGACTCGTTTTAGGCCAATGAATCTTTTGACCCAGTTGAGAGACATCGTAGGACGAGATAGCTAATCAATATTTCAATCAATATATCAATAATATCATCAATATTTATCCCAACAATACATTTCACTTTAGTCAAAGTCATTAATCAATTCGACGACGCTACCATGACCTTTCAGCCATGAATAACCACACCAGTTTAATAGAATTTTATGAATTTTATTCCCTATTCGTTACAATCTACGAGCAAATGGGTTAATCTTAATACCAAGAAGAAGAATAACATAGTCACAATGTGGCAACTGTGATAACATTTCATTAACGCGATAATCACAAACATCAGAACATAGCACGGCGTGAACATAGATCAAAATAGCAGAGTGTCAATAACACGTCAATTCAACATAGCACAATGTGAGTCATTTGTCTATTTGCGTCAGTTCAGGTGAACACCTACCCTAACCACCAATTAGCATTCGCATATTGGGCTTCATGCAAAACAAATTAGAACACCAATTTGGAAAACATCAAGCTATGGTCTCTGTCAAAGCAAGCAGTTGGTACCTAGAAAGAAAAAGCAAACAGACAAATTACAATTGTATTGTCATAATTACCGTCCAAAGATTAGGTCAGCACAGAGGTTCAGTCTTCGTCTTCAGGCCATTAGTCAGATCGCCATCGGTCAGGACTCAACAAAAGGGCAAAAGGGGCACTTCCCTCATAAGGAGAAAAGTGTAAATGGGCTGTCTATGGGTGAGGAGGGTTTTGTATAAGTCTCAAATCACCAAACAGAGTGACAGAGTTTCTAGATAAAATCAATAGTATTCCCTACCTAATTCCCAGACCTTTTTGTGACATGGGTTCTTATCCCTTTTTCGCAGTACATTCCCCCAAAATTCTATTGGACATTTGCTATACCCCACTATCTTTAACCTATCAAATTTGACATTAGGTAATCCCAATTTTCACCCCATATTAATTTGCAGGTCTTTGATTGGTCTTCATAATTGACGTCTTCAGAGGTGGCACATCCGGTGTTACTTCATCTCTTTGTAATTCTTTGTACATCTTTTGGTCAGCAGTTCTTCTGTCGCCCCCGGTTAGAATGACCTTGTACATTACATTAATCTACGTTTGTTTCAATTCATTTATAACTTTTAATCCATGGCACAGAAGATGCGCCTGGGAACGGATTTAACATGGTTACGTTCATCTTCCAAGTTTGAAGAAAAAGAACATTTGTGGGATCATGGCCCCTTGTGAGTCAGCACACTGAAAAACAGAAAAATGCATTTAATATGAGAGCCAGGCAGCTAAGCTGCAGCTCATGCTAATTTAAGGCCTATGAGGATTTTCAATACAGATTCAATAATGCGAGTGTTAATATAAGCTTAATTGAACAGAACATAAACATCTTATTCATCATTATTAGTTTGCGTATACATTGGTGGCCACTCATCGTGGTTACAATTCAAATGCATGTTTAAGCAAAATCGCTATTATTATAGTTTCTACACGCCATCATCACACATTGATATATAAACATTTTGTTAATATAGATTATATAAGCTACGCTCTCTCACATCTTACCCATTAACTGTGCTCTCGACTAGCACCTAGTCTCTTAAAAACATTGGTGGCATGTCGTTCGCAGAACAAGCAGCCAAACTTTGGATCTCTTTACCATCAATGATAAGGGCTACTGATAACTGTATGAACTTCCTAAGAATGGGTAATAGCCGGCTCTTTCTTACATGATCACAAGATGCACAAGAAAATTAATTCTTCTCAATGGCACCCAATTTACAGCAGTAGTAAGAACACAATACCAAAACAAGACTCGCTGCTTTTGGTGGCAAACCACTATCTAACCACAAAGCTCAGAAGAGGCACTGCAGTTGCAGTCACAGATGGTGCCAAAAGATCTCATAAACAACACACCAACACCTGCAAACATTCAGGGACCTAGGGTTTTGGGATTATCGCTCGGCACTACACTGATAGTACACTGGTCCCCACCAATGTAGTCATCAATAATACAAAAACAACAATACTGAGTTGAACATAAAATCACAGAATGCTGGTTCTTTAGTACTTCTTCTTTTATTCTTTGTTCACTGTATCATTGGTTTAGCACATACAGCCAACATGTGTTATGCTCACACTATGCTTCTTCAGGGTTTTATTATTATTATTTTATGTATGGGATTGAAACAATTTTAGTGTTGTCCCCTGGAGAAGTTAGTGGGATAGTTATCGAGTGGGGAATATCACATTACTTAATGGCTATCTCTTAACGCTAACTGTGGGTAGAACATAGTATGATAAGGGTTTAAGTTAATATTTGTACAGAGATATAATGACACATTTGGAATTGAGATTATGTAAGATACATGAAATGTGTTTTTTTAGCAGTGTCTTACTATGTTATTAATTATGAAAAAGAAATGATGGATAATTTCTGTATTTTAAGAGCCCTGAAGAAGTGTGATGTGCGCGAAACACTTGTGGGCTGTATGTGCTGTATAAAAAGATAAAACCAATGATATAGTGAACAAAGAATAAAAGAAGAAGTACTAAAGAACCAGCTTTCTCTGATTTTATGTTCAACTCAGTATTGTTATTTTTGTGTGTATATATATATATTATATATATATATATGTATATATATATATATATTATATATATATATATATAAGACAGAGATAAGTCATGCATTCAGGCTGTCTTCATGTACTCTTTTTTATTAGTGGATACCCAAAATTCGATTTGTTTCGACCGTGACCAATTACCAATATGCATATATAAAAGAACAGAAATAAAAGAAGAACACAATTAATATATCATGCTCCAAATCCTGTTTTGGCAGGGCCACATTGGAGAAGTTCATAGTTTTTTTTTTATGGTCCGCAAAATAAATCCATATTGTTATCTTGATTTCAATTTGAAATGACCCGATTTCCTGATATTGTTTCTTTTTTTAATCTTTCACTAATTAAATATTGATTAGATAAGATATGCATATCATATTGTTCATGAGAAAAAGGAGAAAAAAGAACATATAAAATTGTAATAGCTAGCCTGAGGATGGTCTATAATTATAATGTATATGTATTCTATTCCATGAGGTTTTCCTTAACATACTCAAATTCAGCTTTATTTTGATTTCAATTAATAAACCATAAAAGCAAAACCATCACACGTGTTAAAACACAATCAGACAAAAACACATTACAACAATGAGAGCTGAAGGTAGCCCTGAGGCACCCAGTAAGTACAAAGCAGCTTGAAATAATTAAAATTTCACAATTCATAATAAATAAATAGCAGTTCACAATATTAAAACATCTACAAAACCCAAAACAAAGAGTAGACAGTTCACAAAATCAGTTAGAAAGGAACACCAAGGTGTGCCTGTGCCGTAAGGCATGTTTAAGAAATGAGGTGACACCTAGGCGAACCTTTGTGTTTGGGAGGGACTGTAAATACAAGAGGGCCGGGATGTCCCTGGAAATTTAGACCTCTTTTAACAATGGAAACAGAAATGACATAGTATAGTGATGGTAGTACCCGCAAAAAAAAAGTAAAATGTGCAAGGGTTTTCAGGGATCGCTCATAACAGGGACCGGTTAGGATGTCCTTCGGATTAAATTGCCCCTGTAGGCACTGAAAAGTTGACACCAAATCAAACCCAATCCTAACTTACTCCTTCAATCAAGTCCAAGTGCACAATTTCTAAAGGAAAATGTAAGTAGAAAAAATTAATAGTGACATCTTATCTGATTGGGTGTGACTCCTTCTCCAATATTAGAAGAAAAGGGTAGGGGGTAGACCGGTTGGGTACTGATCTTCTCGCCCATAGCAATAAGAGTTCTCTCTCTTATCTTTCAGAAACCTTGAATGAAAAAGAAAAAGCAGTAAACCTAAATCCTAAAAAGTTCCCCTTTCAGTACAATTAAAAAATATTTCAGATGTAGGCAGATGTATACTAAAACGTACACAAAAAGAGGTTTATAGACTACTGACGACAATCAGTCTTCTAGATCTTTGTTTACACAATTAATCCCCTAAATGAATTCTCAGTTCATCCTTAGTCTTCAGTCAATTCGGGGCTTTAGATTCTAGGTCTTCTATTAGTTAGGGTTCCCTTCTCAGTTGTAACACTCTATTGTGTGATTTAGGTCCCATTTTTATGTGCTCTATGGGGTTGAACACCAATAGATCTCAATTACTAAAATGGTGCTCAGCAAAATGCAGCGCCCTGGGATAGTGCCCATCATTGCTGTCAGTTGCACACATGTGTTCTAAGATCCGTCTTTTCATTTGATAAATCGTCCTTCCAATGTACCGTTTGTTACATGGACCTATAAGTATATATACCATGTAGTTAGAGATACAATTTAGAAATTGTTCTATCTTTTTACTCCCCTAGCCATATGGGACTTCTTTGCTGTTGCAACTGTTTTTACATTCTCTACGTGTTTTTGCACGGGAAAAACTTTGCAGGTCTGTTCTTTGATTCTGAGAATTCACTCCTGACGAGTAAAGCTGTCATAGATTTGCTCTTTTTAAATGTGACATACCAGTTATCACCTATTGTATCTCACAATGTAATGTCACATCATAAAAGATACCAATTATAGTCAAGAATTTTGGTCACCTGTTTTGCACTATATCTCCTTATCAGGTGTTTTCTTCTGTCTTTTCTTGTTGTCATGTCATGGGCTACTCGTCGTTTATGTCTTTGGCCCACTGGAACTGCAGAGGGGTCTTGATTCTTGTAGGTTCTGCCTTGACCAAGGTAAGGGAGGCCCTTTCTGGTAGCCACGGTGCTGCTGATGAAGGAATACCAAAAGGCAGTCCATGCCCTCCAGAAGGAGTCCCAGAGCAAAACCCCCCATAGGGAAAAACCTCTGTAGCAGGAACTCCCTGGAACAAAAAAGAAGCAAAAAGGTAAGTCTTCCAACAAGAAAAAGAAAAAATACTGGAAGAAGCTGGAACAAGCGAGGTAAAAAACTGGAGAAAAAAATAACAGGAGCAAAGATCACCACCAAAGGAAGTGTTGCAGCACAAGGAGAACAAGAATCACACTCCTTATATACCCTAAAACAGGAAATGACCAACAGGAAGAAGACAGACACCATATTAGATTGGGAAAGAATCATAGGAGAATATAGAGAAAGGCGCCATTTTGGAAAAGGGTCCTAAGGCATGCAGGGAAAAAGAAAGGCATGCTGGCAGAAAGAAGAACATGGCTACTAAATCTGAAAATAGGAACTTGAGGAAAAGGAGAAAGAAGAGAAAAAAGAAGAAAAAGAAGAAAGGGACAGGCTGCACCAGGTAAGTGAGGGGTTGGGGGAAGGTGCACACAGTTAATATTGAGGGCGCGCCGTGCCTAAGACTCACCGAGGCCCCATGCGCACTTTGGGGCCACATGCGAGGAAATAAAGAACAGAAGGGGCGTGGCCACGTCCGAGTCGAATGCTTGGCTCGTGCCGCGGTCTGCCGTGGTGCGACAGTGGCCCCTCCCCCCCGGAGCCCCAGGTTTGTGCGGATACAGATAAAAAAACGATGGATCAAAAGTGGGGCCTGAACAGAAGAAGCATCTTCCCAAGCACATTCACTAAGAGGATAGCCTTTCCAATGAATTAAATATTGGAGATGGTTTCGGAATATACGAGAGTCACATATTTCTTGAACGTCATATGCAGGTTCATCATTCACCAACAAAGGGGGAGTACATGTGAATTGTCTAGGAAAAGGGTCAGGCTTATAGGGTTGCAATTGAGAGATGTGAAAAACTGGATGGATTTTCCATGTTCGAGGTAAACGGAGACGAAAGAACACTGGATTCATTTTCTGAAGAATTGATAAGGGTCCATAATAACGAGGTTTAAACTTATTTTGTGATAGACACTGGGGCAAAAATCTGGAAGAAAGCCAAACTTTGTCTTGGACTTGATAAGATGGAGCCTTACATCGTTTCTTATCAGCCATTTTTTTCATGTGCCTTTTAGTTAACAAAAGATTAGACCATATAAGACGCTGAATTCTATGTAATTTTTGGGAGGAAAGAGGTGATGGCAGGAAGTGTAGAAAAGGTCTTAAGAGTGGCAGGAAAAGATTTGGGATGAAATCCATACAAGCAGAAAAAAGGAGTGGCTTTTGAGGCACTATGTATGGTATTATTGTAAGAAAATTCAGCAATGGGTAAATACGTGGTCCAGTTACTCTGAGTGGAATTACAAAAACAGCGGAGATATTGCTTGAGTCCTTGATTCAGGCATTCCATCTGCCCATTAGTTTGAGGATGAAATCCAGAAGATATGGCTACAGCGATATTTATGGTTTTACAGATGTGCTTCCAAAACCGTGATATGTATTGAGGGCCCGATCTGAAACAATAACTCGAGGAAGGCCATGGAGACGAAAGATTTCTTGGATGAAGATCTGGCTTAATTCTTTAGATGTGGGTGGCTTCTTAAAGGCAGTAAAATGAGCCATTTTTTAAAACGAATCTACAGTCACTATTATAACTCGGTTTTTCACTGAGGGAGGTAATGAACACATAAAATCGGTTGATATTGTATGCCAAGGGACTGGTGGAACCGGTAAAGGTTGAAGTAGAACTGCAGGCCTCGCATGAGGTATTTTTTCTTGGCTCAGATGGGACAAGACACTTCGTAACTTTCAGTATCTTGCTTAAGTGTAGGCCACCAAAAAGAACAAAGGAGTAATTCCTGCGTGGCTTTGATACCATGATGACTGGCCACAGGGGAATCGTGACACATTTGTAGTGCCTTTATTTGCACTATCTTAGAAGGTAGGAATAACACGTCTTTATAATAGTAGTACCCTTTACTCTTGTGTAATTTTGGAAGCAGTTCCTTCATCTCTTGTTCTGAGAGGGTAAAGTACTCAGACTGTACTTCATCGAGGAAAGTCTGGACTAAACCGATTATTTTGTCTGGCTCAAGTAGGTGCTGTGAAGGTGTGTTAGTACTTTCAGTGTAGCGTCGAGACAGAGCATCTGCCAAGATATTTTGAGAACCTGGAATATAGGTAACATAAAAATCGAACTGGCTAAAGAAAAAGGCCCAACGGGCTTGACGACTGTTCTGGCACTGAAAGTTTCGTAGGCATTGTAAATTGCGATGGTCTGTTCTCACTTCAAATGGTTCTTTAGAACCCATGATGAATTGCCTCCATTCTTGACAAGCAGTCTTTAGAGCTAGGAGTTCTCTTTCCAATACTGAATAATTTTGCTCAGAGTCAGAGAGCACATGAGCCAGATAAAATATCGGATGTTCTAATCCATCGTCGTCCTGGCTTTGTAATAATGCTATCCCAATAGCTCTTTCTGAAGCATCAATAACAACAATGAAGTGTTTGTTGGGTTCCGGATGCTGTAGTATAGCTGCTTGGGTGAAGGCTTGTTTTAGGTTTTGGAAAGCATTTTCAGCCACATCTGTCCAGATGAAACCATTTCGCAAACTCTCTTTTTTAAGTGTCTGTGTGATTTGACTAGTTTGTTGAGCAAAGTCCAAAATAAATTGGCGATAAAAGTGGACCAGGCCTAAAAAACACTGAGTTTCTTTGATTGACGAGGGGGATGGCCAATGTAGAATGGCCTGAACTTTCTCTGGATCCACTGAGATACTGATCTGACTAATGTGAAATCCTAAATATTTTACCTCTGTTTTGTCAAATTCACATTTCTCAGGTTTACAGTATAGCTGATGTTGCCTAAGTCTGTCTAATACTTGCTTTATGTGTTTAGTGTGGAATTCAGGGTGTCTGGAATATATGAGGATATCATCTAAATAAATCACTACGGTGTGATTCAACAGGTCAGAAAATACTGAATCCATGAATCTTTGAAAAACAGAGGGGGCATTTGTTAAACCAAAAGGCATTACCCCATATTCGTAATGACCAAAAGGTGTATGAAAGGCAGTCTTCCACTCATCACCTTCCTTAATTCTTAAGAGATGGTATGCTCCCCAAAGGTCTAATTTTGAAAAGATCTGTGCCCCACTAACTGCTTCCAATATGTCTTTGATGAGGGGTAGTGATTATCAGTCTTTCATAGTGATTTTATTTAATCCACAAAAGTCTATACAGGGACGTAGATCCTTCGTCTTCTTAGGCACGAAGAAGAGGGGAGCCGCAGCGGAGAAGATGGTGCAATGAGACCAAACTGTAGATTTTCTTGCAGATAGTCCTTGAGTATCTTCTTTTCAGTTTCTGTAAGAGAGTACATTCTACCAAAGGGAACAACTGCTCCAGGATCCAGGAGAATGGCATAATTGTAGTCTCTACTTGGAGGTAGTACTGGTTTCTAGGGTTTTTGGAACACGTCTATATAATCCAGATAGTGACTAGGTACCCCTTGAATAGATTTTATGGAACACCCTAATTCAGGTTCTGTGGATAACATCTTCTTTGGGGACCAATAGGTTTCGGAGGCATAGCAATAGTCTTGACAGAGTTTGGAAGACAGAGAAATAGTTCTGGTTTCCCAATTGATATACGGATTGTGTTGCATAAACCAGGGTATACCTAAGATTATTGTATGATTAGGAGAAGAGATTAAATCAAAAGAGACATGTTCCTGATGCTTTCCAAAGTGTAGACATAGGGTAGGAGTGGTACTGATGACAGGACCGGATGCCAATAAGGATCCAACTACAGTATGCACTTGTTCTGGAACATCCTTCGGTAGTCGTGGAATTTCTTGTTTCTTGGCCCAGGTCTCATCCATATAAATTCCACTGGCTCCATAGTCTAATAATGGCAAAACTTTTTCTTCCCGACCGTCAGGTAACTTCAGGGTAACAGGTAACAAAAACAGGACAGTTGTGTCTCCTTTGGAAGAACTGATTGAAGGTATCGCAGAAAATCCCGTCCCCTCCCTTCTCACAGAGGGCAGGAATTGGCATTTCCCGAGGACTTCACAGGACGGACTGGGCAAGTACAGAGCAAGTGACCGGCAGCTCCTCAATATAGACATAATCCTTTTCTCCATTTATTTTCGTGCTCACAAGCAGTGAGAGGACCACAGGCGGTGTCTATTTGCATTGGTTCCCCTTCTGTTGCCTCTCTTAATTCAGGTCAAGGCTCTTTGGAACGATGGGTGATTGTACGTGGGTTTCCTGCATGAGAAGGTCCACGATTCTTTCACTTTTCTATCCGGGGTTCTTGTAGACGATACTGTATGGAGAGTGCTAAATCCATCAATCCTCCTAAATGTTCCACTCTAGCTGAACGTACTAGTTCGTCTTTTATTTCGTCTCGTGGGCCTCTATGAAAAAGAGTCACCGGAGTACGTTCTACCCATGTCGTCTCTGCTGCCAGTTGTCTAAAGCATGTTAAATAATGGAGAACATCTTGGGTACCTTGCTGAATATCACACAAAGCTTCCTCTGCTGACGCCTCCAATCCCGGGTGTACAAACATTTGTTTAAATGCAGTGACAAACGCTGAATAGTCAGACAGCAAAGGGTCATTGGAGGCTACTAACAGAGTCGCACAGGCCAAGGCAGGACCAGACAAGGCACTGATGAGGTAACCCACTTTTGTTTTATGTTGCGCAAAATGTGTTGGTCGAAAGGCAAAATAGACAGAGCATCGAGGAATTCTCATAGCTTACTTGGATCTCCTGAGAAACGTGGCGTGGTAGCAGAGACAGTGGGAACATCTGTGGTTCGGGATACCAGGGCTTGTCTTAAAGCTGCATTTTCATTTCGGATTGTTGCAGTTCCTGGGCTTGCTGTTGAATGGTTAAGAATAGCAACTGGTTGGGTTCTGCAGCAGCCGCTGAGGTAGTCTCCGTACTGCTTGACTCAGTCTGGCTCGTTTGGTGCTGCAATCTGTCACAGGCTACTCATTGTTTATGTCTTCGGCCCACTGGAACTTCAGAGGGGTCTTGATTCTTGTAGATTCTGCCTTCACCAAGGTAAGGGCAGCCCTTTCTGGTAGCCATGGTGCTGCTGATGAAGGAACGCCAATAGGAAGTCCGTGCCCTCCAGAAGGAGTCCCAGAGAAAAAAACCTCAAAGGGAAAAACCTCTATTGCAGGAACTCCCTGGAACAAAAAAGAAGCAAAAAGGTAAGTCTTCCAACAAGAAAAAGGAAAAAATGCTGGAAGAAGCTGGAACAAGCGAGGTAAAAAACTGGAGAAAAAAATAACAGGAGCGAAGATCACCACCAAAGGAAGTGTTGCAGCGCAAGGAGAACAAGAATCACACTCCTTATATACCCTAAAACAGGAAATGACCAACAGGAAGAAGAAAGACACCATATTGGATTGAGAAAGAATAATAGGAGAATATAGAGAAAGTCCCCATTTTGGAAAAGGATCCTCAGGCATGCAGGGAAAAAGAAAGGCATGCTGGGAAAAAGAACATGGCTGCTAAATGTGAAAATAGGAACTAGAGGAAAAGGAGAAAGAAGAGAAAAAAAGAAGAAAAAGAATAAAGGGACAGGCTGCACCAGGTAAGTGAGCGGTTGGGGGGAAGGTACCCACAGTTGATATTGAGGGTGCTCCTCGCCCAAGATTCGCCGAGGCCCCATGCTCACTTTCGGGCCTCATGGGAGGAAGTAAAGAACAGAAGGGGTGCGGCACGCCAGGCCGCTAGGAACCCCAGCCGTGCCCCGAGCTGAATGCTCGGCTCGTGCCTCGGTCTGCCCTTGCACGAAATGTCAAACAACAAAGATTCTGTTGTGTTTTCCTTCAATCTCAAAAATCTTGACAGCGTCTGTTGTTTTTCCCTATTATATGCTTTTTATATGTTCTATTGGTGCATGGGGGCAACTTGAAAAGTAAACAGATTTAAGAAGTTATAAAAGTTGATTCAAAATCTCACAATAACCTCTGAGAGGGACAATCTAAGAACACAAACAGCAAAGGCTTTGCTTTCATGGATCACACCCACCCCTAGTGGATGATATAGCACTATACAAGTAAAAGAAACAGAACATATTGTTATGGATGTATTGAGAAGACTGGAGAAATTATTGCACACTGAACTATCCAAGTGGTGGGAGGCAACATCCCTATAAAACTATTTGGACAATGTTGGAAATAGCTCTTTTTGCAGGGTTATCTCCAAACATTTTGCTTCTGATCTCCTGTTGTGATGCTGTGCTGCATCTCGATTTTGCTGGCTTTAGGACTTTAGGCACTTTACCACTGTTGACGTGCTAAAGTTCAAGTGCTTTCTTTCTAAATGGTATTGGTGATTGGTTCATCCATGATTGGCATAATTGCTTTACCACTAAGTCCTTAGTAACATGTACTATGTGTGCCAAGGGCCTGGAAATCAAATGCTACTAGTGGGCCGGTAGCTCTGATTGTGCCACCCACTTGATTGGCCCTGTACAACATGTCTCAGACCTACCATTGCAGTGTCTTTGTGTGCAGTTTTAAACTGCCAGTTCGACCTGGCAAGTGCAACCATTTGCTGGTCCAAACCTTTCCTTGTACTACATGTAAATCACCCCTAAGGTAGGCCCAAAACAGACCCATGGACAGGGTATGGTGTATGTAAAAGGTAGGACATATACTGGTGTGTTTTACTTGTCCTGATAGTGAAATATTGCTAAATTCAGTTTTCAGTATTGCAAGGCCTATTTCTCCCATAGGTTAACACGGGGATTGACTTGAAATATCTTTTAAGTGTAATTTCCCTTTTGGAGCGGATAGAGATGTGGAGTTTGGGGTCTCTGAACTCGCTATTTAAAAATACTTCTTTTGGTGAAGTTGTTTTTAGGTTGTAAGTTTGAAAATGCCACTTTTAGAAAGTGGGCATTTTCTTGCTTGACCATTCTGTGTCTCTGCCTGTCTACAGGATGACAAGTGGGCTGTTTGTGACTTCACTCTAAAGGGAGCTGAGCTGTGCCCTGCATATCCTGATGGGTTTTCCTGGGCTAGAGTGGTGGGAGGACCTGACACTTGCACGTGGTTGGAGCTGTGTCTGTCCTTACACAAAGCAGCCCCCAACCCCCTGGAGTGTGTCTGGGGCCAGGGCAGGAAAGGTTGGGTCTTGTGCATTACAAAGACTTTCCTTTGAAGTTTGCCTACTTCAAAGACAGAAATGAGCATAAGCATTGGGCCTCTGAGACCACAACTTCAGAACACTTTTGGACTGAGGACATTCTGCCAGGAAGGAGAGCTACATGCCATGGGAGTGATTGCGACCCTGCCTGTTGCTTTGCTGTGCTGGCCTGCTGCTTGCTGCTTCAGTCCTGGGAGTGAAAGGACTGGACTTTGCTTTCTATATCCTTCTTTCCAAGGTTCTCCAAGGGCTTGAACTGAGCTTGCCTCCTGTCTCAGGGACATCAAAGACTTCATGTACCAGCCCCTGGGCTTTCTTGCTGACATTCCTGACTTGCAAAGTGGTGCCACATCCAGTCCCTGGGTCCTTGGAAGTGAGTTCTGGTGAAATCAATAAAAAGCCAAGTGCATCGACTCCAGAGCGACTTTAGAACCGGCACCGGTGTCTGACTGTGCCACTGCCATCACCGGATCCATGGTCCCCGCTGAGTGCAATGCCGTAGGCCCGATGCCGCTGCAGTGCCTCTGAAATCCCACCACAGCATGGGTCCTGAGTGCTGTGTCCACGACATCTGGGACACCTGACTTCACCACAGCACCTGCGGCCCTGTGTTGTGATCGGGACACTGGAAAGTCAATGCCGCATGTCTTGACCTACTGGATTCATCGACCATGCCGGATGGTAAGGATCTGATGCCTCACCACCGATGCCGCATCACCTACCGGCAACCGTAAGGTACTGATGCCTCACCTCCCCTGCCTAGCAGTCAGGAACCAACACCACACCTCCCTGGTATCAGTAAGGAACCAAGGCTATACCAGCTCTAGCGAAGCCTCACCTCCCCGACTCCGTGCAACGTCTTTGTTTCATCGTTTTCAAAGGTACGCACTCCCTCACAAGTGGCGCCTGACTATGGGAACGTCTCCATCAACAACATCGTGAGAGCTCCAGCTGAAGCTAGTATGTTTCTAAGCGCTTTACTGAGATTTGTATCTTTGCTTGTGCATGTTGTTTTTTTTTCTTTTTGGTCTTGTCTTATTCAGATAAACCCATAAACTGTTGTGGAGTGCTTTTGTGGTGTTTTCATTGACCTACTATGTCTGTGTGTGTACAAATACGTTACACATAGCCTCTGAGATAAGCCTGACTGCTCGTGCCAAGCTACCAAGGGGTAGCTCCCTTACCCTGACTAGAGTGAGGGTCCCTACTTGGACAGGGTCAAAACACTGCCAACTAGAGACCCCATTTGTAAAAGACAACAAGAAAATTGTGTGGGGGCTATGTAGCCACACAGGTCCTTTCTATTTGAACCCTGACCCTAAAATGCTAGAGGAATGGACTGAGAATACAGCCAATTGTTCAGAATGCATACTGGAAATGTTTGTGAAATATTTGTGGTTAGACAGATAAAAGGGACTAAAGGAGATAGAGGAAATCATTAACTGGTTGGAGAAAATACCAGATTCTGAGAAGAGCAGATTTTCCACCACACATCAGCGCAGGAAGTGGCATCACTGGATTTCCCATTATCTACCTGCACAGGAAGTGACATAACAGAATTTCCCATCATTTATCTGGACATAAAGTGACATTACTGGTTTTCTTGTGAAAACCAAGAAGAAGCCAAGCAAGAGAACTTCATTTTACATCACCCATAAGCACAGGAAATGACATCATAGACCCTGGATTCCTCCCACCTCCCAGGACCTACTTATTGACAGCTGCATCACGAATGCAGAACAGACGCGTGCAGTGGGCGCTCCAAAGGCAAGCCTATCTGCGCCCATCTGCACCTAGCCCACCCCAGCTCCAGGAACCCTGTTTCAATCACCACCCAGTTATATTCTGCAGCATTTCTTAGGTCGCTAAATCCCAGGTGCTGTTCCATCAACTGCTGCTGCGCCTCACAGTAGGTGCTTTCACCTGTAGCCACTGCCAGTTCTCCAGCAGCCACCCACCTACAACCCCCCCCACACTAATACTTCCAATGTGCTCAACACCCCCTTCCAACACACACACCACACAAGCACCAACAACGCCTACACTCCCACCCTACCCCACACGCCATTGCAAACCTGCACATCAATTCCCACTCGCTTGTATGCTTGTCAACACATGATTACTCAGCAACACACAACTGAAATATGGGACTATCTGAACAGCGATGCACCTCACATCCTCTTCATCACAGAAACCTGGGTCAACCCCTCATTGGCTCCCAACATCACTCCAGAGTTCCCACTGGGCTACAGGATCATTTAACAGGACCACCTTCACAAGCCAGGAGAAGGACTCGCTATCATCTACAGGAACTCCATCAAATACACAACATCACCAGACCATGTCTCTCATTAACTTGGAATACCTTCACTTCAAGCTGCAAATCTCTGAAAAATTCACCCTGAATTGAATCCTCAACCACTGAGCATCTGGACCCCGAGTCACCTTTACCAACCTCATCACTGACTTTGTTGCTCCACTCACCATGGACCCCAGAGCCTACATTCTCCTCAGTGACCTCAACTTTCACTTGGAAGACCAAAACTACCCCTGCTCTACAGCACTACTCAAAAACTTGAAAATGTTCAGACTCACCTAGCTCATCACAGAACTAACACACACCTCAGGACACATACTGGACCCCATCTTCACCACAAGCGGCAGCTGGTGTACCAACTACTCCATCATCCACTTCCAAAGTAACCAAGTCAACACTTCTTCAAGGTTCAACACTCCAAACTGCAGATGGAGCCAAATCACAGAAGCTTTCTGGCTCAGCACCCTCAGCACTGATCAACCTAGCCCCACAGACAACCTCAACAAGGACATCAACAAGTTCAACAACTGGATCAAAATTCGTGCGGACTCCCTGGCGCCCATCAAACCCAACAAACATAGTAGATCAAACAAGCAGGCCAGCTGGTACACAGAAGACCTCTAAGACACTAAAAGACACTGTGAACAGCTAGAAGGGAAATGTAGAGCCAGTCACAACACCACTGACATAACTGTCTACAAGGCTGCACTCAGACACTATCACCTGCAAATTGGAGGCACCAAGAAAAAAGCACTATTGGGCCACATTGAAGGAAGCTCCAACAGCTGTAAGCAGGTCTTCTCTATTGTCAAGGATTTCACTGAACCCTCAGCTACTGTCAACTACAATGGTGGCTTCCAACAACTCTGCAACAGCCTATAACATGTTTTTCATGGCGAATTTGCAAACATCTTCAGCAACTTCGCACACCTACCCAACCCCAGAGAACTCATTGCTAACCTACACACCACCAACTAAGACGGCCACCTGACTAAATGGTCAACCCTCACCAGAAAGGACCCAGCAGCAATGATGCGTACCATCCTCTCAAGGGCCCCAATGGACTGATGCCCCCACCACATCTACCACCTGGGAAGATCACCAGTCAGCACCACTCTGACGCATATCATCCATACTACCATCAAGCCAGTTTTCCAGATGAATGGAAACTTGCAGAAATCAACGCCCACCTCAAGAAGCCCACAACCACCTGAATAAACTGAGCAACGTCTGACCAATCTCCCAGCTCCCCTATCCAGCCAAAGTGATTGAGAAGGCCATTAACAATCCACCTCCAACTGAACCATGTTCTAGACAACACACAATAAGTATTCGGACAGAACTACAGCACTGAAACAGCACTCATTGTGGCCACTGACGACATTCAATATATCTTGGACCAAGTAGAAACAGCTGCCCTCATCCTGCTCAACCTCCCTGCGGCCTTCAACACTGTCTCTCACAACACACTCATCAGAAGACTCCATGAGACTGGCTGCTTGAAATGGCCCTTTCTTCAGGGTTATCCCAAAATGTTTTGCTTTCTTCCTCCTATTTTTCTGACCTTCTTTTTGTTGGCTTTGGGACTCTGGGCACTTTACCACTGCTAATCAGTGCTAAAGTGCATGTGCTCTTCCTTCTAAGCATGGCATGATTGGCTTACACCTGTTTAGCATATTTGGTTTACCTGTAAATGCCTTGTAAAGTAGTATACCATATACCCAGGGACTGCAAATTAAATGCTATTAGTGGGCCTGCAGCACCAATTGTACCACCCACAGGAGTAGCCTTTCAAACCTGTGTCAGGCTTGCCACTGCAGTGCCTGTGTGTGCAGTTTACTGTCACTTCGACTTGACATTTAAAACTACTTGCCAAACCTTAAACATCCCTTTTATTACACATGGGTCACCCCTAAGGTAGGCCCTAGGTAGTCCAATGGGCAGGGTGCTGTGTTAGTAAAAGGCAGCACATGTACTTTTATGTTTTGCATGCCCTAATAGTGACAGACAGCCTATTACATTTTTCACTGCTGTGAGGGCTGCGCCTCTCATAGGTTAGCAGTGGAACTTCCCTTATATACTTTTAAGTGGTAATTCTGAATCAGAAAGGAGTATCTATGCCATGTTTGGAATGGTATTGATAAATCCCGCTTATTTTTAGAAAGTGGGCATTTCTTTGTGAGTATAACTCTATGTGCTTTGCAGCCTGACTCCAATCCATGTCTAGGGCTGGGTGACAGCTACATTTGGTGCATACTTTCCAGACAGCCACAACACATGAAGGGCTGGGTGTGACACAGGATACATCTGCATTCATCTGCATACTGATAGTCTTCCTGTGCTGGGAGAGGAAGAGGTAGTTTACACTCTACATTTGTATAGGTTGTGTCCTGCCCTCACACAAAGGGCTGATTTACCCCCTACTAATGTCTGGAGCCAGGGCTGGGTTGAAAAGGGCTTGTTGTACACTTGAAAGGATTAATTTGAAGTCACCTCTTGAACAAAGACATTTTGGAGTATAAGTACAGGGGTTCTCACCTCATGTTTTCAGAGAACTTTTAGATCTGGAACAGAACCTCTGTCAGAAGGACTGCTGCAATGCTTAAAGGACTCATCTGGACTATTGTTCTGCTGTTGCCCTGTTATCTGCTAACTGCTGGATTGCTTAAAGGACTCACTGGATTGCTTTCCTGTTTATTACCCTGCTGCCAGCTGCTCCCTGACTTTGGTCTAACCAGACACTGTGTGGGGCTTGTAACCAGATGCTGCTGGCTTTACATGCTGCACATTGCCAAAGGACTGCTGTGCTGCCAGGAGGAACCACAACTTGGACTACTTGCTTTGTTGAGCTGGCCTGCTGCCTGTTGGGCTGCTGGAGAGAATGCCACCCTTTATTTGGACTCTTGTGCTGGCCTGCCTTGTGCCCCAGTGTCCTCCAGGGAGTGGTGGCTGCCCCCTTGTTGTTCTGCTGGAATCTGGAAGGATTCCAGAGGGTAGCCAAGAACTGCCCATGGGACTCTGTGTCCATCCATCTAAGTCTTTTAAATAGCATATGTTGAGCCCTTCATTTCTTGCCAGCTTGTGGCGAGTTCTGCACCTTTTCTAGGGCACTTTCCCTATCAGCATGTGGCTGTTTTCCCAGTGGCAAGGAGGCACCAGCACAATGTGCTCCCAGAACCCAGCGCCTGATTGTGAAAGGAAGTGCCCCATGGACTACAGGGCAGAGTGCCTGGGGCCCGCTAGCTCCACCTCTCCAAAGAGCTAGAAGTCGGGTGCTGCAGACCACCTCATTGGCTGAAGTCTGTGTCCGCATCAGTTGTGCAGCAGCAGGGAAGTACTACCTTGCAGCGGATCGCCGCCACTGTGCACGTTGCCCTGACAATGAGGTCTTCCCCAATGGAGCCTGCTGAGCTCTCGAGCCACAATCCTGTTGGGCGCACGGCCCAGCAAGGATCTCCCTGATGGCTGCTCCCTCATAAAGCCGGGAGGGAACTCCTTACCAGGACCGGCTCCAGATTGTGTGTTCATGCAGCAGCTGCACCGCACGCTCACGGGCAGCTGCCTTTTGATGATTCTGCACGCTGGGTCCTAAGGAGGGTCTCCCTGCTATATTATAACATGTGCATGCTCCCACCTCTCCTCAGTGCCCAGCGGCATTGCTTGCTGGAGTGGAACCACCAAAGCCAACCCCGAGGGAGAGGTGGGATCGTCTCCATGGAAAGTCACAGAAATTGCTGCATAATGTGTAGTAGGTACACAAACATTCCTGTACACTACGTTTTGTTGGTGAATGCTATCCTTGCAGTGTGATCCCTAATTACTGTATAATACCTAATATGAGAATATGGGGATCATCCTAGATGACAAGCTCAACATTACAGCTTAAGTCAGCGCAGTGTGTACCTTCTACTTTCACATGCTGCAAAAGATCAAAAAATGATTACTTTAGAACACCAGTTGGACCATCACACAAGCACTCATCACATCACTAGCAGGCTGGCCTACAACATCACTCTTATGCCGGAATCTCCAAACAACTCCTACACAGACCTTAAACCATCCACAAAGCTGAATGCAAAACTCAGAATCAAACTCCCATGTTGCACCCACATCACACTGCACCTCAGGAAGTTTCAGTGGCTCTCTATTCACAAGTGCAAGCAATGTAACCTTCTCACTCACACATGGAAAGTACATCACAGGACCAGAATACATGAACAGCCTCATACACTTTCACTAATCCACCACACACCTACACTCTGCCTCACTCTCACTTGCACACACGCCCCGCATATGCAAACGCAATACTGGAGGTTGCCCATTGCCCTACATTGCACGCAGGACATGGAACGACCTCCCTCAACACATCAGAGCCTCATCGTTGATTTTTGAGTTCTGCAAGAAGTTGAAGACTTGATTCTTCATATAAGCACCTTGGGACTGCATAGTTACACATCTTGTCCAAGCGCCTGGATACCCTCTTGGGTGATTAGTGCGCAATAGAAATCAACATAACATGACATTAATATTTTCTTTAAAAACATGAATGAGAATCACTGATGTTTCCACAGATTTAGAGAAGTATGCCACCAACAGCAAAGCTGGCAGAGATAAATAAAAACCATCAATCGCTTCAGATGGTTTGAAACAGAAAAAGTGATCAGCCAAAGAGGTGGAAACATATGCTATAACTTTGGGTTGTTGTTTTTGTTCTGTGGCTCATACACTGGTGTGGGACAATAGTATTGCAACTGTCACTATATCTGTCAGTTTGAGAACATTTGCCAAAAAAATGCTGCGATCTGCCAACCACTGTCTGAACAGAACAGAGAAGAAGCACCACATTTACTTCTGCACCATTGCAGCTGAAGGGACAAGATGAACAGACAGAACTATCAGAGATAGTGTCATAGATAAAAGACTATGCATGATTGCATACAGGAAACAGTCACCTAGATAACACAGTGAAATAGGTACAGCTATTATTGAGAAGTAATATTTAAAAGGCCGAGATGGTGGAAAGAGCAAAAGGTCCACATCATGAGGTTCATACTGGAGAGTGGTACAATGTGGAACATCATGTGAATGTCTGCAAATGATTCAGAGTATGTTATATCATATTTCTTACATAAAGCATAGATGTATTTAATTGAGGAACAAGAATGGCAGCAGCTCACCCAGACATGTTCAGTGACAATATGAAATTAATTAGTAGCAACAAGAAAGAGGTGAATGCCCGAATAGATGAGATATTGGCTCTATTCCTCATCGGTAATACCACAGTAGCAACACATGACTGGTGGCAATCACATTCAACACCTCAGACAGCCACCCAACAGCAACTAAGATTTCCACTGCTCTCTGAAGGATTTAATAAATGAGAGAGACTCAAATTGCACATTCTTTATTTTATCGTTTTGGCAATTCAAGCTTAATATGAACAAACAGCTGTCCTGTTTCTTATCATTATTGTTGTATAACATGCAACATGTAAATAAGTGTTTGGTAGCTTACTAAAATTAAGCATCACTGAGCCAGAAAAGGCTCTGCACTACTTTCTCCCCTAGTGTAATGTAAGCACAGGAACACTTTTTGCTATGCTGCTTTCCACAACTATTTAGTAAATCTGCTCCTGTGAGTCAAATCCCCAAAAGAAAGCTCTTGGTACAGCATTCAGGATTTGTAACAAAATTGCCCAGTTACCCCTGAGTTCTTTAGTTGAGGAGAACTGACCTGATACCTTTTTTCAAAAAATGATTTTTGCCTCTTGCTCTAAGGTCACTTTTAGAATTGTTGAGTCAGTTCGCTTAGCTTTGCACCACAGTCTGCAAGTCAGACATAACACATAGTGGTGGTCATCTGGCTCAGTTTATGCATATCAGTACAGCCTGCTAAAGCCTCACGATGGTGATTTAACTCCCGCCCTCCGGGTAGGGAGAGAAATTATGTGTGTGTTTTTTATTTCTTTTTTTGTAGTTTTTGATATATTAGATACAGTGCAAAAGTAAAGCACACTCAAAAAGTACGCAAATACTTTTCTTTTGTATGTCTATCATACAGTCACATAAGAACACAGTGACTCCAAGAGAGTCTAAAAAGAGGGCAGTTGGGGTGAAACAGGGAAACAGACATGCTAGTTGATAAAGAAACACTCCTTTGAGGTCAGTCCTATAGACCATGAAGCACCTTTACAGCGAGAGGAGGTATTCATGGCTTGGCCGACCCAGGTAAATATTTCTTTTATACCCACCATTGATGAAGCCCAAATAGATCACAAAGAGAATGACTACACTAAACTCAAATGCATCCATCCCACAGATCCAGCCATCTAAAAAAGATCAGGTGGCCTTAAGCTGCACGAAAACAATTTTGTGACCATAGTGAGCAACCTCCAATCCCAATACCTGATCAGTATTGGAATACCCTTAGAGTCCAATTCCTTTTTCCACATCTAAAGCCCTTTTCTTTGAAGAAGTGTCATGGAGTAGGTCTGGGAAAAAGAGACGCTCACTATCCCCCATCATTTCTTTTACAAGTCATTGCTTGTAAGTTCTTCCACTGACTCTAGTTGTCCCCTGTGATATTAATTTCATCCTTGCTGAACTGATGATTCAACTGCCTAGGGTGTTTTATGCATATTACTGCTTACTGATAAGCTAGAGATTGACTATCAGTAATGCTCACTGATACCGAAGATTACTAATGCTGTTGCAGTTCAGGGTCATATCTGTCTGACAATTATGTAGGCTGTTGCTTGTGGCAATTGAAGTTTATTACTCTAAGCAACCAAATGTCATGGATGGGATGCTGGAAAAAGTCTTAGCCACTGGCAATTGCTTGTGGGTGCATGCTCATCTGTTGTGTGTTCTTTACTAATGTGCCACTCCAGATCAGCAACCATATACAAATGTCTTCCTCTTTCACCAATAGGAAGAGTCCAGTTTAATCTGCCACGTCACTTCTCATCTGAATGGGTATACAACAGACCAAAGGACCATTATTGCTCATTACTACCCTGAGGAATTCAGGCTCATTTTGTGTTGGGTCTAACATTAATGCTTCTTAATGCAAGGGGCGTTTCTGTCTGAACCAATTGATATTCAGAGTAAGGTGGCTTTAGTGGTCACTATTGCTTATTAATGCATGGAAAAATTCAAGCTAATTCCTGTTTTGGATATTGATAATTTTGATGACTAGAGACCATTGACACAATAGATTTAGTTTGGAGCAACACAATCAATGAAATTCGGAAAAAAAGCCATATTTATCAAACATTCATGCAATTCACGAAGCCACCTTGCTGCTCTGTGTTGCGTGAAAGGTAAAGGGAAGGAATGCACCGTATTTACCATTATGCAGCTCATTCCTGTGCTTTCCCAGCACTGGCAAGCTTTTGGCTGCCTAGCACCAATGCAGACATTCTTGCATAATTTTGCAAGGGAGTGATCCTGAAATGCAGGCAGGATTGTTTCTGTGCAGGAAGGGACACCTTCTTGCACAAAACAATCCTCAGAGGCATTTTTCTTTTTCTAAGTGTGCTGCAAAATGCAGCACACCTAGAAAGAGGAAACAATGAGGAGAAATGCAAATATTTCTCCTTGTTGAACCTCTGGTGGTGTGAAGTGCAATTCGGACACATTCCCAGGTCTATCAATGTTGGTAAATCTGTGAATGTGTCAGACTCCATAGGTGGGTGCATAGAAACACCCACATTCCACCCATGGCACGTCCCCCTGCTGCACAGTAGCGCAAGGCAGCGATTTGTGCTGTCTTGTGTTACTCTAGATTTAGCAAGCCACTCAGGACTATGCACGGTGGCCTTGTGTGGCTTGATAAATCTCATTTAGGTTTTGGGTCACCCTTGCTTCTGCCTCCATGGCCAGAAGGGTGACACAAAACCTTGATAAATATGCCCCTTAGTTTAGGTTAAATTAGGGTTGGTGAGGAGTGAAGAGCTTTCATGGCAAAACCCAAAAAGACAGGAAATATAACAGTTAAAGTATAATATTCACCTTAGCTCTCAAACCCTACCATCATTTGTAAAAGGTAGTAAGCACACACAATAAGTATGTCGCTCAGTGTGTAAATTACTCTCACAACCACTTAATAAGGACTTCCTGCTACAACCCCCCGCTTCCCTAAACCACAAAGTTCAAGAATACCAAAGAACTAACATAATGGTCTCAGAGGCAATAGGGAACAAAACAAGGATAAGTAGTGGACATGGAGATTCATCCTCTACTGAACACACTAATCCTGTAAAGTGTGTGAATTTCTTATTGTATTCAAATATTGATTATACACTTACCTCCAACTGCAGCTGGGGATTGCTGGTGCTAGAGGAGGAATAGAGATGGGATCAGTGAGATTGTCCAAAAACCTGCAGAGAATCCAAAGACAAGTGGTTTAATACAGCACCTGTAAAACATAGGAAGAGAAAAAGGGCACCTTAGAAATCAGCAAGGTTGCAGTGAGGAAGATCGCCTGGCCAATACCTTAAAAGAATCTTGATACTGTGAAGCTATTTGTACAGGTGTTGTCACCAGTTTACCTTCATAATCGACTGTGACTGTCGCTGATTTGGTAGTCATGCTTTCTTAAGGGTAGCAGTGTTTCTCTTGCCCTATAAAAAATGATTGAGGGGCATATTTATCAAATATTCATGCAATGCAGTGTAGCAAACCGCCTTGCTGTGCTGCCCTGCTTGAAAAAGAGAGGGCAGGAATGCTCTGTATTTAACATTATACAACACATTCCTGCTCTCCATTTTCACTGATGCACAAACTACTGCTGAGCGTCAACAGAGGCACCCTTGCACTATTGTGCATGCATGCCTGCGTTGTAGGCAGGATTGTTTTTGTGCAGGAAGGGATGCCTTCCTCCACAAAAACAATCCTCTGATGCTTTTCCTCTTTCTAATTGCGCTGCAGAATGCAGCATAAGTAGAAAGAGGATAAAACAAGGAGAAATAAACATACTTCTCCTGGTTACGCCCCCCTGGGGAGGCGTAGCATTCTGATGCATTCCCTGGTCTACCACTAATGGTAAATCTGGGAATGAGCCAGAATTCATGGGTAAATACGTGGGAACATCCACGCTCCACCCAGTGAACTCCTCACTAGGGCACAGTAACACAAGGCAGTGACTTGTGCTGTCTTGCATTACTCCATATTTACCAAGCCACGCAGGGCCATGCAAGGTGGTCTTAGGCGTTTTGATAAATGTAATTCTAGGATTTGCATCACCCTTGCGCCCCCTTGAGGGGTGCAAGGGCGATGCAAAACCATGATAAATATGCCCCTATGTTTCCTGAGCCAAGAGGTAACAAGAATGACAGAAAAAGCTGGCCATTAATGATACCAAACACAAAAGAGTTGGTTTGTACTGTGAGCAAGAGCATGATTAAAGATTATGACCTGATATGGAGTTTGGTGGACAGGTTTCTCTGTCACAAACATGACTGATAGCTTGTCTGCTTATTACAGCTGCCAAAGGATATAATGCACTTGTAATTAGGAGGATGGTAGATCCATTGTATTTAAGAATGAGTAATCCATCTGGCAGTGCCTAGTCAGGCCCTATGATTCCTTTGTCATATCCCATAAAGTTAGAAAGGTACCATCTACTGCGGTGTTTCCCAACCTGTGGTCTGGGGACCCCTGGGGGTCAGTGAAGCCTCTTTCAGAGGTCCGCAGCTGCTTAGAAAATTAAAGAATGTTAACAGATTGTGTCCCCAGCTTTCAGTAATGACTTAGTAGGGGGTCCCCAGACTCCGATAATGATTCAGAGGGGGTCCCGGGTTCCAGTAATCATAAAGTGGGGGTCCACAGAAGTCAAGAGGTTGGGAACCACTGATCTACTGCACATATTGGCTCTGATATTTGTATATTTCATAATGGTATTTCTTTCAGTTTGGCAAGTGTGTTATTGGTGATGATGCCTGAGGCGTCAGACTCTATGAAGGTTGAGGTCTGTAAAGGTTTTTTAGAAAGAGCCATGAGCATAGCACGGAAAAAAGTGAGTTTTCTGCAGCAAGTAAAGAGTTCCTTGTGCTCGGTGTCTGCCCACTGCTCAGCACCGAGCAAAATCAGTTTTCTGGCAGCTATGGCATGATTTTATAAATGGCAAGTGGTGCTAAAATATAAGAATAAGTTATCCTTGTGCTGTCTTTCCTTGTCCATGCATGATAGTTTTTTTACACAATCATAGAAACATTGGATTCAGCTACAGAGTGCAATCAATGGGCTGTATGGCAATCTTCCAAATGCTTTTATTTACGTCTTTCCAGCTACATGTTTTATCAAAAAAAATCACACAGAAAATACATACATATATAGGAGTTCCCAGTCAATGCTTTTTCACCACAGGTCTGGTGACATTTTACTCAAATTATACTCCGTCCCACCCCAGCAAAACGTATAGATCAACAGACCATCCTACACCAGCCATTGAGTGCTTTCACTTTGAGTGACTGCATTTTGACCTTGCACAAGTACATCTAAATTCTAAAATAAAATAATTTCAAACCCCTCCAAAAATAAAAGAAACAATTAGACACCTGCAGCTAGTCCCTATGTATGGTAGGATTACATGACTATTTTCATAACTCTCAAGACATTTATTGCGAATTACAATGTTCACATGTTACACACAGTTTGGTGCACTTCCCAATTACTGCTAGTCCCTATGTATGGTAGGGTTACATCAACCATTTCCAAAATTCTCAAGACAGAATCGCAACTGGTCAAAATTGCAAATGTGTGTATGTAAATTTATATGACTTTTAGACAAACACCTAGGTAAGACTTGTGGAACTATAGCTTAATGAAAGAATTTCAATGGAGTACAACCTCAATGTGTTTGTTTGAATTTTGGGAAACACCTGGTAACAACTAATGGAACTGTATTTTTGAAGAAGTGTTAGACACTTGCACTTCCCAAAGACTGCTTGTCCCTATGTTCAGTTGTGTTACATGAACTATTTTAAATAACTTTCAACACGTTTATTGTAAGTTACAATTTTCATTCCTCACTATGAACCAGCTCAAATAATTAATCCTATAGAAAACAAAGCCTTATGGAAATGCATCTTTAGGATACACCACCAATACACTTGCATTAAACTTGTAAGGAACACCTATTAACAACTAATGTAAGAGCAGCTTAGTGGAATTGTTAGACACTTCCCAATGACTTATAGTCCCTGTGGATAGTAAGGCTACATCAACTATTTTCATCACTCTCAAGACATTTATTGTACATTACAATGCTCATTTCTCACTACTAACCAGCTGAAATAATTACTTCTATAGAAAGCAAGCACAATTGGTTAAAATAGCATAAGTGTTTATGCAAATTTACATTCTAAAGCCACAATCCCTCAGCTTAGTGCAGGTCATTAATCGCAAGACTGCAATAAGAACTAGTAAGCCACACTCCCTCAGCTTAGTTCAGGTCATTCTTCACAAGGCTATCAGAAACTGACCAGTGGAACTGCAGCTTAAAGTCAGAATTTGATAGCTTTTACATTTCAGTTTTAGAGGGACACCTAGTAAAGACTTGTGTAACTGCAGCTTTAATAAAACATTTAAATATTTTTGCATTTGACTTGTAAGGAACATCTAGCAAAGACTTGTGTAATTGTATCTGCAGGATAGACTAACAAAGCTTTTGCATTGGACTTTTGAGAAAAACCTAATAACAACTAATGGAAGGGCAGCTTTGAGGAATTGTTAGGCACTTACAGCTTGCCAATTACTTCTAATCTGTATGTTTAGTAAGGTTAAATCAATTATTTTCATCACTCTCAAGATATTTATTGTAAATTACAATTTACATTTCTCACTATAAACCAGCTAAAATAATTAATTCCATAGAAAACAAGCACAACTGGTTAAAACAGCAAAAGTGTGTATGCAACTTTGGCCCATATTTAACAAAAATGATGCCCAACTGCGCTAGAGCAGTGGTGCATCAAACAAAATTACAGTGAGCTAACGCCATTCCCTAGCACCATCTGTGTGCCATATTTATAAAATGGCATACGATGGTGTTAAGGAATGGTTAGCATAAAACAAAATGATGCTAACCACTGCGACATGCCGCAAGAAAAAATAACACTAATGCTGCAAAAGTGCAGCTAGAACGTTTTGTGTCACGTTTTTTGACACAAAATGGGTTAGCGTCATATTTAACAGCATTGGCGTAAAAAAATGCACAAGCAAGAAAAAAACATATAGGAAGACAAGATGAAGATTGCAGGCCAGGAAAGACCCCAGGGAGATCCAATCGGCCAAGTACCAGCCGGGAGGGTCCGGAAAAAGGAGATGCAGAAGTGTCGCTTTAGTGAGGAGGAGCATGACATCTTGTTCAGAGAGGTGATGGAGCACCAACACCAGCTCTTTGTAATCTCCAAATTGCCAATAGGTAGGAGAGAGGCTATATGGCAGGCAATAGTAGATAAAGTCAACAGCGTGGCAGAGGTGAAGAGGACTGTCACCGATTGCAAGAAGCGCTGGCATTATTGCAAGCACAGAACTAAGGAGAAACTGTCCAGGAACCAAAAGGCAGCACTGCAGACTGGAGGTGAAAGTCCCGCACCCCAGGAGGACCTGGATGAGCATGAGGAGATGGTGGCAGCGGTCATTCGGGAGGAGCTGGTCACTGGAATTGCAGGACAGCGCAGACTACTAAGAACTACCACAAATGCAGGGTAAGTTGCAGGGGGGACTATCTGGAATCTCACAAATAGCAGAAGGGGGAGGCACATAGGAGACACTCAATGCATGCTAAAGGGTTGCATCAGGACACATAGGGCCAGAATCACAATGACACCCAAGCCTCACTTTTAGTGACGCTCTGGTGGCGCAATGCACTCCAAACATATACACAACTTGGTCGTAAGCCACTTACTGTGTCTTTACACCACCTTGTAAATATTCAGCACATTGCCTAGAAGGGACGTGCAATTAGTGTGGCTGTGGCTGTGCCACAACAACACCCATTGCACATTGTTGTTGCCCCAGATCCAAGACAACATGTTCACCAGAGACTGTGACTGAAGTCAACACCACCCCAGGGGTGGTGTCAGGATGGCATAACAAGGCAAAATGTTTTCCATCTTCCTCGTGTCATTGCCCTTCTCAAGTGTGCTGCACCCTGCAGCACACATAGAAATGCCACCTTACCATAATAGATTGTTTATGTGCAGGAAAGGACACCTTCCTGCATGTAAACAATCTATCCCCTCAACGCAGGCACCTCTTCACTATTGTGTAAGGATGCCTGTGTTGGTGCAACAAGAATAAATCTGCGCAGGCGCTGGGTAAAACGCAGGGTTGTGCAGTATTCCAGTAAACTTGGCACATCCCTGCATTTCAAAAGTGGTGCAGCGTCGTGCAACTAATATTGCTGCTGAACTGAGCTGTGCCACTTGAGAAAAAATCAGGGCCTAAGTGTGCAACCTGTGGAACTGCCAACAAAAACTCCACATACCTCCATGCGCCATTTGGGAATGGGCACAAAAGTAAACTCATACAACATGTAGGGCATGTCTGTGACCATCATTTGTGCTGCTGTACAAGTAGCTTCAATGTCACCATGTAACAAGGTTGTCTCTGTTGTGTGAATGGTTGGTGTTCTGCATAAAGGGACATCTACATGCGTAAGAACTGGCACAAGTGGCATCAATGTTGCACTACCAGCACAATGTCACTAGCATGTACTGCAACTGTACCATCATACAAATAGTTGCCCATGTGGATCTAAGGTTCCCAGTCCCCTTGTGCCACATCAATAAAGTCTCAAAATGCATGCATTAATCCACACTCTCCATCCTTACACCAACACATGCCTGTGGCAAATATGCTGTATGCAAGGAAATGTCCCAAATGTAGGGAGGGACAAACTATTGGGGCAGACAATCAATAATGGTTGCACTGTCCCAACCAATTAGCACATGTGTGGGGCTTGCTAATGGCAGATGACAAAGTAACACAAACATTGTAAACAATGGACCTACCTATGCTCTGCGGCACTAGTGCCATCATTCATGGTGCAAGTGCAGTAAAGCACCGAAAGAGTGACAACACACTTTACACTACTGTGGGAATGTACACCATGATGAATATGAAGATAAATGGCGTGCTTCCATGGTGTCAGTGGCAAGGGGCCTGCAAGGAAGATGGTGGTGTGGGGTCAATGCACAAAATACCTTGAAAGGTTGCCCCATGTGTGATGCACCATGCAACACATAATTTACAACTACAACCTGGGGTCTGTAACATGTCACTGAGCCACCAGTAGCAAGTAAATGATGACCCATGTCAACAGCCACTAGAGTCAAAGATTGACCTTTCACTATCTCATTGCAGAGGATGATGCCTTACCTCCTGCCGACCTCCCTGTCCTGGATTTTACAGACGACATAGATGACCAGCTGCCAAGCATCAATGAAGAGACTTTCCGGGATGTCCTAGGTTCCCTACAGACACCACCTCCAGTTGCAGGGAGGACAAACAGTGTTGCAGGGTCTCAACATGAACCACCCAGCTACAACACAGAGCACCAACCAGTCCTGCAACAACCCCGGACTCTGAGGACCCAGACATCACATTTCAGAAGACAGTGGTAGGAGTCCAGCGGGAGCTGGCCAAGCAGGTGCAGTTGGGGATGGAGACCATGGCAGGCAGTCTAGAGGGAGTGCAGAGGTGCCTCTGTCCAAATAAGGACAACTCAGTTGCCATCAGCGGCACCCTCTCCCCGGTACGTGGACTCCAGCAGTCCCTGGTCGACATAGCTGCTGTCATGAGGCAGAGGCTTTAACAATTGCCCTCCCAAAGTGGCAGCAGCATGGTAGGCAACAGGGTGGGGGCTATACAGAATACCCTGGAGTCCATACAGTAGGAAGTGGCCTCCTTCAGGGAAAACATGGCTGCTTACCACTGTAATATTGCTGCAGTGTTGAGAAATCAGCAGTTCCTCCTTGTTGCAGTGATGCCTTATGTGTTCCCAGAAATAGCAGCTACCAGGACCTTTGACTGCACATCTCTATCCCCTGATGTGTGTGTGGCCCCCCTCAACTTCAACAACAGCACCACCCATGGGACAGGAGGCACCACACACATCAGAGGATGAAGATGTGGAAGGAATAATATTCACACAGAAAACCAACCAGTAGCACCAGTCTGTACCAAATGGACAGTATTTCCTTAGTTCTGGGCTTAACATCATGCCAATGTTGTGACAGCTGGCTATGTGCCATCTTCACTCACTGTTGACTTATCTGCTATAGGCTCTTATTATCACAATTCCTACCTATTGTCAATTTGGACACCTCTTCACTAATGCACACTTCTACCCATGTCTCATGACATGTCCCTCGCCCTTGGACTCTGAATGTTCAACAAATGGCTCAGGATCTCTCATGGGGTCTGTGAACTGGACATTGTATTGCACTGGAAAATACACTTGCACGTGTAAATAAATATCTATATTCACATGTATCATGTCAACTTTTACTGTGATCCATCAGCTCATCTAAATGCATGCATTGTGTGAAGCTATGTCAATGAGAACAGAACCTAATCACATGTGTGACTTACTTTCAGACACAAAGCCACACACTAGGACTGTAACATGAAAAAGGTGACTGATGGTGCTGTGGGCTACAACCATCTTACAGAGCCTTAAAACCATGTATTGAACAGATATCCATGCAAGTTGACTTATGGCAAGTATGGGTCAGAACCAAGGGCCGTATTTATACTCCGTTTGCGCCGAATTTGCGTCGTTTTTTTCGACGCAAATTCGACGCTAAACTAACGCCAACTAACGCCATATTTATACTATGGCGTTAGAGGCGAATTGCGCCAAAGTTCCCGGAATGTGCGTCATTTTTTAGCGTGAACCCCTTCCTTGCGTTAATGATATGCAAGGGAGGCGTTCCCGTCTAAAAAATGACTCCCAGGCCTTTACGTGGTATTTATACTCCCGGGCAAAAGAGACGCCCGGGAGTGGGCGTGGCTAAAAACGGCGCATTTGCGCCGCTTTTTAACGCCTGGGTCAGGCATGGCGTTAAGGGACAAGTGGGCTCAAAATGAGCCCAGAGTGCCCTCCCCTGCCCCCAGGGACCCCCCCTGCCACCCTTGCCCACCCCAGGAGGACACCCAAGGCCGGAGGGACCCACCCCAGGGACATTCAGGTAAGTATTTTTTAATAATTTTTTTTGGCATAGGGGGGCCTTATTTGTGCCCCCCTACATGCCACTATGCCCAATGACCATGCCCAGGGGACAGAAGTCCCCTGGGCATGGCCATTGGGCAAGGGGGCATGACTCCTATCTTTACAATGATAGGAGTCATGTTGATGGGGGATGGGCGTCGAAAATAAATGGCGCAAGTCGGGTTACGACGATTTTTTCGACGTAACCTGACTTGCCCCATTTTAAGACGCCCATGCGCCATTTTCCCCCTACGCCGGCGCTGCCTGGTGTACGTGGTTTTTCTCGCGCACACCAGGCAGCGCCGGTCTGCTTGCGCCGGCTAACGCCATTCAATAAATACGGCGCCCGCATGGCGCTTCAGAATGGCGTTAGCCGGCGCAAAACTTTTTGACGCTAAACTGCGTTAGCGCAGTTTAGCGTCAAAAAGTATAAATATGGGCCCAAGTGTCTGGAATTTTCTGAGATGAGAGCACCAGTACAACTAGTATGTGTGGAACAGAAGAGGTCAATTTCATCAGTGACGGGCAGCTATCAGTGTGGCATGGTACATACCCTAAATTAGTTGATGTAATATGTGCCACACTTTCCAACATTATTTCTGACAGACCTCAATGATGACAGTTGAAGTTCCATACTTACCTGTCAAAGATTTCGTATACATACACAATGTGAATGTATGGAACTGAGGATGACAAATATTTTGAGTATCTGAGGTCATATTGCAGCCAATCCAACAGCTTCATGGTCATAAGGGATGCACATTGTCATACATGTAAATCAATACAGAAAGCATACCCTAAGGCATTCCTATAACTTGGCCAGTGCACACATGAGAACACCCAGACACTCAATCAACATGGAGACATAGGCCCTCATTATGACTTTGATGGTCTATTCTGTAGACCGCCGAAGTCACCGCTGCCATATGACCGCAAACACGGTCTTCAGACTGCCATATTATGGCTACTGGCTGATCTCCGCCACTATTTGGTGGGGAAGCCGCCAGCAGCCAAACTGGCAGACGGCGGTTTAGTGGAGCTTGTTCCGTCGCCACCGCCCGCCATATTACTACATTGTAAACAGCGTGGCGGTGTTGTGTTGGCGTGTTCTGGCGGCGGAGCTAGTGCCATGGACCCTGTTCCCTCCCAGACGACAACCGCAACCACCAGGAAAGGTGATTGCCTGACAGGGGAGGGGGGTGTTGAGTGTTGTGTGTGTGAATGGGGGTATGTGTGTATGTGAATGTGGGGGTTGAGGGGAGTATGTGTGCCTGGATGTGGGAGGTGGGGGCATTGTGTTGTGGCAGTGTGTGCATGTGTGTGTGAATGAGTGAGCGTGGATGTGTGTGTGGATGTATGTAAGTGTGGTGTGTGCGTACATGGATTGGGGGTCAGTATGGTGATGGGGGGTCAGTGCGGGGACCGAGGAGGAGCGGGTGTGGCTGCTTGGGTGGGGTGGGGGGCTTCTCATGGGACAGGGGCTCCTACATGGAGGGGGGTGTTAGGGAGTCCTGTTGTGGCAACAGGAATTAGTATTCCTGTCGCCAGTGTCCTTACCGCCAGGGATTTTGTGGCGGGGCTACCGCCACGGAAACACTGGCGGTAAGGATACTCATTATACCATGGGCGGTGTTAGGTGGACCACCGGCTCGAAGGTGGTCAACCTTCAGCCAGGCAGTCCCACCCCCCTGGGGGTACAAGCGGTGAACTGGCTGCGATGCTCACTGAGGAGGTCATTATTTGGTGGTCCTGCCCTGCCACGCTGTCGACCGAAGGTGTGGCAATGCAGGACCGACAAGGTCATAATGGTCACCATAATTGGCTAAAACTAACTGGATTTATTTAAACATTAAAAGAACATCTTATTAGAACCTAACCTAGACACTACCTAACACTAAACTAACCTATACTAGCTTATCTTAACTTACCCCTACAGCTATCCATCCAAATCTAAACTTATCTTAAACATTTAACACCACACACTAAACATTGCCCCCCACCCCTTAAGAGACAAGATACGAGTAGGACAACATAAACTAAGGCTACACATATACTAACTTAACCTATATCCTAAACAAATATTTTTTATTTAATGGCATTTTGTTTTTTGTGTGTTTTATTTCATATAAACATAGAAACCCATAAATAACTCCACACCGAACCCCCACAAAAAATTACTAAAGCCCACCCCCCAACTATACTTACTCTATCCTACAACTAACCTAATCAATGTAACTAACCTATCACTACCCACCTAAATCCCACTAAAACTTATAACAAAATAAAACGGGAGAAGGGAAGGAATGGGAGGCTGTGCAACAACATGGTTACATCTTCTTTAGCTTTTTCTTGCAAAACTTCAACAACTTGTAGTTTCTGGCATTGTCCTTCTCAAGTTGGTCCAACCTTGACATTATGGCTGCCATGTCCCTCCTCATGTCCGCCTCAAAGGTTGATGATGTGGCTGCTGCAGGTGGCTGTTGCGGTGCCTGAGTACGATAGGTGCTGAAGAAGTAAAGGGCGTTGGACCAGCGGAGGCACCCATGAGCCCAGATGTTGTGCCCGATGTGGCCTGCACAATTGTGGCCTGTAGTGGAGGTCCCCCATGTTGGAAAGCAAGCCATGCCCCTGAAGATTTCTCACGGCGATACTTCCTGCCCATCTTATGGTACCTGGCCTGTACATCTGTTATGTGGTGGAAACGTTCTGCCCTTTTTTCAAAAGCACGTTTATGTGCTATGGTCACAGTGGCAGCTAAAACATGAGGAGAACGTGGTATCAAATACAACATTGGGTAGGGGTTGAACAAACATACAATGTACACAGCATCCTCAGATGACACATGCTGTCCACCAGACCTTCCACAACATTGTCAAACTCCAAATCAAGACTAATAGCCATCTACGGTATCATGTACATGTCACTGGGTCAACGGCTATCCATTGTTGACCATTAGGGCCCAGAGGTAAGTGGACTACTGCATTCTTGCGCATCATATGTGTCATCATACTAGTGAGGATCAAGTGGCCCAACAAGTCCCAAATCCCTGTGCCATAGTCAAAAAGCAGCACAATGTATGCAAGCCACCACTTTGACACCCCTAGCTCTCCATCAAGCCTTGGCCAGGCATCATGGATGCCGGGTGGGGTTCATCCGGTAGGGGGGAAGGAAAATTGGCACTGGGAATTCTAAGGAATGCCAATGCATCTTTCATGTGTCCTTGGGATAACACATGCTCAGAGCACGGGTAATAAGGGGGCACACTTTTGCTAACAATGTACAGTTCAGGGTTAGTGCCCGTATATTTTGCCCTAAGCCTGAACAGTACATCTATATTGTCTACATATTTTGTACCTATTGCCACCTAAATTGTGGTATGGTGTGCAACATGTCTAATGCGGCGCACAGATGGTGGCTGTATGGGTGTCCTCAGGGGCACAGGAAGAGTGGCACTGTACTGGATGCAGCTACATTATTCCTACGTATTGAATTACCTGTGCACATGCATGTCTAACATCTCCGAAGTACCAGGGATATGCTCAGCATTCACATTCTATGCACACCTGATGTGACCAAGCTCACTCACAATAATCATGATGGGTAGATCATGTTGGTAAATCTGCACACATCTAGTTTGCTACAATCCATAGACATGTCCCACAACCATCTGGAGCAGAGTTGTAGTCTCATAGTGTACTTAACTGACTGTTGCCCAGCACTATAGGGCTCCTTGCACTGCCGCTGCCTCACTTACCTTCTGAAGAGTAATGAGGCACCAGTGGTGCAAGTGTCTCCTACATAAGCCCCTTAGAGACCTCAACACATGTACATCACCTGTACCATTTCCTGAGTAACTAAAAGCAATGTGTGGCACACTGCTGTAAAAAGGGCTGTGACAAATATGTTTGCAACAGGCATGCTATTCAGATAAACAGCACCTCTGACACATATCTTGTCTGACATCACTGTGAATGTGGGCATGCTTTCATTTTCGTAGCACCCACAGTTCCATAGCCACACACGTTGGCACTTGTGCAACACTCATATGATGTCATCTCATTGGTCACACATTACATTTCAACATTGCATTGGACACATCATACACTCTTACACAAAACCCTAGAATGACACATGTGACACACAAGGTGACACTTAGTGGCTGCATCGGGGTCTTCAAATTGGGATACTTCTCCAACTGTGTAGGGTGGAATCCCACCTGCAAGACTTGACAGGAACACTTAGCTTGGTGAATTTGGAACATTTGTGTGCATGGAGAACTGTTAGACATTCAACCTGTTAAGCTGAGTAAACAAGTCAACTTTGTGATAGGTCTGAACAACTGCCAAAAATTACAATTCTGTCAGTAAGACGAAAGGCCAGATAATAGAGGCCCTAGCACCACCAAATCATCATTTTCCCTGACGATCCATGGTGCATTTCACAGCACCATATGTACAAGGATTTGTCATGCAGCTTTTTGTAGCATTTCACCTCCATGTACATATGGGATAGCATGACACAGTATTCTGCATCAGAGGGGCATGCAATAGTTGTTGCAGT
This sequence comes from Pleurodeles waltl, assembly GCF_031143425.1. Classification (NCBI taxonomy): domain Eukaryota; kingdom Metazoa; phylum Chordata; class Amphibia; order Caudata; family Salamandridae; genus Pleurodeles; species Pleurodeles waltl. The sequence goes on from NC_090447.1 coordinate 823,351,448, forward strand.
GGCCATCCCATTTTAACTCCCATTGGATTTGACGCTGCCCCAGATGTTGAAGACATCTTACTTACCATCAGCGCCAAAAGACTAACAACTGCCAAGGGATGGTGTAAGCATAGCAAAGTGTTGAGGAATGCATTGATACTTCCTGATTTCTTGCTTCTTATATGTGTGCACCATTTGAAGGCACACACAGTAGAGCTAAAATGCCATGGATGTTTGCTTATGTGCACGTAGGTGTCCCTTCCTGCACATTAACAAAATAACATAATGGATGTCTTGGCACTACTATGTGGGCAGCCATTGTCGCCATTATAGACTGTTTGTGTCCTGAAAGAAATATCAACCTGCACATGTACACTCCCCTCAACACCGACACACCTGCACTGTGGTCCAAGTATGCCTGCATTGGCGCAGGCTGATGAGTTATGTGCGGTACAGGCGCAGACACAGGCTTGCTCTGTACTCTTGGTAATACAGGGGCAGGCCTGTGTTACAAATTCAGCAAGTGTGCCTGATATTTGACACTTTATGAGGAGTATGTGATACACAATGTACACAAAGAGGAATGAGCCACTAGTCTGCACCTGGTGCATAGCCAAGCTCACTTAAATGCCATTTGCTTAAAATACAAAGTGGCAGATTTAAGAAAAGTGGTGCTGCACCTACTGCAGCACCACTTTCCTTGCACCCCTTAGTGCCCCCCTTCTGCCACCATGTGCGCGCCGTATTTACAATACGGTGCACCAGGGCGCATGGAAGGCCGCAATAGCGTCATTCATTTTAGACGCTATTGATGTACTCTGCAGAGTATATAGGGGCCCAATATAACTAATGGTATTCCCCTTTTAACACCTGCTGTGAGCAGGCGTTAAAAGTTCTGAAAAAATTGGCGCAAGGATATCTAAGAGATTTCCTTGCACCATTTTTTCAGCCCCCGAACAAGGGAACGCCCCCCTTGCAAACATCATGGCTGACAAAGGCGTATTTTTTGTAATAGCGTAGTATGGAGTATTGCCGTTTGCAGCAAAAAAGTTTATGCATAATGGGAATGTGTGGTATTCCTTCCCATGAAGCCTGACAAGGCCTGTCAACATGCGTGTTGTTCTTCCCATTAAGGCTGACAAGGCCTGTCGACTTGAGATTGACGTGTAGGGGCCAGGCGCTATTTTTTGGAATAGCGTAGTATGGAGTATTGCCATTTGCGTAAAAAATTGTGACACATAACGGGACTGCGTGGATTTTGTTGGAAAGGCTGACAGTGCACCCAGATTCACATACTATGTCACAGGGGCTATGAGTGTATGTAGTCAGTGTGGTATGGCTACGTGTGTGTGCATGTGCATTCATATTGTAAGGGTAACATCGGAATATGTTACCATATGTTTGTATGTGTGTGATGCATGCAGTGACTGATACCGTTTACATATGTGCATCTGGTAGAATTTGTCCACATACATGTTACCACATGTGTAATAGGAGTGTACATATGTGATGTAACACATATTTGTGTGTCTATCACATTGTCATGTCTGATTTCCAAATATACTTTTGACAGCAACATCTTGATATGATGGGCTATGTCCAATACATGTTCATGCATGTGATACCCCTGACAAATCAGACTCAGAGGATGCAGTAGACTACAGCTGAGTCGATTTCACATACCCCACGGCTATGTGAGTGCATGTGAGTCCACACTGTGGTGTGTTGTATGGTTCAGGGTTCATGATGCTATGCTACACATGTAACATACGGTTCCCAATGCATCTATGATGCAGGAGATGGTGTACTCACATGTATCAATGAAGGCTGTTATGTGACGTGCGTGTGGAAAGACACGTGTAGTGTAAAATGTGTAAAGAATGCCTAAGTGGTATGTTAATGGGATATGAAACCTCACAAATCTATCTTCCTGCATGAACATATGTTGGCTTTTGTATGATTGCTATGTAGTCATATCTGTGCCACCTATGTTTCCATATGTGGGAACACATCCGAAGGACATTTAAGTCTATGCATGATCATGTGATACAAATACATTTTCATGAGTGGGAAGTAGACTTTTGTGCATACTCCAATACTAGGCCTGCACCATTGAAATGGTACATGTGAGCAGAGAAATCAGACATATGTGTGCAAGGCACAAACTAGGTACATGCAATCGACCACAACATGTTTGATATGACTGTTACATACAATGGCATACAACCATGTAGCAGGGCTGCAGTCAGACAATTATGACACCCTAGTCATCATTGCTTTGTGGGACTTTGTGTGCCCACACAGACCAACGGTTGCATGTTTTGACATAGGTTGATAGTGCTCCACTCAGCTCAGTCCACTCTCCACATGCATCAGGCCCCTGACTGTGTCAAGAAACAATGTAGCCTCAGCATGGTTGTTAGGGGGTGTTGGGCGGGGAGCTACCCTCATCATGATAGCTCTTCAGCAGCGCAATGCTCAGACAGACACCTGCACAAATGTGATCCAATGGCCTGGGATTTTCAATTTCCTTTGGGGTACTTGTCAGGCTTGCCCTATCATGTACAGGGGACTGGCTGCTTGTAGGTGTAGGACATGTCTCATCATTTGGCATGGTCTGACACAAATGGTTATACATTGTTAGTATTTTCCATATGCAGCTTGGTTAGGGCATGTATCTCAAGTGTAACTTGTTTATGTTTTCCGACCAAGACAACAGATTATGTTATCTGTCACTGCCTTCTGTCACAATAGTATGCAATGGGCACCTACATCGTTGTTGTTGTTGCAAACATGACTGGGTTATGTACTGACCTAGACATAGTATGTGAAAATATGTCGGGTGATCACATGGTAACATTGTTGTGTTGCACAGTCAGTATTGGTCTATGTGTATACCTTCCCCAACATTAACAGCATATCTTGTTTGGAATTGATTTGGTCCTATTTTGCTGGCATTCTTTAGGCTGCTTACCCTTTGCACATGTCTTCTACTGCAACATTGTCCGGTCATACATAGACAGGATGCTACATGTGACTTGTGTAATTTGAAGATGTACACATCTTCTACTACTGGCTAATTGATAGTTTTCCTCCCATTTCCAGGCTTTGCAAGATTACATGACTTCCACACACACAACAGTACACCAGCCACAGCACTTGTGTTGTGTCCAAGTGACCTCCCCATGTTGTATCTCCAAGTGTCTGAGGGAGTCTCTCAGCTATTCTTCCACATCCTTTGGTGTACATGAGCATGCACTCATATCTGCATTCTAAAACCTATGTCACTGTAACCATGGGTGTATCTTGTTAGTGTGTGAAATCATATCAGCTATGATTTTTGATTTGCCACACGCAGCATATCTGTCTCCTTCTTCACACACACAATTTAGGGTGCGTCTGTGACCTGTTTGGACATTGCTGAACTTACATGCACATCCCAAACCGGATTGGCATGTGGGAGACGTAGACATTTTAGGGTATTGGTCTCAGTAGGTCACTTTCTCTTGGTCGGGCATGTGAGTGTCAATGAGAGGTGTGTTTCATATGTGGTGTGTGATGGTATCCTTCAGCACAATTGTGTGATATGTGCGTTAGACTGTACATAGGAAATGCTACAGACTCTGCCTACATTCCACCCACACATTCATGTGCTGGTTCATTCTCCCATTTCATTGATCATTCCTGGCTATGGGGCATATGTGTGGAGAGTGGATAAGCACACATTGCTGCTTCACTTGTCTAGCGACCCTTAGCATGCTCCACAGCCAACATTTGTGTGCTATATTTGAGGTACAGCACACCATGTGGCAGGGTTAGGGCCAATAGCGCTCATGGTACATAACTTCATTGATATACGGTGCAGGGTTAGGCTCAAACTTTTATCCCTAACCCTGAACAATCCATGAAGGTCCATTGATACCAATAGTGTTCCCCTTTGTCACATGTGGTCAGTGCTGGTGTTACAGCTACACACCTGAGATGTGACACTGTTTATTTCCTTATTTTCAAATAAACCATTTGGAAACAGCCCCTACTGTATGTATCCCCCCTTGCATATATCTTGCCTGGCATAGCCATGATGTGGTGAAAGGGTTAGGATTTTCCACTGTGCCTACTTGATGCCACTTAGTTTTTCTGGTGCGTGGATGTAGGCCTTCGAGAGCCACATGAGCGTGAGTTATGTGACGCTGATGTGTGGCATGGAGGAGTTAGACCCTCTTACATCATATCCTATGTTCCAACAATCATTGTAACTATGGTGTTTTTGTCCTGCTCTCTGAGGTATGAGCAACATTCCAATAGTATATGTAGTAAAGAAGGAGTACAGCATGGACAATCTGGTGCAAAGTGTTTTAATGGTGATATGTACAAGGTGATATTAGTTGCACAGTGTCTAGATGTAGAAGTACTGTACAATTTGTTGTCTCCTGCAAACTCCAGCAGCAGTGTTTTGTTGTTCCCCCTTGACCTGTGCTGCACCATTGTCATCCTCCTCCTCATTGAGGACATCTAACAGTTCATCCCAGGGAACACTAGTCTGAATACATATGTTATGCAGGATTGCACATACAAGGATCATCTTGCAAACCAGGGGTGGTGCATGCAACAGGCTTCCTCCTGTCAGGGCCTAGCACCTGAACCTTGACTTCAGGAGCCCAAATGTCCTCTCCATCACATATCATATCTTTATGTGCCCTTCATTGTATGCCCGCTGTTCCACCATTGTCAGGTTGCCAAAAGGAGTCATCACCCATGGCTGGATGGCGTAACCTTGGTCGGCTGCAAAGGAATGAGAGAACATGTGTTGGTCATGCATATTAGTGGTTTTGTATGTGCCATGACAGATGTTATTTTTAGTTGGAGTGGTGAATCTGACTTGCTTCGGGTATTGTGTGTGTTTCTGTTTTGTTGAATGGTTGCACTGGTGTGTGGTGGTGGACAATACTATCATGGGTTGGGGCTCAGAGACCTGGTGAGTGTCAAAATTAAATCTGGACTGGCAGTTCGACCATGCAAAATATGTGTTGTGTTGTCCATATTTGAGGCTGTGTCCTATTGTTAGTGGAACCTACCACCTCCTTGCACCACAATAGTGTCATTTGTATTGATACTATAGTAGTCTTACAAGGCCAAACTCAGGCCTCCATGTTACCATGTGGCACTACGCATGCAGTGCGACACTTAGTGACCCTTTGTGGCAGATTATGCCTGTGCCAGCCATTATGTGTACAAGGGTGAGATTCACACAATACGAGGAGTTGCAAAATTGGTGCAGAGGAATCTTCAAGGTTCCTAGACATGATTTATCACAGACACTTTTAACACATGGACAGAGCAGGCGTTAGGAGGGAGCACACCATAGTTGTGAATGGGTCCCTGTGTACTGTGCATGAAATGGTCAAGTATGTTCTCAATACTCCTACAGACTCCTACTATGGCATTAATTATCTTGAGAGTATTGCACCTATTCTGCACCACGGTGCGCCATTTATTGTGTACAGCGCTCACATGGTGCCATTAGGGGGGTGTTAAGGAACGCAAGAAAAGTGCACTGGGCTAGGTGCAGCGCCACTTTTTATAAATCTGCCCCATGGTCTTTCATGGTTGGTGATGTTGTATTCCTATGTGTGCGGCACAATGCACCAGACAGGTGAAGGTGCACACAATGGGTACATCTGGTATGTTTAGGTGATATGTAGTTGGTGATGCCAACACTTAGATAGCATTTCATATTTGTGCCGCTGAAGGCTTCGACACCATGACAAATGTGAGGCTGTGCATATATGTGACTTTCTTTACGTTGACATGGTAAATGGCATTCACATAGATGAGCTATTCATTGTTAGGTGTTATGTGTGTGGGATCTGTATTTAGTTGTCAACCAGTGGACGCTTGTAGCGGTCTGTGCCTATATTCTCTATGCAAAGAGGACTTAGCTCCACCTGTCCTTCACATGGTGTGCCTGTCAGGTTGTGGCTGTATTTTGTATATATGGGTGTATGTGTGTGTGATGCACAATGAATGTGGTGTAGTGTGGCATGTGGCATGTGTGTTGTTGTTTGTACATCTGTGTTCCCCTGTCCATGTGTATTTAGTGTGGTGTATGTATTGTTTGTCCTACAAGGTTGGTGTGATGTCTGTGTAATGATTGGTATGGTGGCTTACCTACTAGTAGCCCGTGCCGGAATATGTACGCATCATGGACGCTGCCAGGGTATTTGGCTAGGATGTTTGTGATGAGCCCACGGTGGCACAAGTTTAACATGGGTGCAGTCCATTGCACCTAGCACATGCGGGAACTCAGAAATTTGTTAGAAACCTTGCTTGGTCTCCTGCTGCAGTTGCTAGGTGTTGAGGAAGCAGATGTGGTGGGGTGTGAGGCAGATGATTGCATCCAGAACCTTTGGTTGGAAGGCCGAGAAGGATGGCTGAGAAATGCCAGCCACTTGTGCACCCGTAGTCTGGAATGATCCGGATGCCAGCATATGGAGGATAGCCAGGAGTTTGGTCATAGGTGGAATAATTGTTGGAGTTTCCACGCTTGCTGTGATGTCTGGCACAATGTGGTGCAGCAGGCGTACAATGAACTCCCGCTTCAGACGGTAGGTTCTGATGACATCTTGTTCCCTGAGCGCAAGGATGGTTGTGCGCTGTTGAAATATCCTCTCCTGCCTTCTGCGCCTCCTTTGTAGCTCCTGTGGTGGTGTTTGGGGTTGCTGCAGTGGTGCTGGTGGGACCTGTTGTTGTCACTTTCGTCTGTGACGTGTGCCAAGCTGGAGCATTAACAGTTCCATGTTGTCCAAAGGGTTGCAATATTCCTTCTGTGTGTTTTGCTTAAGTAGTAGTGTGTGGGCCTCATTTTAATGCATGGTCTGACTAGGCGTTCAAATTTGACACTAATCGGACTTTGTGTCATTTTTTGGGACCGGCTTCTTAATGTGTGTCATTTTTGTGTCGGCCAGTAAGTATGGCGCTTGACAGCTAGCATCATTTTTTGGGAGGGAACGCCTACCTTGCATATCATTGTAGCTAAATGATGCAAGGTGGGGTGGCGCTCCCAAAAAACGACAGTAACTCAGAAATGTTGTTGTTAGACGGTTCTTGCTACAAAATGTTAATATGACCCTTTTGCATAAAAAAAGGTTCAAAGGCAGGGCTAACATTTCTTAAATATGGGCATTTATGTTCTAAGGCCACACACCCTTAGCTTAGTTCATGTCAATACTCACACGGCTTCAGTGACAACTAATAAGCTACACTCACTCAGCATAGCGCAGGTCATTCTTCACAAGGCTGCAGTAACGCTATTCTCCCGTAAAGGGAGCTTCAGGCCACCTAATGACAACTAGTGAAACTGCTGGTTCATGGAAGAATTTTTGAGCTTTTGCATTTGACTTGTGAGGGACACCTAGTAACAACGTGTGGAATTACACGTTCAAGAAAGACTATCAACACTTTTTTTAGACTTGTGAGGGACACCAAGCAATGACTAATGGAACTGCAGCTTTTAGTAGGAATTTCAATGCTTTTGCTTTTGATTTGTGAGGGACACCTAGTAACCACTAATGGAACTGCATCTTTTTTATAGAATGTATATGTTTTTGCATCTGACTTGATAGGGACACCTAGTAATGACTAGTGGAAGTGCAGCCTCATTTAAGAAGTTCAGAACTTTTGCATTTGACTTATGAGTGGCACCTAGTAATGACTTGTGGGACTGCCCCTTCATGAAAGAATATTAAAGCCTTATTAGAGTAACAAGATATGTAAATTTTTTGTTGAAGCCACACCTCCTCAACTCTGTGCAGGACATTTGAAGCAGTTCCACCTTACTCAAGAGGGACACTTAGAAAAAATTTGATTTATTGCAGCATTTTGACAGACTTGTTAAACAGTTGTTTCTGATGTGAGAGGTACATCTAGTAAAGTTTTGAAGGGCGGGAGTTTTGTTAAAGACTTCACACAGTGCTTTCTGACTCGAAAGGTATATCTACTACTTGAAGTTTCTGTAGCTATGTGAAAGACAAGACAGTTTGACTTTGACAAAGCTTGTTTTCTTCTGTGAGCAATCTGTAATACTATATCAATCAGGTCAGCTGCAGTTGTTGGTCTGCCAACCAATGATAAAGAGTCTTAGAAAGAAAGTTCTTAGGAATAAGTTGCAGCAGCAACTTTATCTGACCAACTGCCTCTGATGGTCACCTTTGAAAGTCGGCAATATACTAAATGATATCCCAAATGTTATACTGAGAACCTTGAGAAAGTGGCAATAATCCCATATGAGCTTCTTGTTTTTTATGCTTTCTTTCATAGACAACTTGAAACTGAAACAGTAAAGTGTTGAAATTTCAAGGATTCAACCTTTGCTTGGACCTTTTCTTAATATAAACTGAGTGCAGTGCCGCAAGTACCCTTGCTGTGCTGCATCACTGGGAAAATGGTGCATTCCTGTCCTTTCCCCTGCGATGGTGCACTTTTGACAGCCTAGCTCCAATGCAGGCCCACTGCACCATGGTGCAAGGGTTCATGCGTTGCATGTAGGACTGTTTTTGTGCAGGAAGGGGCATCTTCCTGCACAAAAAAAATCCTGAAAGGTTTTTTTCTCCTACGTGTACTGCAGAATGCAGATGACACATAGAAAGAGGAAAAAAATAGAAGAAATAAAGATTGTTTTCCTCATTACGCCTTACCTGGGGAGCCATAGGCTCTTGTCACATTCCTAGGTCTATCACTTCTGGTAAACGTGGGAATGTGTCAAAAACTATGAATGTTGCATGGGAACACCCATGGAAATACCTCCCTGGCTTAGAGTAATGCAACACAGCAATTTGTGCTTTGTTGCATTACTCAAGATTCATGAAGCCACGTAGGGCCACACAAGATGCCCTGTGTGGCTATATAAATCTCACTTAAGGTTGGTGTCATACATGGACCACATTGCGAGGTGCAACCGTGATGCAAACAGGTAATAACTATGGCCCTTAGGACTCACAATAAGGCATTTCTAGTGAGAAAAGATAAAAAGGAGAATCTAGTAGCTTCAGTTAAGAACTGATATGGTCTTACAAATAAATTAAGTTGACTTTGAGCTAAAAACCCTGAAAGCGACTTTGGATCACTGGTGAAGCTATCAAGAGAAGCCACAGCAGATTTGGCAGAAATGTAAATGCATAAGAAGGATCAATACTTTCTGAACACATCAAAGAGTGCATTGGCAAAGGGCGCCATCCTAAATGTGTTGAGTAATTTCAAGGAAAGGACAGTTACATGCTTAATCTGTAAGTGATTTACATGATCTACAAGAATCACTTTTCTGCTGAAGCAGTTTTTATACATTTCTGTGTATTCTTAATGGCATGAAACAGAGAAGTCAAAGGGTCATTGGAAAGGTCCATTTTGACCTAGCAAACTGTCATGATCACCAAAATAATAAGGGCTTCTAGCAATGAAACTCCAGCTTCCGAAAACCTCATAAGCTCCAGCAAGAAAGTAATGCTCTTAGGAATGGTCCTAGGGACATAGAGGAAAAAAACAAGGATAATTATGGCAACCTGAGATCCGCCACAGCTGATCACATTAATCATGCAAAAAATAGGTGAGATGGTTATTATCAATGTATTTACAATAGTATGGATACTGTTTTCAAAATAAGTCCACCAGAACCTGGGGATTGCTGGTCCTACAGGAGGAATGGAGATTGGTTCTGTGAGAGTATCCAGAACTTGCACAGGGATTAAAAGCAAATGATCCAGCACAGCACGTGCAGAACATAAGGAGACCGCATGGGCATCTGAGAAAACAACAAAGCTGCAGCGAAGAAGAAGGCTGGGGTGAATTATTGAGAGAGTTGAAGAACGTGCATCCTGTAGCATTTTAATGTTTCTGTATGGAATGACCATAAGGAGGAAAAGATTACAAGACCTATAGTGATGGGTGTCATCTCGGATTGGGTACTACTGTGGTAACTGACAGTGATTCCCTAATTGGAACCAAGGTGGGAACTAAGCTGACCATGAGTCCATTCTCTCTTGGTTTCCATAGCTTCTAGTTCCTCTGGTGCCTTAATTTTACTGGAGCCCGCCAACATCTCTCGATGGGCTTTTGTGATGTGTGTAGACCCCTAATCTGTTGATATGCTCTGACAACTATTAAGTTGGTGGAGTGATAAAGGAATGTAATTAGTAATTGGGCAATTGCATCTTTCTTCTGAAAAGTTACTGTACTTTACTCAAAGCGTGTCACATTGATGATATGAATCATAGATTTCTTGGTATGCTAATGATGTGTCATCCATGCTATTGATTACTCCTTAGACAACACTATTTCATTGTAGCTTGGGTGTTATATTCTGGTCTTTCAGAAATGATCTATGTTTTAATTTGTGCTTTTTAGTCAAGAAATATTACTGAAATCAGTTTATGTAATGTTTCACTGTATCTATAAAATAGTGCCTGAAGTTATAAAGATGCCCTGGCCGGTAGGGTGTTTAGGTTAACTTACCTCTTTAACTGTTGTATTTCCTGTATTTTTGAGGTTGTGGGCGTGACTAACATCCTCTCAAGAAGAGTTTTTGTATGAGTTGCATCTGGAAATCAATATCTCTCAAAAAATGAAGTGTATTTTGATTAGTTTCCTGTCTGGGTCTGTTTCAGAATAGATGTGCAACTGATATGCAGTTGTTACTGTTTTGTACCTTGATGCAGCAGAGATATGGCTGCTCTTTTGTTATGATAAAGTATGCCTAACTTGACCATATATTCATTTAATTGTTTTAATGTTTAACAGTATTAGTGTAAAGTGATGCACTGAAAACCTATATTGATGTGCATTCACTGTAGAAAGTGGTGCTAAAGTAATGCGGTATAGGCATAAGACATTAAGGTCCTCATTTACGAGGCCCAGGACGCAGGGCGGCATAGCTGGGCAACCGGGAATTGGCAGAAATGCACTGTATCTACAAAATATGGCACACTTCTGTCCTCTGTCCTTGCGCTGGTGCACAAATTGCTGCCTAGGGCCAACGCAGGCATCCTTGCACCAAGGTGCAAGGATGTCTACCTTGCGGGGGTGATTGTTTTGTGCAGGGAGGGTGCAAGGATGCCTACCTTGCGGGGGTGATTGTTTTGTGCAGGGAGGGACACCTTCCTGCACAAAAACAATCACAATAGGTGTTTTCCTCTTGCTATGTGTGGTACAGAATGCAGCACACATAGAAAGAGGAACAAACGGGGAGAAATAAAGAAATTGTTCCCCTTTGCGTCATTCTTATGCCACCCCTGAGGTGGCATAAGAATCTGGCACATTCCAAGACTTGTAAATCTGGGAATGTGTCAAATTCCTTCGGGTTCCATGGGTGTTGCATGGGAACACCTAAAGCAACAGCCATGGAACGCCTCTTTCACGCAGTATTATGCATGAAAGGAGTCCATATTTACAAGTCCATTAAAAGCCACGCAAGGTGACTGTGCGTTGTTTTGTAAATATGTGCCGGCCCACTGCACTACTGAAGCGTAAAAAAAATTATGCTCCAGTGGCGCAGTGTGCCTCTAGGAGAGGCCCTAAGTTTGAAAATTCTTTCGATTTTAATTTTTCTCTATTATGTTAGCTAACAGATTTTACTAAAACAATAATGATTTTCTTAAGGCAAACATTGAATGCCATCTGCATATGATTGCACAATGCAGTTCTATGTTATACTTGCAGATGTGATTTTACAAGTTATTTTTTCATTTAAATGTGCTATAACGTGAGTCCTGATTAAGACTAATTCATGACAATTTCATATATTTGGTTTTAAATGTTTTAATATTGTTTAATAAAATGTACCATTTAACTATATTTGCCTAAGTTTAGCCATCCAGAAACCGTAAGAAGCTGCCCTTTTCTCTTGTTAACATAACATTCCTTTCAGGCCTCCATTCACATGAACTGTTAGTTTATTTCTTATAAAGTCAGTTTGCACTAAATGTTAAGCTTGAAAATTAGATGTCCCATTGTTCCATGCTGTGTGAAAATGGAAGTGTAACCTTGGATTTCGACATGGAGGAACTGTGAAAACATTAAAATACAATTGTTTCAAAATTCATACAGGAGAAGAAGATGGGCACCCTTTCCCATGTTGGTAATGGGAATATTTGTAAATGTTGCAGAGGTTCATCATGGGGCCTAATCTGATTGCATAATGCAATCTTTCGATACTCAATCTTTGAACTCTTCAGCTAATCAGAACATTTTATGAATTTTAATGTTCCCTGATGGACTCAAGTGCAGTCTCTTCTCTGCTTGAGTCACTCTTCACCCTGCCTTGTTGGAGCCCTTTGCTTTTTGGCTCTGCTGAAGTCCATTTCCATTATCCCTACCCCATAGACACTTTGGCCCTCATTATGACCTTGGCTGCCAAGATCTGACCGCCGGGCTGCCGCCAATGCAGCCGCACTCCCACTGCGGTCATTATGAGATCCCCGCTGGGCCGGCGGGCGGAAACCTGGTTTCCGCCCACCGGCCCAGCGGGGATCTCGGCCGCAACACAGGAGCCGGCTCTAAATGGAGCCGGCGGTGTTGCGGCCGTGCGTCTGGTGCAGTTGCACCCGTCGCACTTTTCACTGTCTGCTAGGCAGACAGTGAAAAGCTGCATGGGGCCCTGACAGGGGGCCCCTGCACTGCCCATGCCTTGGCATGGGCAGTGCAGAGGCCCCCAGGGGCCTGCAACTCCCTGTACCGCCAGCCTTTTCCTGGCGGTTCAAACCAACAGGAAAAGGCTGGCGGTTGGGGACTCGTAATTCCCTGGGCAGTGCTGCAAGCAGCACTGCCCACGTGGATTATCACCCCGGGGCAAATGTGTCGGGAAACCACCGGCCCCGGCGGTGCGACCGCGGCGCTTCGCCACAACAGCCCGCCAGGGTTGTAATGACCCCCTTTGTCATTTTCCCCTAATGCTAAGGACCAGAGACTTTGCTGAATATTTTGTCCTAGTGCCCTATTGCTGCCCTATTGCTGGTGACCACTGCATGGACCTTCAGTGGACTCTTATAGGTATAGATCTGAAATGATTTTATTCCCTAACCATCCTCAGATGATTAAAGATTAGATTTAGGATTTTCCTGACCCTGTGAGAAGACCCTTGACAGAGCTTCTAAATGCTGGTGCCTTTATCTTTTGTCAACCGTAGTTAGTCTTCATTTGGCCCACATGTCAATTTTCCAAATCAATTTGTCCTATTTTTGCTTTGCTTTTTACTTTTGTCCTCAAATCTGATTTCCCAGCACGTCAGTTAGACACATTGTTCCTGAAGGGATTTCCCTTTAT